>NC_045967.1:39868125-40204375 GCF_010909765.2 Amblyraja radiata
ACAAGTTATAGTAGAATTAGGCCATTTGACCCATCGAGTCTATACCGCCATTCAATCATGGCTGATCTCTGCCTCTTAATCCCATTTTCCTGCCTTCTCCCCATAACACTTGACACTCGTTCTAATCAAGAATTTGTCTATCTCTGCGTAAAAAATATCAACTGACTTGGCCTCCACAGCCCTCTGCGGCAATGAGTTCCACAGATTAACTACCGTCTGACTAAAGAAGTTCCTCCTTACCTTGTTTCTAAAAGAACGCCCTTTAATTCTGAGGCAATGACCTCTGGTCCTAGACTCTCCCACCAGTGGAAACATCCTTTCCACATCCACATTACTCTGATTTTCTTCATCCAATTCACCAAAGGGGTGTTGTGGCCTCTTCTAATTGTTCACGAGTTCTTTCCACCTTTCTTTTTATTCCTCAAAAATACTGTCTATCCATCCTCTTAAACCTTGCATGTGCTTCCTTTTTATTTGACCAAATTAACAACCTCTTTGGTCACTCCAAGTTCCCTTCCTTTGCCATTTGTTTGTGTTACAGTTTTATTGTGGTTGTGTGTTCTTTATTATTGTATCGCTGCAGACAACCCAAATTTCCACCAGCCTGGCTGTGTGGCAATAAATTATATCTAATCTAATCTAATCTAATTTCTTATCCCTCCACTTTACTGGAATATGCCATTTCTGAGTTTCGATCAACTGACGTTTTAACACCTCCTACACGTCTAGTGGGGACTTACCCAATAACATCTACACCCCATATATCCACCCGAGCCCTGACTAATAATGTTGTATAGTGACCAAAATCATGTGTTATGTTTTCATAACTTTCTTCAGAAGCAATGAAATATTCATCTTGAAATATAAACCCTGTTTCTCTCTCCACAGATACTTTAAGCCTAGTAAAGCATTTCCATCTGCATACAAGTTTAATTATCATGTTATGGGGCACAATCCATAAACTGACATAGATGCTGCTGCACCCGCTGAGTTCCTCCAGCAATTCTGTGTACCTTCGATATTCCAGCATCTGCAGTTCCCTTTTGGACAATAAGACCAGATATGTTAGTCTGGGCTTCAATTTGCAGAGAGCAGAAACTTACCTTTTGACCTTTATTTTTGTGTCAAGTTTGAGGAAAATGATTTGTAACTGTCGTATTATTTTTCCACAGTTAAGGATGAATTAAATTACCAGAGAAATCAAGATAAATGACTTGGAGATCTAATGTGTATTTCAGAGTAAGCTGTACTGATGGCTTGATTTTTCCAATTCCAACTGATAAAAATGCAAAAGCACCGCTGAGGGAAAGCTGCAATTGATTTTTTCCCTTTGTTTTGCCAATAAAACTCTGTGCTAGCCATAAGTGTCAACCATCCAGAATTTAAATGCTCATTCATTTTGCTTTAAGAATGCCACACACAGCCTTAAAAATATAAACAACTCATCAATCCCATATGTTTGTGGAATGCACTAATCAGTAGCTTAGTGGTGGTGAGAAAGGCCGGAAGAAAAGTGCAGACAGAAATAGAACAAAACAATACTTTTCCTTAAAATGGGGGCGGCACAGTGGTGCAGCGGTAGAGTTGCTGCCTTATAGCGCCAGAGACCCAGATTCGATCCTGACTACTGGTGCTGTCTGTATGGAGTTTGTACGTTCTCCCTGTGACCGCGTGGGTTTTCTCTGGGTGTTCCAGTTTCCTCCCACACCCCAAAGACGTGCAGGTTTGTAGGTTAATCGGCTTCTGTAAATTGTAAATTGTCCCTAGTGTGTAGGATAGTGTTAGCGAACGGAATGATTTGTTGGCGCGGACTTGGTGGGCCAAAGAGCCTGCTTCCCTGCTGTATCTCTAAAGTCTAAAATCTATATATAGGCTGACAGGAATATATGATGAAAGTGACAAATTTGTTGAATCATTGTGGTAAAGTCAGAAATTATCTGCAATGGTCATTATAGCTCATTTCAATTTATCAACACCTTAGAGATTAAAAATTAATGCAACTCTTGAGTAGATATTTGTGTAAATGATGAGCTTTGATGAACTAAAAAACAAAGTATCTGTCCCTGAACCATGACTGTTGATAATTAAACTGTGATTGATTGCATAATTAAAAACGTTAATTGCACGTTAACTGTGGTTTTAATTACACGGTGAATATCAATATTTTAATGATGCAAATAAAGCACTTTGCCTTGAATCTTGAATCATCCAACGAAACTATAATGCTTTAAAATCCAATAAAATTGTTTCAAATGATCAAGTCAAAGTCTCTTCATTATGGAATCCCCACCATATTTATACCCTCAGAAATCTGCATTTCTCAGGATCTAGCCTCTTGCACTTGCTAATTCCCTCACCCCATCATGGGCAACCAAGTGCCCCATTGTCAAATAACTCTTCTTGCCTTGTAACATTTAATTCACATCCATACTGATAAAAATATTTCTTCTGGATGAGATTGCGGAGCAAGGAAAGTGAGGAGTTGGGGAGATAAATAATGGTGGATAATTCGGGTGAATGAGTCCAAATCCGGTAAAACAGACAGAGAGCGATACGGAGAGAGTGAGCTCAATACTGCATGGAAACAGACCATTTAGCTCAACTTTCTACATGTTTTGCCCATATTTATGGCCCATTCCCTCTAAAAACCTTCCTATCCCTATATCTGTCCCAAATGTCCTTTGAAAGTCTTAACGGTATTCGCTTCTATAGATTAGTCTGGCAGCTCATTCCACAACGCACCACCACCTGACTGAATAAGTTACCCCTGTAATTGCTGGTATCTCTCACACCTCTCATCTTAATTCTACACTCTTTAGTTTTAGAATCCTCTACCCTGGTAAAAAGTCTGTCAGCATTCACTAACCATACCCCTCATAAGTTAATGAACTTTAATGAATGTCAAACATCACTCCTACACTCAGAAGATATATTAAACAGATAAAATTAAAATATTGTTGATGTAGTGGAGTCAATACATAACATGAAAGATCTGTACATATTTCTACTTTTACCTGTTGCCCTGCCATTGGTCCATGAAGATTTTAGATTTAATGCTTTTTGTTAAGGTTGCTCTGAAGTTTATTTTTATCCAGCTGGTTACACTGTTTTATTGCTTTTTATGGCCAGGACTGCAGGTGTTACCATTGGTAATATCTGAAGAGCCAGGTCACAGGTAACTTTACTCAGCTGGTCACCGGTGCAGACAATTTTCTCTTTGAAGGAGCAGCTGTGACTTAAGACTTGCAAAGGAGACTGTCGGAATTGCAAAGCACCAGGAATGGTTATCAAACTGTTAGCAGTTTAATTTCAGTTTGGTCAATTTAGAGGCCAAAATCATATGTTTTCATCAACATGTACGAATGAGAATTGGATTCCGTTTCGCAAGGAAAGGACATTCTATAGAGTCGTTGCTACAACTTCGCTGGAAGCATGGCAGAGTTTAACAATCACATCCCTGGTTGCTGTTATGCCACCACAGGTGTTACTTAAAGCCCCTGTCCCACTTAGGAAACCTGAACGGAAACCTCTGGAGACTTTGCGCCCCACCCAAGGTTTCCGTGCAGTTCCGGGAGGTTGCAGTTGGTTGCCGGAGGTTGCAGGTAGTGGAAGCAGGTAGGGGGACTGACAAAAACCTCCGGGAACCGCACGGAAATCTTGGGTGGGACGCAAAGTCTCCAGAGGTTTCTGTTCATTTTTCCTAAGCGGGACAGGGGCATTAGGATAATAGGAGCAGCACACGAGAAATTCCTCACAGAAATCGGGAACAAAAACCCTAATCAAGTCAACAATGACTAGAAACTGTAGTTCAAGCTGTTTTGGTGCACTTAGTAATAATAATAATTTGTTTATAGGGACAGTGCATATTAATGAACATTTGCATGTAAATATGCGAGATTGTAGCCAATCAGTAGCTAATTCCCGTCTTAGATCATTGCCCAATCAGTTTTCCACAATGTTGGCCAAGAAGATGATTGAAATGGCATGAGGATGGTCCGGACCAGAATAAAGTTTTAAAATAAGACCAATATTCTCTTTAGCAGGGTGTAGGGGTGGACAGGGAAATATGATCAAGAGGAGAGAAGTTGGGTCTCATGGATAAGATAACATTAAACGGGAGATGATGGAAATTGAGGGTAAAGTAGACAGAACAGTGAATTTAGCAGAGGAATGCTGCAAACCTGGGATGAGTTTACTTTGGCGCGTTGATGCAGTAGAAAAGGCATTCATGGATTATGTGAGGAAGATGTTTGGAGCAGCTAATTTGCAGTTTCAGAGGAGATGGAGGTGAGGGTGTCAGGAGGTTAAATCATTCATTATAATGTCACAATCGAGAGGTCAAAGGTACAAAGAGAAGGAAAGTATTTTGGAGAGGGTTTTGTGCATGGTTGAGATTTCAAAGGTATTATGAGAAAACTGGAATAAAATGAAATGTTTAAAAGTTGTGAAGCTGTCATTAATTAACGTACCTTAGTCAAACAATTGATTCCCCCTTGGATTATTACTGAACTTTCCTATTCAGCCAACAGATGGCAATAACCACAACTTGGTCTAACACAATAATGCAGACCAGCAGGGCTAACCAGATTAGCATGACACAAATTCCCTTGTCAAGAGTTCCTGAGCCCGCTCCCTATTATGTAACCTGATACTCAAAAGGTTTGAAATGCTGCAATACTGCTACCCAGTGCACAAGCAACAGAAGGACACATGAACACAGTCAGCTTTCGGTTCAATGTACACCCCCAACATACAAACATGTCCTCTTTAATTATACTGTTCACTGCCTGTCATCATGACTAAGAGCCCGAACCACATTGAACCACCTTTCAACACTCCAGTGCTGCTTAATAACAACAAGTAATGGAGTTCACATTGAGGTCCCGACCAAATTAACAATCAAGGACATCCATATTCATTGTCATACTTCAACATTATTGACCTTCTTCAGTACAAAGGAGTTTCAATGACTTGCATTTTAGTTTCTCTCAGTCAAAATAGGGATGCTAAGAGGTGCAGTGGTAGAACAGCTGCCTCACAGCGCCAGAGACTCTGGTTCAATCCTGACTGCGGGTGCTGTGTGTATGGAGTTTTATGTTCTCCCTGTGACCTCGTGGGTTCTCTCCGGGCGCACCTGTTTCCTCCTATATTCCAAAGACGTGCAGCCTAGTAGCATAATTGGCATTTGTAAATTGTCCCTAGTGTGTAGGATAGAACTAGTGTAAGGGTGATCATTGATTGGCATAGACTCGGTCAAGTCAAGTCAAGTTTTATTTGTCACTTGCACGTAAAGTGCAGTGAAATGAATTTGCCAGCAGCGGTACAATAAAAAAAGAACACACAATACACAATAAAAATGTAACACAAACATCCACCACAGCATTCATCACTGTGGTGGAAGGCACAACATTTGGTCAGTCCTTCTCCACTTTCCCCCGTGGTCGGGACCACAACCCTCCACAGTCACCGCTGTGGGCGTCCAGATATGCAGACAAGGTAAGTCCAGGTAAGTCCTGAAACGGTGCCTCCCCACCGGAGACCGCGGCTTCAAGATGGTGTAGGCCGCAGGCTGGCGGTCGAAGATCTAAAGTCCCCACCGCGCCGCAGCCAGTGTTCAGATTGATGAATTTAACAAACCAGTCAGTGTTTCAGTTTATTGCAAAGAGCAGCATCTTCCAGCTGAGATGATATTTTGCCATGCTCAGGGAGAGGAGCCTAGTGAGGATGTAGTCCTGGGAGCGAGGTGCCAAAATGGCATCAGTGGGCTGTTTTGCGCATACAGTACTGACTGGGGTGATTGTGCTTATGTACGGCGATAGTTTTTGCTGAGCTGTATGCAAAACCTGTATTTCATTGTACCTGGTGCACATGACAATAAAGAAACCATTGAACCAACCAACTGGTGCGTGTCTCATTAGGGAAGGGTTAGGTAGATGGCCTGTCTGTCTCTTGTAGGCACAATGGAGAAAAATAGTAAGATTAAACGAGAACTTACCAGTTTGAAGTTTGATCGTTATTTTATGAGGAGTAACGTTGAGGGATTACGTGAAGAACCCCGCCAGGACGCATGCGTGTCATTCTTCAAAGCAGCGGTGTGAAATCACAGATAACTGTAATGACTAAACATAGTAAGATTAGAGAAGAGATACCAGTTGAGTATATGATCAAGGGAGGGAGCGGAGGGCACGTAATCCCTCAACGTTACTCCTCATAAAATAACGATCAAAGTTCAAACTGGTAAGTTCTTGTTTAATCTTACTATTTTACTTCGGAGTCACGTGAGTGACTACGTGAAGATTTTAAAGCTCTGTGATTTCATGCCGTGGAAACGAGTCCATGCATCACATCTGCCTTGATTATGGGGAGAATAGTGTTAACATCATTAGACATCAATACGATATTGAAAATCCAACGATAAATATATTAACACCAAATTATAGCCCCTATTTATGGGGTAAATTATATTACAGAACTTAAAATTGTTTCTGCAAATGTTCCAGGTTCAATGACTGGTTTGTTATAAAATCGTTGGAAAGTTTTCTCCGTTGACCATCCTGCTGTCTTGAGGATTTGGTCCATAGGAACATCCAACTTCATAGCTGCCGATGTAGCTGCAGCCCTGGTGGAGTGAGATTTAAAAATACTAGTGTCTACTCCAGCCTTTATTAGGACCTGTTTTAGCCATCTAGAGATGGTCTGGACTGTCACTGTTTTGAATGGCTGTTTGTAGCTGATTAAAAGTGACAATTCTTTCCCTCTGATGATCTTAGTATACTCCATATATAATAGTAAGTGTGTTACAATACAGAAACGATCATCTGTCGGGTAGGCCCTGAATTCTGTTTTTAGGCCTGCTGACCCCTGTCTGTTTTGTTTGACTAATTCATTGATGTGAAAAGTTAAATTTCCAGATGAAATAGTCATGTTGTCCAGCCTTATTTTCTGTAGTGACTGGACCCTATGTGCCGTGACCAAGGCCATCAGCATGACTGTTTTCATAGTCAGTTTCTGTAGGGACAGAGCTGTAGCTGGAGACCAGTTTCTTAACATGGTCAGTACAATGCTCACATCCCATATTTGGGAGTACCTGGTTCTTGGGGGATTAACATTAAAAATGCCCCTCATGAGTTTGGTTACCAGGGTGTGTCCCAACAGAATGCCGCTCTGTTCCTTGCCACAGGTATGTTGACAGAGCACTTCTGGCGCAGTTGATGGCACTATGACTGAGCCTCTCATCGTAATGGAGGCTTGCCAGGAATTCCAGAACAGACGGGATGTTCATAGATCTGTGGGTGATGTTTATTGTTGTGACAGTACTTCCCATTTCTTGATGACACCAAGTACTGTTTTTTGGTGGACTGTCTGTGGGCCGCTGAAATAATATCCACTGTTCGGTCCGTCAGTCCCAGGTGTAGTAGAGGTGCTTTCAAACTCTACAAATTAATAGGTTTATATAATTATGACATGGGTAACTTCCCCTTGTTGCGGGATGAACCAGTAAATTAGGTCTATGATGGATGGTGATGCATGGTTCTAATACCATGTCGAGTATCACCGGGACCCATGGTTGAGTAGGCCAATCGGGTACTATCAAAATACCAGACGCGGAGTCTTGCTGTATATTCCTAAATACCTGACTGATGAGGCAGAAAGGAGGGAATGCATAAATAAACAATCCCCCAATGCAGCGAAAATGCATCTGTTGCCACTGCCCCAGGTTCTGGTTCCCATGAACATAATTCGATAGCTGGTGTGTGCCTGGATGCGAATAGGTCGACATCTGGTGTTCCATACCGTGCTATAATTTCAGCAAATACATTTTTATCCAACATCCATTCAGTGTTTTCATTGAATTTGCATGACCTGTTGTCTGCCACTAAATTTAGTTTACCTGGTAAGTAGGTAGCTGATATCAAATATCTCTCTCTGGATACACTATTGCCAAATTGTGTTGGCCAGATTGTCACATAATGTCGATTTGTTTCCACCCATATGGATGATATATGCTACCACGGTGGTGTTGTCAATTTGTAGTCTAACATGCTGGTGATATAACCCAGAACAATATGACTTAAGGCCATGGAATGCACTTAACATTCCCAGATAGTTTATGCACAGTGTTTGTAATAATGATGCCTCCTGTGCATTCCACCTCCCCCACAGCTGGAGATGGAATTGGTAGCACCCCATCCAAGTGCACTGACATCAGTTTGTAGTTCCATAGACGGGTAGCTGATAATGTTTGGATTGGAACAATGCCTAATGTTATCTTTCCACCATTTTTGTTCCATTATGGCCTCTGTTGGTAGCTTCATTGGTCTGTCAAAATGACCACCATAATTTTTGAGTGCTCGTATTTTAGCCCTCTGTAATTTTTGATAATGTAAAGGTCCGATTTGTGTGGCTGGAAACGCAGCCACTATTATGCCAATTATTCTTGCTACCAGTCTGATGGATGGTTTTGTGATGTCAATGATTTTGCTGCAAGCCTCCATGAAGGCTGTAACCTTTTCTTTCGGCAAAGTCACTGACATGTGAACTGAGTTAAGGGTGAACCCCAGATGATCCATTGTGTTAAATAACATCTGTGGTCACCTCTAATGGGTACTGTATAGTAAGCATCTTTTAAAACGATGCTTGCCATGTAATAACCTAGGAAATCAATTGCTTAGCAGTAACAAAGGTTTCCATCTAGTAATGAATATATAGTACGAAAGTATTCAAATTAGTCAAATCTATGATGATGCGGCAACCACCATCTTGTTTATGATAAAGATTTTGGACTCGAATTCCTGTGATTCGTGTTGGGTTTCCTCCATTACTCCTTTTTTATATGGCCACTGTAGTTCAGCATGCGCTTTTGATTTTTTTTTGCCTGTAAGCATGAACATTCAGTTCGGTACATGCTGATCTGGAGGATTATGTTTTTGTATAAATTCTATGATATAACCCTATACTTCTGAAAATATAAGTGTCGGTAGTTAATTTATTCCATGCATCCAGATAAAATTGTAATCTCCCACCAACCTCGTAAGGAACCAGACCCACCTACCTCCATGGTTACTATTGGTAGGTTTGTTACTTTTTCGGCATCCTCCGTGGACGTTGAGGCGCCGGTGTCTGGATCTGTAGTTGGGTCGGTGTTGAGGGTTAGCGCATTCCCCAGGAAGGCCGGTCTGGGCCATGGCCTAAAAAGACCGATGTTGAGTGTTCCTGGCCTTTGAGCTTTCACCAGTTTGTCTTGGCCGACTGGGGTGCTTTTTCCCTGGCCGAAGTAGTTTTTAGACGTTGCTTTAATGAGCCACAGGGTTTTACCCTCTTCGTCAAGTTCTTTTACCTGTTTTGATAAGTTGCCTCCAAATAGTAATATTGGTGGTTTGGAGGTCCCAGGTTTGCATAGGCCTGCAAATTAAGGTCTAAAGCCGGTTGGATGGCACTTCTTCCTAATGCTGTTTACTCGTATTGGTAGTTGCAAAATAAAGCCAGTGCATCCTGGTGATCTTGTGTCATGTCTTTTTTGTTTATTGTGCGGGCGAAACCCGTAATTCCCGCTGTTAGGACTTTCAGAACTTTCTGTAGTTTCAAGTCCCTGGCTCTGATTGAGGCTCCGACATGTTTTCAAATAGTTCAAGTTCAAGTGAGTTTATTGTCATGTGTCCCTGTATAGGACAATGAAATTCTTGCTTTGCTTACACTGGTTGACACTGGGAACATTCAGTGTTTTGCAGTTCCCTGGTGGTAAGTGTCTTGCTGTGGTGTCCAATAATGCCTGTCCTTATAGCTGGTTGAATGACAAGTAGTCGATACTTGCAGCTATTTTAGGTTCCAGGTTTTGGCCAGTTTGGTCGGGTTGAATAAACTGGGACACCATATCCAATAGGTTTTCTTGCACCCCATGTGCACTAGGGGTATGTTCTGCACCCCTCTTCAGGGTCAGCCCAGAATTGACCCCCTGTACTCCCCTCTGATGAGGGAGAAACACTGTGCAGCCCTACAAGAGGTACTGATGTAGGACTTACTAGCTGCCCACTGTGACTAGTCTCCATCTCCCGGAGCCTGTCACTTTGGAGTACTTGCTCCAACAGCCGCTCCAACTGGCTCCAATGCTCTCGGGCACTGGCCACTCGCGGCTGCTCCAGTTCCTGCAGCCGCTCCAACCGGCTCCAATGCACATGGGCACTGGCCGTCGCGGCTGCTCCTGAAGTCGCTCCTGCTCCAGTTCCTGCAGCCGCTCCAACCGGCTCCAGTGCTCACGGGCACTGGCCGTCGCGGCTGCTCTTGTTCCCCGCTCCCAGCCGCTCCAACTGGCTCCAATGCTCTCAGGCACTGGCCGCTCGCGGCTATTCAGAGTCGGACTCATCGGAGTCAACGACTCTGTTAGTTTTTGCTTCGCTCTCCCGCCCGGCCGTGGCCGGTGCGGGAGCGAAGTCGGGCACAGCTGTTCCCATTTCGGGAGATTGGCATGCCATTGGCTGCTGCTGCTGGCTGCCCGCAACTCCGCGGTTCTCCCCCGCCAGCTTTTTCGCAGCCTTCGTGGATCTGGTCCATGTCTCCACCTGTAAGGCAAGTGGAAGGAACGCAGAGTCTCCTTACCTGCTGTTCCCGGCTTTCAAATTCTGCCGCTAAGGGGAACGTCGTTCCCCCTGCTGTGACTCGTTGCAATGCGTGTAGCGATATGTCACGCATGCGTCCTGGCAGGGTTCTTCACGTAGTCACTCACGTGACTCCGAAGTAAAATGGAGAAATGTTCTGAATTCCAGTGGAGTTTTACCAACTGGCCACATCAAATCTGGCAGACATGCACTTCATTGATAGCATCAGGAGTGTTTGGTGAAGTCACAATAGCTCGTCCGAATCACTGGTGAGGGAAGTGGAGGTGAATTGATGGGAATTCAGTCGGTTGGGATGGTCTGCCAAGGAGGGGTGCAGTCAATGTGTTATTGGTCAAGTGGCAGAATGGTTTGTTTTTATGTTAGATACATCAAAGCCAAGTACTGTCAGTCTACCAACCCAATGGTGTTATTTTTTCTATTTCATGACATAGGTTTGAGATTGCGTAAAAATGAGGCTTTGATTATAACCATTGTTGTTCTGTTAAATAGACCCTTTCAAATCTTGCCTCAACTACAAAAATTATACTGGATCAGCTGAGGAAATATTGTTGAACCACACTTGACTCCATTTATACCTCGCGCTGCCCCGGCAAGGCCAGCAGCAGAATCAAGGATGAGTCACACCCTAGCCACAACCTCTACTCTCCTCTCTCATCAGGGAAAAGGTATAGAAGTGTGAAAACGCACACCTCCAGATTCAGGGACAGTTTCTTCCCAGCTGTTATCAGGCAACTGAATCACCCTACCGCCACCAGAGAGCAGTCCTTGGTGACCCTCGGACTATCTTTGATTGGAATTTGCTGGCTTTACCTTGCACTAAACGTTATTCCCTTATCATGTATCTACACACTGTAACTGTTCGATTGTAATCACGTATTGTCTTTCCGCTGACTGGATAGCACGCAACAAAAGCTTATCACTGTACCTCAGTAGATGTGACAATAAACTCAACTGATGCATGACAATTTGTACATGACCACATTTGTTGAATGGAGAGTGGGAAAAGGCAGGCTCTTCCCATCAAATCTTTCAAGGCCTGCTGAACACTTCCTTCATTTTCTGTTTCATAGCAAATTCTCAAAAGGCCTGAAACATGATTGAGCCACGTTTAATTAGAATCAGAGAGCTGTTTGTGCAAAACCAAAGAAATACAATGTTTTGCATTCAGATGGTAACGCTGATTAGTTCTGCATTGGTTTGTTTAAAACAATTGAACTATGAAAGACAGCTTTAAGTGTTTGTCGAGGACAAGTTGAAATGAGAGGCCCCTGTTATTCATTAATGCAAATGTTGCACAGGAATTCATTAACAGCCATCTGATTTATTGCAGTGAACTTGATGCTACCATTGTGGAAGGCAAAGGTGAATTATACATCAGAAAGAATAACCAGTAATTCACCCGCTGAATTTCATCAGCCTCACCCGCTGAGTTTCTCCAGCATTTTTGTCTACCAGTAACTCTGACTCCAGCGCTGCGATGTGGGAAGGTAAATAGAATAACAAATGTAAGTGTAGCATCTACACTCTCTTGATTGTCTGCATCCACAGTCACTTTCAAGGTTGTCATAGCAACATTAACCCGTTACCTCCTTGTGGGGCATTTGTTCAAGAGCACAAGGCCCACAGGACAACTCTACAAGTGAAGGTAGACAAAAATGAAACTCAGCGGGTGAGGCAGCATCTATGGAGCGAAGGAAATAGGCAACGTTTTGGGCCGAAACCCTCCAGCATCTGCAGTTCCTTCTTAAACTCTGCAAGTGAGGTTGGCGCAGTTGAGGGCATGACCTCCAGTGACAGACCCTCGGAAGTTTGTCACACACCTGTAACACCACTGCAGTGGCACGGTGGCGCAGCAATAGAGTTGCTACCTAACAGCGCCAGAGACCCAGTTTCGATCCTGACTATGGGTGCCGTCTGCATGTTCTCTCTGTGACTGCATGGGTTTTCTCCAGGTGCTCCAGTTTCCTCCTTCATTCCAAAGATGTGTGGGTTTCTAGGTTAATTGGCTTCTGTAAATTGTCCCTAATGTGTTGGATAAAAGTAGTGTATAGGTGTTTGCTGGTTGGCGCCAACTCGGCGGGCCGTGTGGCCTGTTTCCGCGCAGTATCACTAAACTAAACTAAACTAAACACTGCAAAAGGTGCTGAAAGGCCTTGGGGAAGCTCCCAGCTTGAGCTCAGGAGGGAGAATGGGATTACTTGGGCTTCTTAAAATCTAGCCTTAAAGTGAATGAATGAATGAATGAATGAATGAATGAATGAATGAATGAATGAATGAATGAATAAGTTTATTGGCCAAGTATTCATGTACTTGGAATTTGCCTTGGTACTCCGCCCACAAGTGACAACATGACATACAGTGACAGTTAAGAATGATACATAAAAACATTAAACATTTATAATAAAACATTATTAATTAAACATGTGAATGAAATAAATTACCAGAGCAAAAGGAGGCAACAGACTTTTGTTTATTGAGCTACTACTCGTGGAAAAAAGCTGTTTTTATGTCTGTCTGTGGCAGCTTTGACAGTCCGGAGTCGCCTTCCAGAGGGAAGTGATTCAAAGAGTTTGTGGCCAGGGTGAGAGGGGTCAGAGATGATCTTACCCACTCGCTTCCTGGCCCTTGCAGTGTACAGTTCATCAATGGAGGGAAAGTTGCAGCCTCAGCTGATCGGACGATTCGCTGCAGCCTCCAGGTGTCGGGCTTGATGGCTGAGCCAAACCAGACCATGATGGAGAAGGTGAGGATAGACTCTACGATGGCCGTATAGAATTGGACCATCATTGCCTGTGGCAGATTGTACTTCCTCAGCTGCCGCAGGAAGTACATCCTCTGTTGTGCCTTTTTGACTGTGGAGTAGATGGTAGCCCCCTACTTAAGGTCCTTGGATGATGCTTCCCAGGAACTTAAAATACTCCACAGATGTGACTGTGGTGTTGTTGATGGTGAGTGGGGTGAGGGGAGGGGGAGCTCTCCTAAAGTCTACAATCAATTCCACTGGCTTAAGAGCATTGAGCTCTAGGTTGTTGCGATGGCACCAGGATGGCAGCTGTGGCACTTCCTGTCTGTAGGCAGATTCCTCCCCATCCTGGATCAGTTCAATCAGGGTTGTGTGGTCTGCAAACTTGAGAAGCTTGACAGAGGAGTCAGTGGAGGTGCAGTCATTGGTGTAGAGAGAGTAGAGGAGAGGGAAGGGTACGCAGCCTTGCGGTGCTCCTATGTTGAGGGTTTGCGGGTCCGAGATGTGCTTTCACAACCTCACATGCTGCTTCCTGTCTGTCAGGAAGTTGGTGATCCACCGACAGAGGGGTTCAGGCACAGTCAACTCGGAAAATTTGGAGTGTAGTAGCTCTGGCACAATGGTGTTGAATGCAGAGCTAAAATCAACAAACAAAATTAGCTTTGCATTATAGGGATGTTTAAAAAAATATAAGATCTTCCCGCCAATCTTTATAGGTTCTATGTCCTGCCCTTGTGAGTTCAGGTGCCCCTGAGCCAGAGCTATGTTGGGGTCCCAAATTAAGATTCAGGGTTGGGAGGTTCTTATTCAGGGAGGTCCTGTCCATGCTCCTTTAATGCTCAAGGTCTTTTAGGGGAGACCGAAACCCATGTCACAGCCGCAATTCTGATGGATTCCTGCCAAGTTTATCATGGGAGCTTGCCAATACGAATAACAATGTTTGGGTCCATTGCATATAAAAACACTCTGCGGGAGTGTCCATTCCATCAAACATAGTGAAATGTATTTTACGTAGCATTATTAATCTTTCTGTAATGCTGCAATTTTTTACTGTCATGTATCTGAACCAACTTCACATTAACATGATGGTGAAAATAACCATGATCAGAACCCATCACATACTCAGTTGTCTTATATCAATAAACTAATTGACAGCATGGTAAGAAATAAAGTGTCACAGCTCTGAGGATGTGCAGTCCTTTGAAGGAAAGAACAGCATCTAAAGACTCAGTAAAAGTCTCTTGCTAAAGTTACACAACATTATTAATTTGATGATGGATTATTAATGCGAAAAGTTGAGGGTAATTTATTATTTAGTATCACACTAAATAAAATAAACCAAAACATAAAACAATTAATTTTAATTCTGTTGAATCTTTTTTGCATTGTTTATACTCTTTCTCTAAACAGGAAATTGGGTGGCACAGTGATGTAACGGTAGAATTGCTGCCTAAAGGGCCTGTCCCACGAGCATGTGACTGCATGCGGCAAGCACGACCAAACCTGAAGCGGGGGCCGCGCGGGGGCTGCGCGGAGGTCGAGTGATCCCCTTTAAGGGCCTATCCCACCAGCATGCGACTCCATGCGGCAAGCGCGACCTAACGTGGTCGTTTGAGCCGTATGGCCTCGCGGGCCGGTCCCACTTCGATCGCCGGAGCTGTATGGAGCTGTGCGGAGCTGGTCCCGACATCACGCGGGCCTCCGGAAAACTGACAGTGTTCAAAAATTCCGGGCGGCAATGGCCTGCCGGCCCGCAGCCGCATTGAGGCCGTACGCACCGCCTCGAGGCCGTACATCACACGCGAACTTCCCGCGGACTTCGCTCGAACTTCAAGTCACTCACTCGACTTCCGCGCGGCCCCCGCTTCTGGTTTGGTCGCGCTCGCCACATTCAGTCGCATGCTGGTGGGACAGGCCCTTTACAGAGCCAGAGATCCGGGTTTGATCCTGACTACAGGTTCTGTCTGTATGGAGTTTGTACGTTCTCCGTGTGACCCATGTAAGTTTTAGACTACTTTAGACTTTAGAATTTAGAGATACAGCATGGAAACAGGCCCTTCGGACCACCGAATCCACGCCGACCAGCGATCACCCCCTACACGAGCACAATCTTACACACTAGGGACAATATACAATTTTTACCAAAGCCAATTAACCTACAAACCAGCACGTCTTTGGAGCGTGGATGGAAACTGGAGCACCTGGAGAAAACCCAGGCGGTCACAGGGAGAACGTACAAACCACACAGACCTCATCTGTAGTCAGGATCGAAACCTGGTCTCTGGCACTATGAGGCAGAAACTCTACTGCTGTGCCACCGTGCTGCCCCATTGTAGGACTAATTGATGGCCGGCGTGGACTCAGTGGGCCGAAGGGCCTGTTTCCACGCTGTATCTCTAAATTGAGATGTGAGACCAATAGAATGGAGTTGTCCATTGCATATTGCACAATAACATGACTCAAAATGTTTTCAGCACAACATTGATGGAAATGAAAATAGATGCTGGAAATCTGAATTTAAAACAGAGAGTGCTGGAAACATTCAGCAGCTCACATTGCAACTGTGTAGAGAGAAACAGAGTTAACGTTTCAAGTTTATCACCTTTCATTCAAACTCAAAGGCAAAACACTGAAGAATGCTGGAAATCAGAGGAATGATGTGAAACTTTAATTCTGCTTCTCTCTACAGAGAAGCTCCTTGCTCTTATTCTATTTTAAGCTTAAAAATTTAAAGCTGGGAGAGTTGTAGATGTATCCCAGTCCATCACACAGACCAGGCTTCCCACCTTTGATTCCATCAACACTTCAGGTTTCCTCAGAAAAGCAGCCAGCCTCTAATCAAAGACTTGTCCCATTTGGGTCATCTTCTCCCTACTCCTGTTTGGCAGAAGGGACATAAGCTCGATAGCATTCACCAACAGTTTCAGTGAAAGGTTCTTCCCCTCTGTTATCAAGTTTCTGAACAGTCCTTCCATATGCTAGGTTACTGGCTGATTCACCTCTACCCCATAGACTTTGTCTATGGAACTCATGGGATGTAATGCCGAGATTATATCCATATAACCATATAACCATATAACAATTACAGCACGGAAACAGGCCATCTCGACCCTTCTAGTCCGTGCCGAACACGTATTCTCCCCTAGTCCCATATACCTGCGCTCAGACCATAACCCTCCATTCCTTTCCCGTCCATATAACTATCCAATTTATTTTTAAATGATAAAAACGAACCTGCCTCCACCACCTTCACTGGAAGCTCATTCCACACAGCCACCACTCTCTGAGTAAAGAAGTTCCCCCTCATGTTACCTCTAAACTTCTGTCCCTTAATTCTCAAGTCATGTCCCCTTGTTTGAATCTTCCCTACTCTCAGTGGGAAAAGCTTATCCACGTCAACTCTGTCTATCCCTCTCATCATTTTAAAGATATCCTGCACTGTGTCTGCTCTATCTATCTATTGATTATTATCTATCTAAGCTTGAATTGATAGTATGGTATATCTGATCTGGTTGGATAGCATGCAAAAACCTTGGTACCTATGACAACAATAAACCTAAATCTAAACTTTAAAATATTTTGCTACATCTGTTTCTCATTAAAATGGACATAAAAGTGATCAGAAACCCTGATGTTTTCCAAATGCCGTCAGATTAATGTTATTGTGCCGATATCTGAGGTGCTGCAGAGGCTAAGGTGTTTTATCCGATATAGTCGCTATTACCTGCATGTGAATATTAAAATTTCTGTTGGAAGAGTCAAGAGTGTTTTATTGTCATATGACCCAAATAGAACAATGAAATTCTTACTTGCAGTAGCATAACAGAATATGTAAACATAGTACACTGTAAACAGTATAACAAACGAGAGAAAACAAAAGTTCAGTGTGTGTATATATATTATATATATATATATAAATGTACACATACTCACAAATACACACATATACAAATCATATATACACACATATACACACACACACACACATACGTACATACAAAAGTAACAATAATTATGTAGTTCAGAGCTTATTTGAGGTTGTAGTTTTTAATAGCCTAATGGCTGTTGTGAAGAAGCTGTTCCTGAACCTGGACGTTAGAGTTTTCAGGCTCCTGTACCGTCTTCCCGATGGCAGGGGTGAAATGAGTGTGTGGCCAGGGTGGTGTGGGTCTCTGATGATGCTGGCTGCCTTTTATTTGCAGATCATACTTGCCACAGCCTGAAATTCATAAGATGGTAGAATTATAGAACAGTACAGTGCACAAAGATACTTGGCCCATCAAGCATGCAAAGGCTCTTTCAAAGAGCATTCCAGTTAGTTGCTTTTGCCCCATTCTAGTCCCATATCCTTGCAATTATTTTCCTGCAATGATTTATCGAATTGTGTTCTGAAGGTCACAAATGAATTTGTCTTCTCCAGCCTTTTAGTTTGCAATATCGAAATTCTAACCAATTACTACAACTAAACTCATTCCCTCACACCTGTTTTTTGAGCTGATTGTCTGAAATCTGAAGTTTTATTATCAGCCCTTCAGCCAATGGAACAGTTTATCTGAGCTTACTCTATGAAGAGTGCATGATTTGAAAAAATGTCCTTTCAAATTTACTAGAGACAGATTTCAGAAGCTGGAATCTTGAGTAAAAAGACAAAGTGCTCAAGGAGCAGGATCCTGACCCAAATGGTCATTCATCCATTTCCCATCACAGATGCTACATGGCCTGTTCAGTTCACCCAGCACCCAGAGGTTTTTTTTAAAATGTCCTCTTAGTTGTATTAGTTCTTTAATCTTTCTATGAAACAGCAAATCCTTGTCTCTGGAATCATTTGGTGACTCTCTTCTCTATCTCTCCAAAGCTTGATTTGGAATTGCATGTAATTATCCAACTGAGGATGAGCTAATGTATTCAGTAACTGTGGCATAACTTTCTGTTTTTTAGAAAGCTCAGGATTCTATATGCTTTAATAACTGGTTTGTTAATCTATCCTTCCATGCCTTTCAGAGATATGCAGACTTGCTACCCTATATCCTAAATCCCTGTGCCTCAAAGTAGTTTCATTTATCATGATATTTATTCCTTTCTCTCGCAACAAAATCGTTCTTTTTTTTTGCTTTGTCATTCATCTCCGATGTACCCACGCCTCCTATGAGTCTCTCTCTGTCTTTTGGGGAAAACCACCATTAACTACAGTTCTATGTTTCATAAGATCAGTCATGGGCATCCTTTCACTGTAAACCAAAGAAAATATTAAAGAGGAATGCAAGAGCATAATTCCTTTCACAGCGTCAGGATATCCAAAATCTCTTCTTAGCCAATTAAGTATTTATGAAAGATAGACAAAAAATGCTGGAGTAACTCAGCGGGACAGGCAGCATCTCTGGAGAGAAGGAATGGGAGACTTTTCGGTTTGAGACCCTTCTTCAGACTGAGAGTCAGGGGAGAGGGAAGCTAGAGATATGGACGGGTAAGGTGAATGTATTTATGAAATGTTACCATTGTTGCAGTGCAGGAACAATTTTCTCATATTAAAGTCCCACAAGTAGAAGAGTAACTGGCTGGGTAAATTATTTTAGTGCTATCTGTTGGCAGGATACAAGGAGAAAGTTTGAGGTTTTTCTTCAGAGTCCAACAGGCTTCATACCTGTACGTGCCCGGTTGGATGTCTGGTTTAACGTGCGTGCGTGCTGAATAATACAAGTCCAGTCGTCTATAGCATGTTATTATTCCCTGCACTCTGCTATTTTATTCTTAAGTTCAAGCTTCTTTAACGGACTAATGTTTTGCCAAGATTTATTGTCATATTGCTCTTTTGTAGGTCCAATGTCAAATACAAATGAAACAAACCCTAATGATTAACATACTTTCAGTTGTGATTCATCCATTGCATGCGCATTTGGGTCAGAACAAGAGCAAGTCACCATGACCTGAAAAGAGGAGGAGTAATGTAACCACACTTGCTGTGCGATGGCTTGAGAAGGATATGCAGAAGATCAGGTCGCTGAGGCAGGAAAGAATTATGTGGAGATGATCTGAAAGAAATTGGGGAGGAAATCTCGTCTATTGGCTCAAATTCCCTGCAGTCCTCCCCACTGATATCTATTGATGGTCCTCTCTAAGGATTATATACCACACCACAAGATGTTCTTACATAATGAGGAATAATTACCCATTTAATCTGTGTGCATATTTCAGCCCTGTTCTTTTTCTCTCTTAAACAATTGGCTTTTTTTGGTGATTCTCTATTCCAGATAAAAGGCCGGTCACTTTTGATACAGGGAGTGAGAAATTGTGGGTGAAAATTCGCTCTGGGTTCTTCTTAAAAGTATTGATAAAAGATTGAATATATGCCTACCCAATTTGTCACCAATGGTGCAATACACAAAAAGATGTAGAAAAACTTAAAAACTTAAAAACTTGTAGAAAAATATCCTTATTCAAAAATAGGGAGGCAGGCTATCCCCTTCTCAAACAATATACCATTTGGGATACTGTTGGGGGGGATGGCCTCTCAGGAGCAAATAGTTGCACCACATCATACTCTGTTGAAACAGCAGGGTAAGGCTAAACCTAGGAGAACAATAATGATAGAGGACTCCATTCAGACACAAGCAAGACTCCAGAATGGTGTGTTGCCTTCCTGGTGCCAGGGTCAAAGATGCCTCTGAGTGGGTATAGAACATTCGGAGAGGAGTGAGTGAGCGGTAGAGGTGTGATCCATATTAACCCAATGGCATAGGTAGGAAGAGTACACAAATAGTATGTTCTTGTAATATGCTGCCAGAGGACGTCATGGAAGCAGATAAAATAGATGCATTTAAGAGGCTTTTAGATAGGCACATGAATATGCAGGGTATGGAGGAATATGGATTATGTGGAGGCAGAAGGGATTTATATAATTTGTCATCATGTTTGGCACAGATATCATGGGCAGAGGGGCCTGTTTCTGTGCTGTCCACATTCTCTGTTAACTAGAACAGTTCTTTGTAACATGTAAATGGATGCATAGGCTAGCAGTGTTCTGGTGGTTAGATTTCATGGAGTTAACTCATTTCAGCTTGGTTGAGCTTAGTAGTTTGAAAGTTAATATTAGCAGCTGGAGTACTGATATGGAAGGGAACATTTAAATAGGAATAATATTTAACACTGAGTTTATTTGAAGATATGATATTTCCTCCATTAAAGCATGAATTTCATTATATTTTTATCTACAGGGAATTTCTGGAACTTATTTTGACTAAGTTCAAATTACATACATTTTGGATTTATTATGTAGATATAGTTACAATATAGAGTCATAGTCATACAGCAAGGGAAACAGGTCCTTCGGCCCTACTTGCCCTTGCAGACCAAGAAGCCCCATCTAAGCCAATCCCATTTGCCTGTGTTTGGCCCATATTCCTCCAAACCTTAATATGTTACTGTTTAATATAAAACAGCCTCTGCATTGTTTATTGTATTATTTTTAATCAGTTGGGAGAATAAACAATAGTGTTATTATTCATTGTCAAGAAAATGATTATTAAGTGGCACACACTGTCCAAAAACTCTATTGTTTTTCTGAGGTTTTCAGACTCCATTGAAAAGGCAGCAACAAAGGGACATTGTAATGGAGTCAAACTGTCTTGTGCACTCACTCCATGAAAATTTCTGGTAAAGCAACACCACTTTTACATTTTAAACACAGTTTTAAATTCACCCTTAGAATCTACCCACAGCAATTCAAACCATTTAATTGTTGTACAATTATTTATATTTGGCGCGTTTTACTGCATGTTGTGTCACTGTAACAATTGACACATCCCTGTCAGGTTTTTCTGGACAGTAATTTGTATAATTTAATAAAAGTTATCTTAATTAGATAATTGATAATTTAAAGGGACCAATAAGGTAGTAAATTCCAGCTTTATGAGTTCTTTGAGAGTTTTCCAAACGTTTAGTGTGCTTTGTGTACGATAATTCAAAACAATTAACGAATTGGCCATGTTAATACTTCATGTGTGTAAATCATTTGAGAATATATTTCTTTGCTTAACCAAATTGATCGATTTCTGTGTTGGTTAGATGAACAAACGTTTTCAATAGACTGGAAAGTAATCTTAAAATTTTCCAAATGTGAATTAATCAGATTTGTCACCAGCCCATTTTAAAAGGTCAGCAGAGTCCTGGCATATGTTTAATGGCAGTCTCCAGAACTGTGGCAATGGTTTTTGTCAAATTCAAAGAACCGCCTCCTAATCTTAGTGCAGCTGTGCTTCTGGGACATGAATGCTATTTTTCTATCTTTAAATGTGTGCTGCTTTATGCTTGCTGTTTGAAATGTGCAAGTGGCTTTTTTAAAACAGAGACATCTGCATAAATAGCAACAATGTTGGTGGACGGACAGCTAAGCTTGGCCAGTGATGTTTCATATTCTCTATCCGTTTAATTTCTGCTACCACACATGGTTTATCAAAAGGGCAGCACAGTGGCACAGCTGGTGGAGCAGCTGCCTCACAGCGCAACAGACCCAGGTTTGATCCTGAACTCGGGTGTTGTCTGTGTAGAGTTTGCACGGTCTACCTGTGACCACGTGGGTTTCCTCCAGGTGCTCCAGTTTCCTCCCACATCCCAGAGATGTGCGGGGCTTGTACGTTAAGTGCCCTCTGTAAATTTCCCGTAGATGGGAGTCGATGCATAAGTGGAATGTAGCCAAGATGTATTTTGGGGTTTAAAGCTACCATTAAACATATAAATTATATATAAATTAAACATAACATTAAACTGGGCACTGAAAAATCGAGGTAATGAGATAAACCTATATTTGACCTATATGCAGGAGTTCTTTAAAAGATTTAAAGTGTACTGTCAATCAAGAGTAATGGTGCATGTACTAAGATTTCCTAATGGCATTTTATAAGGTGCCACATCAAAGGATTCTTCAATAAATACTCATGGCATGAGATAATGGATTGGCGTGGTTGGAAGATTAGCCAGCTAGCAGGAAGCAGAGTAGTCAAAATTAATATTTTTTGGTTAACAAAATGTGAAGACAGAAATGTCACAGGGATAAATGAAAGGGAAAAGATCTCTCAAATAGGGTACAATATAGGAAAATGTGATATTGTCCATTTTCTCAGGGAAAATAAATTCTAAGCACATTATCTAACTGATGAGAGATTTGTCCTATAGCATAATTTACCTGGAGTGCAGGTGAACAAGCAAAGAAGGGTCTCGACCCAAAACGTCATCCATTCCTTCTCTCCAGAGATGCTGCCTGTCCCGTTGAGTTACTCCAGCGTTTGGTGTCGATCTTTGGTTTAAACCAGCATCTGCAGTTCCTACTTACATAGAATATTATCAATGTTGGAAGGGGAACTGAATACAAAAGTTATGGTACAGTATTAAAAGATTTTGGTGAAATCACATCTGGAGAACTGGTCTTCTTATTTAAGGACGGATGCTAGTGCTTTGGAAGCAGTTCACAGGAAGTTTATTAGATGAATACCTATGAAGGACATTGTTATTTTATGAAGAGAGGTTGAACTAACCAGGGTTGTATCCAAGAGTCAAAAATGTTTAATTGTCATATATGCCACAAACAGAACAATTACATTCTTATGTGTAGCAGCAAAACAGGATTGTAAACACAGTCCTCAGAGATAACATAATAAACAAAAAAAACATTTAACGTTAAAAAAAATCAATATTAGTGCAAAAAAAGTCCAAGTCACAAATGCAACCAAGATAGTTTGTAGTCCATGGGAATTTAGCAGAACGCTCGGTACAAGAACTGTTCCAGAGCCGCTGTCTGAAAAAAGCTCAGAGAATTGCTAAGGACAAACTGCACCCCCTCCACACACACCTGGATCTCCTGCCATCAGGCAAGAGATATCGCAGCATCAAAGCCCGGACTACAAGACTGCTAAACAGCTTCCTGCCACAGGCTGTGAGGCTGCTAAACAGTCACTCTGTACTCACAGTCACCTGATTCTGCGGCTTGGCACGGACACTTTAGTAACTGGCACTGGCCACTTTAATAACTGGCCACTCAAATCAGCTGCCCCGGACATTTCTATGATTGGTTTTACTGTATTTTAACGTTGTTGTTTTACCTGCTTTTAACTATTTATACTGTTCCATCAGGGACTGGATTGTTTTTAGTGTTATTATGTGTGAAATGTTTTAAATTTCATGTGCAATGCTCCGGTATTCCCTGGGAAACGTCTTTTCATTTTGCACTGTACAACTGTTGCTTGCAAGATGACAATAAAGGTTGATTGATTGACAAGGGAAGTTGCTTGAAAGAGAAAAAAGATTTGAAGAGGACTTGACAGGGTGGATGCGGAAAGGCTGGTTCCTCTTGGAGGAAAGTCTCAAACTGGTGGCAACATTTGTGTAAAGAAAACCATGTTTAACCAATCTACTGGAGTTCTTTGAAGGTGTATTACAGCATGTGCCTATTACAATAATAACAGCCACTTGTAATAGGAATTCTGTTCTTTGGAATTCTGTTCTTTGAGGGCTGTGGAAGTAGAGTCTATATTTTTAATGCAGCAGTGGATAAGAAGGAGTGAAAAGTTACCTTGGGTAGACAGAAATGTAAATATATATAGCTACAGGTATATAGCTCTCTGAGCTATGGGAATCTGGGGATATGGGGAGAAAGCAGGAACAGGGTACTGATTCTGGATGAACAGCAATGATCATATTGAATGGCGGTGCTGGCTCAAAGGGACGAATGGCCTACTCCTGCACTTTTTTCTATGTTTCTATGTTTCTTACTGAGATCACAGTCAGATCTGCCTGCATCTTATTGAATGGCGGAGCAGGCATGACGGACAGAATGTGTTCTTTGGGCTTTCAATCAATATGTTCTTTTGTCCATATATTCAGAATTAATTAAACAACTCTGCACTCATCAAGGACATAACTGAATTTCCTTTATTATCATTCAAACAAGTTTGAATTACATTTCGTACCATGCAGTCATGACAGAAAAAAGAAACAAAACCCACAATTAACACAATTTAACACAAATATCCATCACAGCGAATCTCCAGGCACCTCCTCACTGTGATGGAAGGCAAAAAGTCTTCTCTCTTCCTTGCTTGTTCTCCTGCTGCGATGAGGCGATCGAGGCTCTCGACAGATTGAGACTGATCTGTCCTTGATTCATATTGACTGTGGGCATCTGAAATGGACAGTGGCTAATTCACCATAATGGGTACAAGGGAATTGTGGAAGCAATTTACTCAGAACATTAAAAAAAATAAGTAGCACACTTATTCAACCTTATGGTGAAAAATGCAACCTGTTCTTTTCTTTTTCTCTCTGTGCTGTAGTTCCATGAAGCCCACTCATGTTCATGAAGTCACAGTGGCACTTATAAAAGCATCTTGAGCATGTATAAAAGTGTCTCTAAATAACGCCAACTTGATTCAGTGCAATAAGTGCATTGCACATCTTGTTATATGACAAGTAGAAACCACCAACTGAGAAATGACTGACAGAGTTTATAACTATAGCCTCAAGGGTAACAATAAACCAACACTATAAATTATGTGATGAAATGAATGCTCATAAAACAAGGGAATGCAGTGCAAATACATTTATTTATTATAGCAGAGAAACAGTTGACAAATTCTAGTTTCATTCTACTTGTCGAAGTTGGGCAGATATAGTATTGGCTGATGCATAGTAAACCATGAAACAATTGATCCATTCATACTCAGATGAAAAATAAAATCCCCAATAAACTACTTGGTCTCTGGTGAATTTCACCTTTCACCTTTCAAAATAACTCTGCTACCCTGAAGGCAATCAGTAAGGTGACAGCAGTAACACTGCAGAACCGTTGTTACATTAACTTTTACAACTATTTGCAAAGGTCATTTCAAATGAGGAGAGTGTAAATTGAATTACAACTTGCTACTGATTATGACTTAAGTGTTATCTGAAAGGTTTGATGGACCATGCAATCCCACTTGACATTTACATTGCTTCATTACTGGACTCATGTAATTGTATGAGGTGCAAATCTGTGTCTTGCCTGAACCGTACTAAGCTAATTGAGTGTATTTATTTGTTGTTAATTACATGGAGGTTTTCTCCTGACATTGATTGCTCAGTTCTTATCAGGCATTGTTACTTTGGGACATCCTACATGGAAACATAGAAAACAGGTGTAGGAGGAGGCCATTCGGCCCTTTGGGCCAGCACAGCCATTCATCTTGACCATGGCTGATCGTCCCCTATCAATAACCCGTGCCTGCCTTCTCCCCATATCCCTTGACTCCACTAGCCCCTAGAGCTCTATCTAACTCTCCCTTAAATCCATCCAGTGATCTTGATATGATTCCTGGCCAGTTTTTTTTTTACGATGTCACTTAAAAAAGGCCTTGCTGGGCAGAATCCTCTTGATTAGTTTAATTTAGTTTAGATCTACAGCATGGAAACTGGCCCTTTGGTCCACTGAGTCCATGCTGGCCAGTGATCACCCGTACACTAGTTTTATCCTACACACTAGGGACAATTTTCTGAAGCCAATTAACCTACAAACCTGTACATCTTTGGAATGTAGGAGGAAGCCAGAGCACCCGGAGAAAACCTACACGGTCACAAGGAGAACATGCAAACTCCATACAGACAACACCCATAGTGAGGATCGAACCCGGATCTCTGACCCTGTACGGCAGCAACTCCACCACAATGCCACTGTGCCATCCACTTTTTTTTTCTGTAACAAAAGAACAAATATAATCTGATCTTGAAGATTCTGTGAATGTCTGAGTCAGATCATTCATAACCAGGCGAGAAGGATGAATCTGACAGATGTTATCCTTGTTCTGCCAACCAAAGATCATGTTCTGTACAGTGTACAAAGATAACATAGAACTAGTGTGAACGGGTGGTCGATGGTTGGCATGGACTCGGTGGGCCAAAGGCTCTGTTTTCACACCGCATCATTCAAACAATCAAAACATGACAGGCCTTAAAGCATTTGTTTGCGTTACTATCTAATTTGTGTGACTGCTACAGATTCTGGCTGGCATTCTGCGACATAGTCCAACATGGACAAGTCTTGGCACAACACAGGAAGGAATTAATCTCTTTCCCTGGTACAACAAATGAAAAGGAAGAGACTCGTACTTCTGGAGGTTAGTGCCAAGAGTCAATGTTAACAGTGTGGATCCATTGCTTTATCTCTGGGGGGGGGGGGGGGTATGGTCCTCCTCACAGCCCCTCCAAAGGCAGAGGTCCCCCGAGAAGGACAATCCCCAAAATTATTCCTCAGAACTTGGATGTAATATCACAACCAATTCAATATCCGGGCACCCTTGGTCAAGAGGAGTGAATATATCTTACAATTCCATATCGTAGCAAATTTCTCAATAGTCTGGAGACCACTTAAAGCACCATATTGCCATCACACATCTCCCAGCCATTTGTACCTTTCATGACTCACATTTAACATTTATAGGCTCACCTCAACGTCACATACACCATTGATGGAAGATGCATGCTTATAGCACACACAGCCAGCTATTCAGACACATCAGACAAATAGGAGATACGAGAGACTGCACATGCTCCAATCTTGACTAAAAATCAAAGTTCTGGAGGAACATAACCTAGCATGCAGCATGTGAGGGAATGGACAGATTACATTTTGGATCGGAAATCTACTACAGACTGAAGGGTCCAGACCTGAAATGTCGTCTGTTTCTTTTTCCTCCACGGATTCTGCTTGGCCTGCTGTTCTTTCAGAAGTTTTGTTTTACATCAGCCAAACAGATTTCACAATAAATTCCCCATTGTAGGCTACTACAGAAGATTAAGATGCACGGGATTAACGGCGCCTTGGTCGATATGGAATCGATACTGACATCTCCACAGTATTGTAGATCAACATCAGTTAAGAAGATAAGGTAAATGTCCTCAGAACATGTTTAGTGACAATTTGGTATAGTTGTTAAAAATTATGATGTTATGGAGTTAATAAGCTCCACACCAGTGACAGGAACGTTAGTCACTAAAGTCCAGAGATAAAACATAACTGACAAAAAGGAGGAACTTTTTAATTTTAATATAGCAAGTTGTTTGATTGGAATGAATGCAACACATGCAGAAAAGATTACTGCCCATGGTGTTGAATGATACTAATTGGGTAATTCTACCAAAGAGCCAGTATAGCTGCAGTGGGCTGAATGTTACCTTTCTGAGCTAAATGGTTCTATGATTTCAATTACACACAGGAACCATTTAATTCTTGTTGAATAATAGCGGGTGTCATTTGGAAACATCCAACTACCGGAAGGGAGTGTGGTCAAGCTTACTCCAGATAAAGAAGTTACAGTGTAGGAAGGAACTGCAGATGCTAATTTACACCATAGACAGACACAAAATGTTGGAATAACTCAGCGGGTCAGGCAGCATCTCTGGAGAAAAGGAATAGGTGACGTTTCGGGTTGAAACACTTCTTCAGTTTGCAGTTAACACTCAGATTTACAGATACTGCAATCTCTTTAGGGTTTTAAACTATGGATCTTTAACTAATGTTAAACCAGTTCTTCTGATAGTCTTGAGCAGGACAACAATGTGGCTTACTTAAACAATGAGTCCAACCAGGGCAGCCCAGCCTCATTACCATCACATACAGTACATGATGGAAATCTGGCAAGTTATTTATAATGGTTGCTGCATTTAAGAGATAACAATTTCTTTGTTAGAGTTTTTTAGGATCGGCTGTAAACCTAGATGGGTTGAGAAATTAGATTGCCTCATTCTGGTTTTTCCAGGGTGGTAAGATTGAGAATTAGTATTATTAACAGTAGATTGCGATTTTGATCATTTCCAAACCACCTTCATCAGTCAAGAAACACTGACCAGGTGTGTTCAGTACCTGATACTCCCACCACTTTTTGTGCAATGATGCTTTACAATGTTGCCAGTAAATTGAGTTCCTAGGTCCAAGAAATATTTGTCACAGAACTGGACCATCAATTAAAGGAACGCTCACTTCAAACTATCGACCTCGTTGGAGACACTCAAACTATCTTTGATTTAACTTTACTGGACTTAACATTGCATTAAAGGTTATTTACGTTTTTCCCCTAATCATGTATCTGCACACTGTGGATGGCTCGATTGCAATTATATTACCTTTCTGCTGACTGTTGAGCACGCAACAAAAGCTTTTCACCGTACCAGTACACGTGACAATAAACTAAACTCAAAAATGGGAAACTCCACCAATTCAAGCTACTCTGGCAGTTATTCCCATACCTTCTCAAGTGGTTATTATTGCTCTGAGCTTCTTCAAACATCAGCACATGCTAAATATTTGTCATGGCTGTACCATTGGCAGTAGCTTTGAGTGGGATTTTCAGGTCAGATGATGCTAACAATTAACGCAAGGTAGGAGAGACAGAGGAGGAGGTACTGAAATGCACATGACACTCTCCCCCCGAGACTATGTGGAGACATGTCCTCTGGTTTGACTCCTCCAAAGAGCAGCAATGTCTGATTATGTTGTCAGGGATAATTTAACAGGAAGGTTTCCATTTTTAAAAAAAGCATAACTATTTGTCATGATGCATATGATGTATGTGGTGTTTGAGCAAAGGGGAATCTGTTGTCTTGGAGACAGCGGAGGGACGGAACATATTGTTTTGTGTGAGGGGTCAGCCTTGTCAGAGTCAACAAGAACAACATGCTCTGACCCAAAGCTTACATTCATCAATCAGTCTTGAGTTGCAGCTCACAGGAATAAGGCATTTAATCTCTTGGTCCAGCATTCAATGAGATCAATGCCGATCTCTACCTTAGTACTACTTGCTGGCATGAATTCTCCTGATTCCTCTATTAACCAAGATTGTAACTTGAAAATGCTCAGCTCCCTGGGTATAGAACTACAAAGATCCCCTGAATTATGCGTGATTCCCAATGTTCTGAAGGGCTGCGTCCACAATAATTCTCAACATTGGCACCGCACAAGGATGTGTTCTCAGTCACCATACATCTATTACTGTACGGCCAAATTCAGCTCTAACTTCATCTACAAGTTTGCAGATAACACCACTGTGATGGGCCAGATCATGAACAATGACAAGACGGAGTACAGGAAGGAAATAGAGAACTTGGTAACAATGGTGTCAGGACAAAAGCCTCTCTCTCAATGCCAGCTAGATGAAGGAGCTAGTTATCAATTTTAGAAAGCGTGATAGAGTATATGCCTCAATGAGCATCAATGGTGTCAAATGGGAAATGGTTGAGAGCTTCAAGTTCTGTAGCATTAACGCAACCAATGATCTGTCGTCAACCAACCACATTGAAGTGACAGCCAAGAAGGCACATCAACACCTCTATTTCGTGAGGAGACTAAGGAAATTTGGCATTAATCCAATGACCTTACAAGCTTCTACAGATGCACCATAGAAAGCATACTGTTAGGTCATATCACAGCTTGGTTTGGGAACAACCTGACTCAAGAATGCAAGAAGTTGCAGAGAGTTATGAATGTAGCCCAGTCCATCACACAGACCAGAACTTCTGGCCATTGATTCCATCTATACTTCATGCTGTCTTGGAAAAGCAGACAACACAATCAAAGACTTGTCTCATCCCAGTCATTCCTATTCCCACATGCTCCCATCCGGCAGAAGATACAGAAGCTTGAACGCATGTACCACCAGAATCGGGAGCAACTTCTTCCCCTCTGTTATCAGACTTCTGAATGGTCCTTCAGATAGCCACATCCTTTCCTACCAAATTCTGCCGTAATCTACCACAACTACATATTCGGAGTACGGTAGCCAATGAAGGGTGGCACAGTGGGGCAGCTTGTAGAGTTGCAGTCTCACAGTGCCAGAGACCCAGGTTCATTCCTGATCTGGGTGTTGCCTGTGTGGAGTCTGCATGTTGCCTCAGTGACCACCGGGTTTCTTCCAGGTGCCCCTCACATTGCAAAGACATGTGAGTCAGTATGTTAATTAGCTACTGTAAACTGTTCCCTTGTGCATAGGTAGTGTAGAATCTAGGGAGAATTGATGATGATATGGAGATAATAAAGTTGAATTAGAATAGTGTAGGAATTGTATAAATGGGTGGTTCATTGTCAGCATGGACTGGGAGGCCCAAAAGGCCCAGTTCCATGCTCTATCTATCTCTATCTGAACCACCAATGTATATGTCAGTGGGATGTAGGAGAAAACTGGAACGTTCAGAGGAATCATCCAGGATCACAAGTGAACATGCAAACTCCACACAGGCAGTATGGGAGGTTGGGGTTGAACCTAGGTTGCTGGAGCAATGCAACAGCAGGTCGGCCAACTGTGCCACTGCGCCAGCCCAGCTATGAAAGGTTCTGATCCATCCCTTCATCTGCAAAGAATATAGCTCACAATTCTTTTCATCACCCAATTACACAAATGTTTTTTTTTTTTAAGTTTCTACACGCAGTTTGATTCTTGGTCTATTGTTGGCTGAAATTGTGTAGAGATTATTTCCATATTACACACATTTGGACAGACAAGCCAATGATTTCCGTTAATTTAGCATTTGCACATTGTCAAATATAGACTTTTTTTGTCACTTATTTATCTGCTGCTATCATATTATGTCTTGTTTATCTTCCAGGGCACTGTTTGCTATTTTGACTAATAGACCAAGTTCCATGACTAAACAATGTCTTTGTTTGAAAGATAGACGCAAAGCGCTGGAGTAACTCAATGGGTCAGGCAGCATCGGGCGATGTTTAAGGTCAGGACTGTTCTGGTCCATCTGCTTAAGTCATGGACTAAGATCGACCTGGGAACCTCATGGAAGTTGTTTGCATTCCAAAATAGGGTAACAGTCTTTCAAGGGCAAAGTATAGATAAGGAGATTGAAGTAATGAAGCACATGATGTAGCGATGTTAAAAAACCTACCTTCAGCGGCGCTCCAGATCTGCCACTGGCTGTGTGTGCAACTCCGGCGCCTTTGAGGGGGAGGAGGGGAGGATTAAAATGCAGGTTTGTATTGCTTGTTGGAGAGAAATTTCCTCGGGCTGCTAGTTGATGAAGAAAAATCGATTGGACTTCCGTTCCTGTTTTTTATTAAATCGCTGGAGAATTTAGTCGCTGGTTTAAAATAAAAAGCGACTTCTAACGCCTTCAATGCCTTCAACGTCACGGATCGCAATATCAGGACAAAACAAAAGGTAAGTCGTGTATTTCACATATAATCTTGCTTCTTGGGGTGGCTTTAGTCTAATTTTACGATGCAAAAATGTTATTTAGTCCCCATACGAATCGGCTGTGTCTTGCCTGCCGATATGGGCTTAAAATATATGGCAACGGCAAAGTTCCAATCGATCTAATTCCAGAAACACCCACTCTCAAGATGATTAAAATTCTCTTTTTTTTTGGACAATCATGTCATGGGAGCATCTAAATCGTCTATATTTGGTGTTATTGTCTATCCATAATCAATATTTTTATACTAAATATCCACATAGTCACATGTATTGTGCAAAAAATAATAATTTTGATTATATTGAGAGTGGATGTTTCTAGATTAATTTATGGGAATTAAACATTCAATTCCTTCCATCTGGCATGTAAGTTCATGACAGTGAGATTTAAAAATCATGTTATATTGTGAATTCTTGTGTGAATGGGATCAGTTTGTTATTTGGATACAGGCTATTTAAAAAAATAGTCTTTTCGTAAGAAATTGATAGATGTTTAGATCTAGTAATTGAATTTAGATGAATTTAATTGATTTGATGAAACTGATGAATATGAATTTTTTGTTGGGTATTTACTAATTGTTTTAGCATTTAACTTTATCATTTCTACCTTTTTTCTAAAACTGCAAATAATAACTTGTTTCTGTTAATGCTGTTGAGAGTTTTCTTTTCCTTTACATTTTAATCAGATGTCTCCGAAGAAGAAATGAAAAATGTCAATCCAAATGCCCAGCAAAAGAGACCGATTTAGACTGAATTCGCAGAGATTATCCGAATTTGAACCACTCCAAATGTGATGATCTACAGGACATTCTTAATGGGAAAGTAGTGGGCAGAAAGGCATGTCATGCGTGGTTTGAAGAGCATGTCATGCGTGGTTTGAAGAGCCGAAATTGAAAAGTTGAGGAAGAACAAGGTGTACAGAGTTGCTTATTGGTTACAATCTGAGGAGTATGATGATGCTACTCATTATGATATGCCAATGTACCAGCTAGCAACTGATCTTCTCCATAAAGACTTGGTCTATTGCTAGAAATTGTAATTTATTTTAGCTATCTGTTTCAGACTTACAGCATATAATACAATAATATTAAAGTTCTGATCTTGAGAATATCACATTTTTGAATTTTCAAGGTAGTCTGGGTGTTTATTACTATTTCCGTCACAGCGGTCAATTTTGTAATTAGCTACGATTAGGTAACTAACTAATTATATGCTTTACTTTCAGGTCATCAGATTTTTATATTTGTTTCAGAATGCTTCAATCTATAATAACTGAAAATTTCATTCAGTTCTCTTAATTTTTAAGAAAGTTATGGGCTTTTGACTGTCCTCGATCACAGCTTTTGAGTTAAGTCAATGGAAAAGCAATAGGGAACAAAATGCTAATTTCCGAGTATGAAAATGGCCATAACTTTTTTAATACTGAAGATATGAAAGTGTATTAGGTGTCAAATTAAAGTTCTTTTTATGCTTTATCTGATGGGTGGCTTAATTTTTTAAATCTCAAAATTTTGTAACATTCCTACATGATGGATGTCACTAAGTGCACTGCAAAGAGAACTATAAGCAGGATAATTCACTGAGAAACACCAAAATTCACCTCAATACGAGAAGAATTGTGTGACTTGTGCCGTCAGCCAGAAGAGTTTGAATCAATCTTCTTATGCAACTGGAAGTAAATGTCATGATGTTAACTCAACCGTCAAACTGGATGGCCATGCAGAACCAAAGGCTCCTTTATATCTGGAACAATGGCCTGCGAGTTGCCAAATATCTTGTGCATAGTTCCATTTGCACAATCAAATGAATAGAGCTAATTTGTTTGCATGTAATAACTTAAAATATGAATAATTTATCGAACGTTTCCGAAATAAATGTCTTTGTAAACAACTCTTGATCATGGAATTGATTCTACTGCTGACAACACCCAGAGGCTCTATGTCTTAATGTGCTCCTTGCATTCTCCTGTATTGGGTAAGGTTATACTGATGATTAATGTCCTCTGATGGCAGTTGGCACTTTTTGGGGGAGGGAATTCAGCTGAAGTTCCCACAGCACATTGCCAAAACCACCCTGAGGCCAGACATCCTCCTGGTCTCAGAGGCAACGAAAAACATCGTCTTGTTGGAACTGACAGTGCCGTGGGAGGACCATCTGGGGGAGGCCCACGGGAGGAAGATGACCAAGTATGAAGAGCTGGTCATAGACTGCCATAAGCAGGGCTGGATGGCAAGGTGTATGCCCATCGAGGTTGGCTGCAGAGGTTTTGCAGGGCAATCGCTCTACAAAGCCTTGAGTGCACAGGGCATCAACGGTGTGGCAAGGAGAAGAACCATCAAGAACACCACAGAGGCAGTAGAGAATGCCTCGAGATGGCTCTGGATCAGGAGAGAAGGTCCATGGGGAAGAGCGAATGTCACCTGAACCCAAGTCGTGGTCTGATCAACCACGGCTGGGTCGCCGAAGACCCGAAACACCCAATGACCCCAGGTTACATCACTGATGATGTGTTCAGGAGCATCAAGGAGCAGGAGTATTTTGTGAAGATGTGGTTGGACAAAACTAAGGTCACAATTCAAAGCTTTTTAAAAAGAGTCACCAATTATTTTGCCAGACCAGGACTACAGGAAACATGGTGGAGTACATGCCCCATCCAGCATCATGGGCGCCAAAGTGGAAATGGTTAAGACCTTCACGTTCTTCGACGTTGATATCACAAATTATTTGCCATACACCAAAAGCCAAGAAGGCACAACACAACGTTTTCTTCCTTTGAAGATTGAGGAAATACAGCACGTCTTCAATGACTCTTACAAACTTTTATAGATGCACAATAGAAAGCATAGTCGGGTTGCATCACAGCCTGGTTTGGGAACAGCTCTGCTCAAGACTGCATTAAATTGCAGATGGTTGTAGATGTGCCCAGTCCATCACACAAACCAGACTCCGCTCCATTGATTCTATCTACACTTCATGCTATCTAGGAATACCAGAGAGCACACTCAAAGATTTGTCCCACTCTAGTCAGTCCTTCTTCTCCCTGTTCCTGTCAGGCCGAAGGTGCAGAAGCATGAAAACACACACCACCAGACTCAGGAACAGTTTCTTCCCCTCTTTTATCCAGCTTCTGAATGGATCTTCCATAAGCTAGGGTACAGCCTGATTCACCATTACCACATTGTGGGCATTGGACGTAGTCTATTGAACTGATGTACTACAATCTTCTTTAGAACTATATTCTGAACTCCATATCTTCTTCTTTCCTTTACCTATTGCCTTTGAGTTTGACTTGTTTGTATTTATGTATAGTATTATCTGATCTGATTGGATAGCATCTAAGACAAAGCTTTTTTAACCTCTGTGCGCTTGGCAATAATAAACCTAAACTAAACCAATTAGATCTCTAAACTGCAACCAGATCTCTGACTTACTGATGTGAAAGAAACAAAATTCACCACAAAATGCCAATCCATCTGATGACTGTATGTACCAGTTTTGTCTGACTAAAACCTTCTAAATTGAAACATGAAATAATGTGAATAGCAGAATTAAAGTGTGGCATGTCGCTGAGCCCACTGGATTATTACTGAACAAACCAAGAAAGAGACGAACGAAAAGATGATTTAAAATTTAAGACAAGTCCTAAGGTGGGATTACTGGAGGCCCTGCCATAAATATTACTGACATGACAACATTAAAAAATACAAGAAGGGGAAGTCCATTCGGCCCCTCAGGACTGCCCCACCATTCAGAACGATCATGGGTGATCTGACCCAGGCCTCATCTCGCCTCATCTCCCTTCATCTCCTTTTTTGTTCCAGTTTCCCGCAGTCCACAGATCCTTGATCGCATCCTTCTGTCTTTAAATACTCCCAATGATCTACATCTGGGATAGAGCATCCTGGAGATTCACCAACCTATTAACGAAGACTTGCAACTTTCCCTCCACGACTTTTGAGTCATAGAGAGTCATAGAGTCATACAACATGGAGACAGGCCCTCGACCCAACACGTCCATGTCAACCAAGATGCTTCATCTAAGCCAGTCCCATTTGCCCACATTTGGTCCATAGGCCTCTACGAAATAGGATAGGAAAGGTCCAAGTGTCTTTTAAATGTTGTGATTGTACCTACCTCAACTATCTCCTCTGGAAGGTCATTCCATACATCTACCACCTATTGAGTAAAAGGTTGCCCCTAAGGTTCCTATTAAATCTTTCTGCTCTCAACTAAAACCTACGCCTTCTGGTTGTTGATTCCCCTACGCTGGGTAAAAGGCACTGTGTAACAACCCTATCAATTCTGCTCATGATTGTATACACCTCTTAAGGTCACCCCTTAGCCTCCTGTGCTTCAAAGAATAAAATCCTAGCCCAATCTCCCCCTACAGCTCAGGCCCTGGACTCTTGACAGCATTCTTGTAAATCTCTGCACTCCTTCCAGAGAGTGACTAAAACTGAATATAATTCTCCAGTTCTGTCACAACTGTAACATAATATCCCAACTTCCATACTCAGTATGTGTAAGAAGAAAATGCAGATGCTGGTTTAAACTGAAGATAGACATAAAAAGCTGGAGTAACCCAGCGGGACAGGCGGCATCTCTAGAGAGAAGAAATGGGTGACATTACGGGGTCGAGTCTGAAGAAAGGTCTCGACCCGAAACGTCGCACATTCCTTCTCTCCAGGGATGCTGCCTGTTCCGCTGAGTTACTCCAGCTTTTTGTGTCTATCTTCTATACTCAGTCCCCTGACATATGAAGGTCAATATACTGAAAGCCTTCTTTATCATTCTATTTCCTTTTACATGCCACATTCAGGGAACTGTGTACCTGCAGTCCTCGATACCTGCTCTACAGCACTCCTCAGGGCCCTGAACTGACCAAATTAACTGAATTTATCTTTAATATGACAAAAAGATCATCATCTACAGCTACAAATGTGAGAAATGTTTTGGGAAATTATATTTTATGATGTCCTGTCTCTGTCTGGAACTTAACTGTGGGTCCTATAGTAAAGTGTCTGTGACATACCCTACTGGGAAAGCCACATATTTTTCAGTTTATTTTGGAAAGCAATGAACTTATTACAACATCAAGTCACCTGATGAGACATTAATCTAAACACTGCCACTAGGTGTGTATTGGCCAGTGACCCAGCCTACAACCTGACTGTAGTCCGAATCATTCAAACAGAAAATCCAAAATGCTGAACTCCCTTTTTCCAAAGGTACACATTTCAAATCAGGAACTTACTTTTAAACTCCTGACACTGTAAACCTATCTACATTACTGGCCATCAATGTTGAATGGTTTTGATCGGGGGTGGAACTGTCACTTTCTATTGGCAAGGCTGGCAGTCTTCATGGCACTGACCCTGTTCTTTAAATCATTTCAACCATGTTACATCCAGTGAATAGTCAGCATCAACACTCTGCAGGTACATAAGGACTAATATCCAAATTTTAAGGAAACAAAATGAAAGCCTTTTGGGGAGAAGGCAGGAGAATGGGGTTAGGAGGGAGTGACAGATCTGCCATGATTGAATGGCGGAGTAGACTTGATGGCACAATGGGCTAAGTGTTCGGCTGGCAACCGGAAGGTAGCCGGTTCGAATCCCGCTTGGAGTGCATACTGTCGTTGTGTCCTTGGGCAAGACACTTCACCCACCTTTGCCTGTGTGTGAATGTGTGTGAATGTGTGTGAGTGATTGGTGGTGGTCGGAGGGGCCGTAGGCGCAGATTGGCAGCCACGCTTCCGTCAGTCTGCCCCAGGGCAGCTGTGGCTACAGAAGTAGCTTATCACCACCGAGTGCGACTGAGGAGTGAATGAATAATGCGATGTAAAGCGCCTTGAGTATTAGAAAGGCGCTATATAAATCCCATCCATTATTATTATTATTATTGATGGGCCGAATGGCCTAATCCTACTCCAATTACCTTATGACCTTAGGTGTATCTTCTGCCTGATTTAATAATGCTGGCAGTTAGTTTTGCTTCATTTCTGGTGTTCATTTCTATTAGGGTTAACAAAGAGGTTGTAAAGTTTAAAGTTTCTCTCTCTCGTATATTTTGAGGCTTCATGCAACTGACCTCCTTAAGGTGCTGCTTATCATAGGTCTACAAAACCCGACCTTCTTAGATAATTGAAAATGCCACTCAGCATCCAGCAAAATTACTAGCATCTGAATAAAATTCTACAAGGACACCATTATATCAGTTGGGTGGTGCACTCCCTGCTGTACTTCCTTCAGGATTGGTGAAAACTTTTGGAAATATTACTCCCTGAATTTTTTTGTGGTTGGAAATGAAGAATGAACATTAACTTGATAATTGGGGGATCTCCCATTTGCACAAATCGCACCATTAGGTTTTTAAAGTTCACCTAAACTATCAGTTTATGATTTTATTGAAGGGACCATGTCGCTGATAGTGCAAGCTGCCTTCATGAATGCATACATATATTAAAAAACAGTACTGCACTGGAATAGGCCCTTCAGCCCTCAATGTCAGGTGTCGAATTTGATACCAAGTTAATATCACCTGCCTGCACATGATCCATATCCCTCAATTTTCTGCATATCCAGGTGCTTATCTAAAATCCTCTGAAAAACCACTAGGTGCTAACATACTTCAACTCCCCCTCCCATTCTGAATCTGACCTTTCTGTCCTGGGCCTCCTTCATGGCCAGAGTGAGTCCCCACCGCAAATTGGAGGAACAGCACCTCATATTTTGCTTGGGTAGTTTATACCCCAGAGGTATGAACATTGACTTTTCCAATTTCAGGTAGTCCTTGCTTTCTCCTTCCTTCCCCTCCCCTTCCCAGCTCTCCCGCAGCCAACTGTCTCCTCCTCTTCCTTTCTTTTCCCGCCCCCTCCACCACATGAGTCTGAAGAAGGGTCGCAACCCGAAACGTCGCCTATTCCTTCGCTCCATAGATGCTGCCTCACCTGCTGAGTTTCTCCAGCTTTTTTGTCAACCTTCGATGTTTCCAGCATCTGCAGTTCTTTCTTAAACAGGTGCTAACATACTGAATCCTCAACCTTCCAGGGTGAAATTACTAATAACTGAACCAAGCTCCCAGGTGATGGGAAAACAAAATTATCACCATATTATGGTTATGGTGTTTGAACGATCGTGTTTTAAAGACATAACAAGAGCATTGTTGAGTATGAAAGTGTGAAATTGCAGGCTTTCTGTCAACAATATGTCCCATTGTAAGATACTAATCTTGGTCTTAGTTTTAGTTTTAGAGATACAGTGTGGAAACAGACCCTTTGGCCCTCCAAGTCCATGCAGACCACTATCACCCATACACTAGTTCAATCCTTCACACTAGTGACAATTTACACAAGCCAGTTAACCTACAAACCTGCATGTGTTTGGAATGTGGGAGAAAACCGAAGTATCTGGTCACGCGGTCACGGGGAGAACGTACAAACTCCGTACAGACTGCGCCCGTGGTCAGGATCAAACCCAGGTCTTTGACGCTGTAAGGCAGAAACTCCACCACATCTCCTCTGTGCCACTCTGATGGTTCTGGTGGAGGGGGGGAAAAACTGAAGAGACATTGGAAGAATTTGACTCAGATATTGTTTAACAACCAGAGGAGGAGATTCCCATCACACTGAAAGCCCGGACTTGTTATGAAAAGGGATTTTCTGTGCTGACATTCTCTCATTCTGACATTGGTTTCTCACCCCATGTTCCCTGGAATGGGAGGTGGAGAGCTCTGCCTTTGCATGTGATGAGGGCACTTCTGCTATTGTCTTGGATGTAACAAATTCTAAGGTATTCAACTTATGATGCCAAAGCCAAAGACTGTGCACATTCAAATCAGGAGGATATGCGACTTAGAAGGGAGGGTGTTCCCTTCACACAAGTACACTTGCTCGTCGTCATTGTACAGATGAGAGATGAAATGTTTTCAGAGTAAGTTTAATGCAGGGACTGTTGTCAACAGTTACACTGAATAACGTGGAGAGGTTGGATATTGAACCCCATGGCAGGAGGAGTGAACAAGCACACTTCCTCATAATGAATAGTGGCGTGATGTTTTCGGAACCACAACATTTTGAATGAAAAGACCTACCTGTGGAAATGCAGATGGAAACAACGCTGCATTGGAAGCAGCGCCGGGTTTAATGGACTGATCAATTTCCCTACTGCACATGCAAGTAATTCCATGCATGCAAGCAATGGGCAGCATTTGCAGAGTCACACAAAAAGCAGGAAATAACATCTCCTGCCCAGTGAAACCTCTTACACCTGCCTTTGGGTTTCTAAAGATGGTAGGGTGGATTTGGAGATGATGATTCATCTTCTGGAAGAATCTAGAACTAGTGCTCACCCTGCTTTTAAAATCATTTAGGATAGATTTTTTTCCCCTCAGATGTTCATGAGGCTTTGGAACTCAAGAATGGTGGAGGAAGAAGCTTTTTATGGAAGCAATGAATAAAACTAGAGAAGCAGGGTATCATATAACATTATCGTGGGTATGCAGAATCGGCCACATTAAATGCCAGGCCAGATTTGAGAAGCTGGATGACCTACTCTTGCTCATAATTCCTATGTCAGCATGTTCCTATGGTGATTCTCTTGGAACCTGCTGTATCAAGGGGTGGGTCATGTTTAGGTTTTTTTGGAAGTGTCAGATCAAAGATGGGAGCAGACTGTGTGCCTTTAACGGACAATGAGATACCATGTTGTTGGAGGTGACACTTACACCACACAATGACATCTTATGGTTCCTCACCCACCCTCAACCACTGGAGATTCCAGATCTATTGCAGAGGAATTTAATCTTTTTGACTTGCCCTGAGCAGACTCTATAAAAACCTGCTCTTATAATCCAGTCCTCGAGTCCTACAGACATTGAGTCATACAGCATGGAAACAGGCCCTTCAGCTTGTCTACACCATCTACGCTAGTCCCACCTGCCTGCGTTTGGCCCGTATCCCTCTAAACCCATCCTGCCCATGTACCTTTCTAAACGTTTAATAAATGTCCTGTGCAACTTCTGAAAAACCTGGTGCATTTTCATGTGGTAATGTTATCACGTGCGTATTCCTACTCTCCTTCAGTGCACATGCATATCATACAAACTGAAGACTGCAATGCCACTTCTGAACAAAAAAAGTGCCACAAAGTAGAATTTCAACTCAGTGAAAAAAAAAGAAACAGGATTTAATAGTTATCAGAGTGCTAATCAAATCAAAGAGGGGTTACCAGTAGCAACAAGGTGTCAGACTAGCACTAGGGAGGTTGATTAATAAGTACCAGATGAGCACTGGGGCGGAAACGAATATTGCAGCGCCAAGCGAGCATGGGACAGGGAGTGACAGCAGAGTACAGTGTTGGAGGACGCCTTCGTGAATGCAGCTTGCATGCAAGTTGCTGAGTACAAAAACATCGGCAGCTTTGGAGTTGAAAAGACAGGGCAATCAAAAACAGGTAGGAATTTGTATTGGAAGAAGCATTTAAAGAATGTGAACTAATTTATATAGGAAACTGATTAGGTTTTTCTGCAGTTTGGCATGTACGAGCTGGGAGAAAATTAAAATGCTCACTGGCAGTGTGCAATAATATTTGAACGTTAGACGGTGGTTTATTAGCAACCTGGAAACCAGTCTTCAAAGTAAGACTAACTCCTGTTTTACCTTGGGTTGGAGTGGTTGACGGTTGATACTGGCTAGAATTCCTCTGGACCCTCAGAGCATGAGGCTCAAAATATTTAAAACCCCCCCCCCCCCCCCCCCCTCCTCGTATCATTTGCATACATTGGCCTCTACCCAAAGCCGGCATTGGGGCAGGGGCATCAATGTCACAAGATGAATGCAGAGCCTTGCAAGGGTCAGGTGTTGCAGAAGTACCTTCAGCAAGGTGGGTGAGGAAAGGAGAGATCAGGGAGTGCAGCATTTTCTGGCTAGTTAGATAGACACTTTGTAAGCCTAAAAATTAGCAGGCAAATAAAATTGTATTTGCATTCTAAGAGGCTGGGCAAATTTCCTTCATTGGATTTAGGGATCTAAAGAAAATGTGTTGACCATTTCCATTAAATCATAATTCAGAAACCATGGACTCAATGTTACTAGATGCAGGGAGTAGGCAGTTTAATGTATCTGCTTAAGGCTGCTATGCAGAGAAGAATTAATTAAATGGTATCAGTCAAATGGCACCACTCTGGTGTGAACTCTATTTGAATCATTCAGCCAAGTATTGCACAATCACACACAAAATCAGCCCAAACCAAGCTCATGGGACTTTGCCTTTGACCATGACTTTGTGTTTTTTCCCTCCTTTGCTGTTTCCATAGCACTCAATAACATTTGTTATTTTCCATCTGTGACTCACCTCCTTCACCCGACTTCATCTGCATGTCTTTCTGTATTTCCCATCTGAATACAGCAAGGGCATTTTCAGCAATTGTTTCCCATCTCCCACACTTACAGCGCTAGAATTCCCAGGGCTCTGGATCTGTTCCTCTGCATTGTCTTCATCTCCTTCCCATCTCACTTTCTCGGGCTGAATGGGATGTTCATATTCAACAGAGCCGAGAAATTAAACCTGTATCCCATCCATCCAGAAAACCCAGCTGTGTAGCCTTCCCCAAACACCAGATACTCAGGTACAGAAGCTATCACGCATGTCCTTTTAATTTTCATTTTCAATGCAGTCTTTCATCCTTCACCTTCAATAAACTATTAAAAAATTACAGCACGCAACTTGTTTCACACTGATTGCTTTCTCTGCAATTGCCCTTTCTGACTTGGCCTTTCTTCCGACCATCCGAACATTATTCTTAAGCCAGGGTCTCTTTCAATCACTTCAATTGTCATATCTTCTATCTCTAGAATCCTCTACTCCCCTTGGGCAATTACTTCAGCATGAAAGCTTTTATAGCTAATCCTAATTCTATCTTCAGTAGATATCTGCACACATCAAGGACTGTGATAAGAACAACAGTTTCCTTGCTGATACTCCACTTAAAAAAGTCATCAATTTAGAAAATGCTGCAAGCATTCAATAGGTCAGGCAGCATCTGTGGAAAGAGATAGGTTTTATGATTCAGGTTGAAGATCCCTCATCAGAATGGTTTTGGTAAAGTGTGTTTGAACTGAAATGTTAACTTTGTATAATCTTTCATGCCATCGGGATACTTTAAGCATTTTGAAAGCGAGTAGTTTCTTTGCACATTTACGATTATTGTAATTGTATTGTATTGTATTGTATTCAAATTTATTGTCATTGTCTCAATTAGAGACAACGAAATGAATTTTCCTTACAGGCAGTATCATAAAAATAAATAAATAATAAATAATAAAACATATTAAAAATAAAATTGAATTAAAAAAAGAAAAGCACAAACACAGAAAGTCCACGACACAACATAACACAGTGGCACCAAGGTGAGGAAGGCACCATAGTCCAGCCAGCCTCCCCTCTGATCTTCCCAGATGTTCATCCGTGGTCTGGGCCTTCCGAGCACCCGCAGTCGCCGCACCGGGCGGCCCGATGTTCAGGCCCTCACGCCGGGCTGGTGGAACGCCGACGCCGATCCCCGACGGTGAACATCCTCCTCCTCAGCGGCCCGGACCTCCTGATCAGCCGCCTCCCGCAGCCTAAGTCCGCAGCTCCCGAGTCCGCAGGCCGAGCCGGGCGGAGTCGCAGGACCCCGCGTTGTTGATCAGCGCCGCCCGCGTTGGGAGCTCCGCAAACCGCAGCTCCATAATGTCGGTGCAGCAGGCCCAGCACTCCGGGCTCCAGACGGCGATCCCCGGTAAGGCATCGCCAGCCCCGCGATGTTACAGCACTGTCCCGCCGCTGCTGGAGCTCTGGTCGATCCCGGCAGGAAAGGCCGCGCCAATCCAGTAGGTAGGCCGCTGGGGGGGTGAGGACGCGACTCGAATAATAGTCGCGTCCTCTCCAGGAAGCGACCGAAGGACGGTATCCCCCTTACCATGCCCTCTTCCCCCACATAAAGACATTTTAAAAATCATAAAAAACACACTTTAATACTAACTAAAAAAACAAAAAAAACAAAAAGATACCGGGCTGAAGGTGGAGGCTGCTGGCACCAGCGCCACCGGAAGTACAATACAAGTACAATACAATGAAGCCCAGACAGGGCTTTTAAAGCTTTGTGAGATAAATAGACAATCTTCCAATCCCACGTCAGTTAACAAATACAAGCATGTCAAGAAGACTCAAAGGGTTCTCTGTTATTTGTTGATTTGGAACAAGGTATCATCATTAATAGTTTCTCACCAATAAATTATTGGATTTGTTCAAACCATTTTGTCCTGTAATACGCTACTGACCTTCAGCTGCTGCTGGCTTCTTGAACTGCCACTCCCAAGTCTGCAGCCCCCTGATGTATTGAAGGGTCTCATAGCCTTCTCCAGCAAATATTTATTCTACCTCTTGCCTCATCCAAACCTCTGAGGTCATGACAGAAACAACACTTCTAACCTTAATCTTTCCTAAACCCATTAGCATCTCACCAATAGTCACTCTGAATTGTTATCATTAGACCCAGGATGTTTAGGCTCTAAAAAATACTGAAATAGGCAGCCAAAAAGGCATAATAAAATTACAAAAAAGGCACAAAAAAGGCACTTTTTGACAAAAAAGGCACAACAGGGCATTTATTTCCACCACCAAAATATGGTTTAAAATGAGAATATAAAGGTATCCAACAATAAATGACCAGAGTTGCCTGGTTGCACATAACTACCAGCATTTTTTTCAAATTGTCTGGTTTTGCAATTTTTAATTATTGACTATTTTATTTTTTCTTTCCTGTAAAGCACCTTGAATTGCAGTTTGCACGAATGGTGCTATATAAATAAATTTGCCTTGCCTTGCCTTGCCTTGCCTTGCCTTAAACTATGCCATCTATCAGACAGAATATGCTTCAATTGTGAAAAACTTATTTCTACCTCAGCTGAGGTCACTGGTGCATACCTGAAACAAGCTACAGACTATATTCATGTCGATATCTTGTGCATTACACATACCTGTGAGAACTTTAGCTATGTTTCGTATTTCTTCAAGATCTTTGTTAGCTAAAATCACTCTCTAACATTTTCATTGCATGTCTTTACCGACATTGCCAGGAACTTTACAAAGTCAGTTACTTTGTTGAAAACGTACAAGTTATTCACTAATGTTTCACAACATTTCTCAAGGGAAGTTATAGCTTGTGGGAAGTTTGCAAAATTGGAAGCAATAAACACAAGATCGCAGTGGAGGAACTTTCTCTGCAGCAGATTCTTCTTCTTCAATACAGTTGACGATTTAATTTATCCTTTCAAAATTTGCAGCATAGCAGAGTACAGCAGAGAGCCATGTACCCCACCTAGTCAAAACGGGCTGACAAGGTAGCGGAATCTAGGGGGCCATTTCCTTAAAAAACTGCACAGGAAGAATAAGTGCTTTGAGAAAGATGTTCTTGACATTGGAAACTAGGCGATCAACATTTGTAAACAAGCTACGTATATGCTTGGCAATTCTATGAAGTCCTTGACATGTCAAATGCAACATTTTGGGGAATAAAACGGAAACAGAAGTTATCGTGTTTTATACCTTCTGGCCAAAGTACAGCAAGTGAAGATGTAAACAACTGAGCAATAGTTGAGCTGTTTGACTTCTCCAATTCTTCCGATGTCAACAAATACTCCTTTGATGGTTGACCTGCCTCCAGTGTACCCATGACCACAATGGCAACACATCTCCCCACAGCACCGGCTGTCTCATCTATTGAGATCCATATTTTGTTGCATGCAATCATCTCTAATTTTCTGCACAACAATGTTGAAGTTGCTGTCAACATAATTTTTCCGTAATGATGACTCGCTTGGTATATGTTCCTCTGTGTATTTCTCTAAAAAAAACATCTGAGAGATTTGTTTTCCAATTTTCACAGTGGAATTCCAGCATCAATGAATGCCTTGCACAGATCATTCGAAAACCAGATTTGCAACTGGAGCCAGCAGTAAATGTAGTGAGGAGACAAGCTTGGGTAATTTGCTTGGGTAGTCTACACCTCAGAGGTATCAACATTGACTTCTCTAATTTTAGATATCCCTTGTCTTCTCCCTCCTCCCCTTCCCCCTTCCCAGCTCTCCTTCTAGTCCTAGTGTCTCGCCTTTTCCTTTCTTTTTCTCACCCCCCCCCCACATCAGTCTGAAGAAGGGTCTCGACCTGAAACATCGCCTATTCCTTCTCTCCATAGATGCTGCTTCACCCGCAGAGTTTCTCCAGCATTTTTTGCCTACCTTCGAGTTTTCCAGCATCGGCAGTTCTTTCTTAAGCATTCTATTCATAAGTATATTCGAAGGTGGCGCCCCCGGTTTTGCCCCGGTGGTGGAAGTTTTCTTGTAAGTTATACTATGTTAACACGTTAATAATAACATTGTTAACAGAGAAAACGTCATTGTAATCACGGTACAACTAGAGAAAATAACCCGACCTTTTAGCAAAATGGCAAAAAAAAAGGCTGATTTAGGCACTCAATTGTGAAAAAGGCATTATCCTGGTGAAATTGTCAAAAAAAGGCATGAAAAGGGACATGGCATTTATGGCAAAATCCTGGCTCTAGTTATCATATACTGCTCTCCACTGTTACAGCGTAAGCGAACTTTAGCAAGGCAATTTTCACCCTTATCTTCAGCATTGAGCAACACTTCATCCTCAACTTACAACTAAATCAACTCAACCCCTTCAACTTGTTGCTATACTGTTTGACATATATACTTACCATCCAGCCTTGAAAATATCTTCTCATATTTCTACCATTTTCAAACTTCCTCCCCTCCAGTTGATCACTAGCTTCAACATTCAAAGACTTTGGGCTTTGGGCTTGGTGAAGAGTGCAGGGGGATGTAATAGGATTGTAACCTTTTCTGAGAAGAAATTTGTAATTAAGGATTTCTGGATGATTTCACTGAAATTAACCACAATTCATTTGTTATATGTTCTTTTTTAACAAGAACGTACATCAAAATCAAACCCTTCAAAACCTAAAGGGAATTTCGCCAATTGGTAAAAGCTAAGCTCCAGCAAATGGCAATGAAGTAAATGACCATTTATTGTTGCTTTGCCAATGTTCAAAACCAAAGCTTAGCTGCTTCAGGTGTTGGTAAAAGACTACATTTTTGCCAGAAGATGAAGAGAGCTTCTCTGTTCCACAAACCATGCTTTGGATATTTCATATCTGAGAGCATAGATGGAAACTTTGTTTAACATCTCTGCTGAAAAAAACAAATGGTTCAAACTGTAGCATCGAGTGTCAGGCCACATTAACCCCAAATCAGCCATTATTGATGTGAAAAATACTTTCTGTTGCTTTTAATGCCAAGTCCAAAATAATTATTTTTAGCAATTTTGTTTTTTTCCTTTCATATGAAAACATTATAAGCAAACTCAAACATTTATAGACAGTGGCTGTCTACTGAACATCCAGCCACTAAATCATCCATGCATTGCCTGCTACAAGGCTGGTTAGAACTGTTAAAGAGCTTTCTTTGTGGTAGTCAGGCACACAGCTCTGGCAATGAGGCTAAATATGGAGAGTGGGAAGGGGACAGAAAGTAAGTGCAAGAAATAAGTGCATACGCTAGAGAGAATTAGCCCATACGCCAGTGCACAATCTTGTTTCCCAGTTAGCAGAACCTCCGTAAAAAAATGGTGAAAGTACTTCAGAACACCTTAAAAAAAAATAACTGCATGCTAAAATCTCTGGAAACTAATTTTAATGCATAGCCTTTTGACTTAGAGTTGGAAAACTGAGTCTAACTAAGTCTTCATTTTATGATTACCACCAAAACATTTTCTCTCCGATTACTAACTCCTTCTCCTCCCTCACTGCTTACTCACTGTCACTCCAGCCAATCTAGAGTGAGTACTTGATCTACTCAAGAGCCGAACATCAAACCCCACATTCAAGGCTCATCAGGACTGCTCACTGTCAGTTCTTCCAGCTACCCTCCGAAATACATCATCTACAAAGTTGAACTGGTCCAAATCCTGCCACCAATATCCTATCCCATATTGAGTTCTATTTGCCTATGAAACAGATAATCACACTGCTGCATACTTTCCATGCACAAAATATTCAAAACCCTCCATAAAACCATGTAATAAGTCCTCATTTGTATTTGTTGCATGGCTGGGGTAAGTAACATCACTTCAGGTGAACGAACAAAGTTTCTGTTTCTTCAAATTGATTCTGGTCAACTTTACTGTGTCCTTGGTTTACAGAGAATGATACAAAGTGCTGGAGTCACCCACCTTAAACTCACTCTGTCTTTTTTTTTACCATGTTCGTAATTGATAATGCTTAAAATAATTTGCATATTCAATTGATATTACCTTCCCTCTTGCCATACTCGTATTTTAAAGCCTTTCTTGTAAAACAAATCAGTATTTCAAGAAATTCCCAACATTTCTTTCTACATCAATAAGATCACAGCAGCTCCAGAACTGGCCATAATTTCACAGATACCCAAACTCATTCATCGTATCCCTCTTCATCTCTCCATGTATCAGTTTCATCATCATCATTGTTGAAAACATCAACAGGCACGGTGCCTTACAATGCTATGTGCCTCCCACCCCAACCATGGACTATTTGCCCTCCTCCCATCAGGGAGACGGTACAGGAGCCTCAGGTCTCGTACCAGCAGGATGAGGAACAGCTTCTACAATTATACCATCACATTGCTGAACTCGGAGTCCCGCCAATAGATTTCTCCGGTCCGTCCGTCCCCATTGTTTAATTATTCTGTATTTTTGCTTATTCTGTATCTTCTTTTTTTTTAAATTTCTATATGCACTACTACGGACTGACACAAAACTGCATTTCGTTGTACCCATACTTAGTATTTGTGCAATGACATTAAAGTTGAATTGAATTGAATTGAATTGAAAAACAGCGATCGCAACTTCTACTGAAGTGTGGATGGCCATTGGCTCACCAGGAGCTCATCAGCCCTTTGACAGGTCTTGTTTTTGATCCTGCTGGGGGTCCACAGCCCCTTCCACACCTGGCAAACCAGGTGGGGGAGACGGTTTAGTTGTCGACTATCCAACCATGGATTACATGGTGTATCCTGGCATCACATCACTCCAGTCCTCAAACAACTTCACTGGCTTCCCATCTCCCACCGGATCACCTACAAAATCCTGATCCTCACCTACAAAGCCCTCAACCATCTGGCCCCCCCATATCTCACTGACCTCCTCTCCCCCTACCAACCCTCACGGTCCCCCAGATCCACATCAGCCGGTCTCCTCTCCATCCACAAGTCCAACCTCCGCAGTTTTGGGGACAGAGCCTTCTCCAGGGCAGCTCCCAGGCTCTGGAACTCCCTCCCCCAACTGATCCGCAATTCCGTGTCCCTCACCATCTTCCAGTCCCGCCTCAAGACCCATCTCTTCACCTCTGCCTATCCTTAGCCCCACGTCCCCCTCCCTTTTTATCTGTGCATTAATTGCCTCATATTGTGTTTTGAATTGTATTCTGTCTTTACTTTGTGTACTAGTCATGTCTCTACTATTTATTTCATTCCCCTTACATGTTTTTCCTCTACCTGCTAAATTTTTGTAAGGTGTCCTTGAGACTCTTGAAAGGCGCCCATAAATAAAATGTATTATTATAATTATTATTACTCGTGGTGGGGAGAACTCCCCCCGACCTGACCTGACCAGTTCGGCTGTTTAAATATTCGCTATTTCCTGATGCCCATTAACAATATACACCCTAATTCCAGCACAATTTAGGAATTTATTTTTATTCTCTATATTATAAACTGTGACTAGTATTCTTCCTTTTTAAACCACGTTATCTAGTTCATTATGAACTTTAGCCTGGCACCAATCAGCTAACATGCCTTTTTCGTAATCAACTCTTCCTCAATCATTTTTCATTGTACTGTGTTGCTCTTTATGTCAAACTCAGTAATGATAATGTATTAGCCAAGATAATACACGCAGAGGACTCCTACACCTCCTATCGACCCCTTGCCCAACACAATGCACAGTCACCAGTTTCCAACTTTGTTCTGCTTTTTTTATGTACCTGTGCAACAACAAATTCTTTCCATGAACACTCCCCTCCTGATCATCATTCTAGCAGCATGAATAAATACAACTGGAGCTCCTTAGACCAAGTGCACTTGCCTTGGTACTCACCCATCCAGCAAGAATTCCTACACGTAAGCTAATTCAGAACTAGTTCAGAGACAACCATGATAAATAAGATAACAATACTCAAAGGTGACATGATAAACAATGTTCTACCAGTGCAACATTTTAAGTTTTGTCTGTGTTAAGGCATAAAAATTGGACTTGGGCCCAATGAAATCAAGAGGAGTCTTGAACAAATGTTAATTGTGAGCTAACTCCTTTTGTGAGCACTTGTTGATACGATTAAGAGGCCCAGCTTGTTACTGTTGCATGAACATGTGATGGAGATAAAGGAAACACTCCTTTCCACAACAAATTAACCTATGCACCACCAAACATAATTCACTTTGCAAGTTAAAAAGAAAAAGTGCCTTCACACAATCTAATTTTAAAAATATAAACGGCAATGATTGTTAATAAATATAGGCTGTAAGTTAATTACATTTTAAATTATTTCAAAATATAACTTACTAAAAGTGCTTTGGAACATTTCCTGCCGCAGCATGTAGATTAGAACAAAGAGTTTACAGGGTTAACCACAAACAGTGATTTGTTCATAAATAATCACTTTTGCGAATCTTAAATTAAGCCATGAAAGGAAATTATTTCCTATTTTAAACAAAATGAGAAACTTGCCTGAAGTAGGAAATAATGAATTTTAAAAGTTAGAGCATTTTATGCTTAATATCTAACCTACATCAGTGAAATGATAGTGAAAATTATTTTAAGCATCGAATATGACGCTATGATTTGGCACATTACAAATAAATGGTACAATCTTGGCACTGAGCCCCCATTCCTGCTTACATATGACCATTTGTGAAAGTTCAGTTCCCTTCCCAAAACTGGGACTCAGGTAAGCAAAGCTTGTTTTCTTTAATTGCCCTTGATTAAATACTAAACAAATATTTAGTTATATTTAGAAAATTTGCCATATTGCGGGATAAACAACCAAGGAGCCAAAGACTGCATGATCCATTATGTCAGCGTTTGCAATGGATTCTCGGTACGAGTGAAGAATGTCGAACTGCAGACCAGAATGTTCCATTCAACATTAAGAAACTAAATCAGAAAAGGAACTATGTAAAATAAATAAATGGAAAATGCTGTAAACACTCAGCAGGTCAAGCAATGTTTGTGGAAAGAGAAACAGAACAGATGACGGGTCCCAAGCTTGAAACCTTAACTGTTTATCCTTCTACCTAATCTGCTAAATATTTCCAGCATTTTATAATTTTTTGAGATTTTCACTACTTGCGATTGTTTTTTTTATTTTCAAAGGAACCATTTAAGATAGATATCAAGGACATAAAATGTCATTCACCTTTGGAAATAGATTTCTAGCTTGGACGATGAAAGCCAAAGCTTAGATTTATTTAATCAGCGTAGAATAAAATGCATTTTAATTGATCATATTGTTTTGAGGATTTTTGTTTCCAATTCTACAATTGCACAAGGCTTAAGTAAAACACGGACCCTGGCAGTTCTTCTATCTGGATTAAATTCTCTTTGCTTGCTTCATCAATGGTCTTCCTTCCATAATTACATCAGAAATGGACATGTTCACTGAAGATTGCCCAAGTTTAAATCCATTCTCAACTGTCAGCAAACACAACAATTCATGTTTACATACAAAAAGATGTGGCTGATATCCTGGCATTAGCCGTATTAGTATTCATGCCATAAAAGACCCAGCTATGGCCATCTCCTCCAATGGAGAGTTTAAACACAAACATGGTTCAACCACTGTCAATGCTTACACTATCTGCATTCTGGGAGGGATCAACATTGACAAGTCTGAAGAAGGGTTTTGGCCCGAAATGTTGCCTATTTCCTTCGCTCCATAGATGCTGCTGCACCCGCTGAGTTTCTCCAGCATTTTTGTCTACCATTGACAACAAGCTCAGTTGAACCAACCACTTAAATATTGTGACTACAAGAACAGATCAGAGGCTGGGCTGTGGGAACTGACTCACCTCCTGATATCCCAAGTCAACAAGGCACAGGTCGGGAGCAAATCATTGCCTGGATATTTGCTTCACTATTTCATACGCTTGGCATCACTGAGAACAAACCAGATTAGTACCCCATCAGATATTCTAAGCATTCATTCTCTCCACTTCCAGGACACAATAAAATCTTCCCTCCTGTTACTAACTCCTTCTCCATGCCTGCACCATGTTCCATCTACAAAATGTTCTCTTTGTATTTACCTGTGAATCTCTGCCTTCCTAGCTCTTCCTAAGGGCGACACAGTGTTGCAATGCCAGAGTTGCTGCCTTGCATCACCAGAGACCCGGGTTCGATCGTGACTGCGGGTGCTGTCTGTATGGAGTCTGTACGTTCTCCCTGTGTTTCTCCCATGGGTTTTCTCCTGGTGCTCCAATTTCCTCCCACATTCCAAAGACATGCAGGTTTACAGGTTAATTGACTTCTGCTAATTGTCCATAGTATGTAGGAAAGAACTAGTGTGATCGCTGGTCTTCGCAAACTCAGTGGGCCGAAGGGCTTGTTTCCACTTTGTATCTCTAAACTAAACTAAACTAAACTAAACTAAACTAATATCATAACATCTATCACATAGAAGGACAAGTTCAGCAGACACATGGACACACCACTTACTTGTAAGTTCTCTCAGAGTCACACATGATCCTGGCTTGAAGAAATAATACTATTCCTTCTTTGCCAGTGGGTCCAAATCCATAAACTACCTGGTTTGTATTGTCAGAGTGTATTCTTAAGCATTTCAGCAGAGTTAAATGTAACCTACCATCACATTCTCTCGCGCAATCGATATGGGCAATAAATGCTTGTATTCTGAAAAATGAACAAAGGTTTGTCTTATTTACTAACCAAAAGTCTTGAATATTGATTCACCAGTATTATTTTTGACATTGAAACCACAGAAATCCTGGGGGGCCACACAAATAGAGAGAAGGCTTTCATGGAATTTTCTTTGAACGAAAACATTGTGCTATCCACCTTTACTAGAGTGGGAGAGACTCGGACCAGAGAGCATAGCCTCAGAATAAAAGGACGTATCATTAGAAAGGAGATGAGGAGGAATTTGTTAAGTCAGAAGGTGGTGAATCTGTGGAATTTATTGCCACAGAAGGCTGTGAAGGCCAAGTCAATGAATATTTTTAAAGTGGAGATTGAAAGGTTCTTGATTAGTATGAGTGTCAGGATTTATAGGGAGAAGGCAAGAGAATTGGGTTGAGAGGGAAAGATAGATCAGCCATGACTGAATGGCAGAGTAGACTTGATGGGCTGAATGGCCTAATTCTGTTCCTATGACTTATGAATTTATGAACTATAAACTATACAGTCTAATTCCAGGCAAATTGCAGCAAGATAGACAGATAAGGTGATCCTCAAGAGTCTCTTTTCCTTTGTTGGCTGAGGAATAAAATGTAAGATCGGACAACCTGAGCAAGAACCAAGGCAGGTACGGGATACTGAGTTTGATGATCAGCCATGATCATATTGAATGGCGGTGCAGGCTCGAAGGGCCGAATGGCCTACTCTTGCACCTATTTTCTATGTATCTATGTAACTTTATAGTAAGCTAGGCACAATTCAACTAGAGTACAGCTCAATAGCTTTAGTTGACAAATTACAGCAAGGACATGAGAGCGTGGACAGGATGTAGACATTTATGTTGGCAGGGCTAAAGAATTCTAATTAAGAGGGAAGATCAGGTGGGCTGGAGTTATTTATTTTGGCTGAGAGGGGTCTAAGAAAAGTTTAATTGAGGTGTGTACAAGAGAGATAAACACAGTGGATAGGATAAACTGATATCTCTTCACTGGTAAGTCAATAACTAAGTGGACAGATATACTAACTGGTGGAAGGATTAGCAATATTATGGGGATTTTTTCACCCATAGGATGGTGGGGGTTTATAACTCAATACTGAAAGGATAGTGTGTGCACAAACTTTACTCCTTCTCATAAACTATGCGGGTATTGATAATGTTGGAAATCAGGATTTAGAAAAGACAAGAAAGTATTTAGGTTTAATTTAGTTTAGTTTAATTTATTGTCACGTGTACCGAGCTACAGTGAAAAGGTTTTGTTGCGTGCGAACCAGTAGGCAGAAAGACAACACATGATTACAATCGATCCATTTACAGTGATAAGGGAAAACCCTTTAGTGCAAGGTAGTCCGCCAAGTGATACTGTGACTGAAGAAGGGTCTCGACCCGAAATGTCGCCTATTCCTTCTCTCCTTAGATGCTGCCTCACCCGCTGAGTTTCTCCATCATTTTTGTCTGCCTTAGGTTTTTCCAGCATCTGCAGTTCTTTCTTCAACAAAGTGATACTGTGATCAGCACCAAAAGTTGCTTTCTGTGTAAGTCATCCCCCCCCCCCCCCCCACCCACTAAACATATATATGAGGATGCTTCTCATTTATTTTAATTCAACTGTAGCACCGCTCAGAAGGGAGGACTTTTATCTTTGTCGATGAATCCAAAAGGAATCCTTGATTGACCTATACCACAGAGAAAGATACTGTTTTGTGAGTATGATTTCTGTCAGGCCATGGAACAGCTGAGTCCTGTGCTAAATTCATTAATTGGGAGATCTTAACTCAGGTTTTGTGATCAGCAGGGAGTCACAAGTATTGCCTTTGATCTGTGTAAGGTCTACATGCTTTCTCTTCAGTAGCCCTAGAATTTGAACTTGGATGAAATAATGGGAGACATTTCTGCGGTGTGACCTTCAACAATAGTGTTTTGTAGTCCTATAAATTAACATCATGGGAGACCGTCAAAATTAGACCAGCCCACAAAAATCTGAGACAACGTTTCTAAGATATGCCCCTAAGTTTAACCTGGATAGCTCAGAGGTAAGGCATGTTTTAACATTTTGGAAACTCTTATAAGCATTTTAAGCACTGAATGTAAAAAATGTAAAAACTCTAAATTAAAAAAACAATTTAAATTTTAAAAGATCGTTTTTAAATCGATAAGCTACTTAAAATGTGTTGCCTTGGTTTGCCACAAATATTTCCCTCTATTAAAATTTCTTTCCAGTTTAAGGAAATGATCACAGCACCTCCCTCAGACCAGTTACAAAATCTTTTGTTCAGTTATTTTTGAAAATATGGGGCAATTAACACAGATTAATGTGCCCTTGTATTTTCAGTTTGGAGATCAGCCGGCAGTGCTGAATTAAACCATTTATGGAAATATTAGAATTTCCAAGCTAACCACATGCAAGCACAGAATTCCCACAATTGATGAAAGGCTTGTGAAGCAATCTCAGTGAACACCTGCAATTCTGCCGTCATTATTATTACAAAATCCAAGCATTATATATTGGTGAATTAGTTTGATATAATGAGGTGACTTGCTCAGAATCAGACGGCAGGGAAGAGTTAGAAACATTGCTCTGGATCTGATGTCGTGTTTATTTCCAACCAGGTAAAAACAGCCAATTTTGTTTGCTGTAGGATGTTAGATTTTTACAGCATTAGTATGGTAGCCATTTTGAATCTTTTTTTAAATTACATTTAAATTCTGTCATTGCTATTCAAGCCTATGTCTCTGGCTCTATATTACTGGTCTAGTAATTGTGTAATCACAATGCCAGCATTTCTTAGCAGAAAATTGGTGCCTAATATGTTTGGGGGGGCTGTTTTGGGGGGCAGGGGAGAATTACTTGTGGTGCTGTGGATGTATTAAAATGGTTGGTTTCAATTATCTTGTGTTGTAGAAAAGGGGAATTTACATGAAACCTAGTCAGTTGATCTCAAAGGAAGTCAAAATAGTAAATGCTGCTGTGGGCACATCTGGCAGCATCTGTGAAGAGAGAAATAGAGTTAGTGCTTCAACTCTTCATCAGGAAACATTTGTTTATTGTAGAAACAAAGAACTACAGATGTTGGTTTATACCAAAGATAGACGCAAATAGCTGGAGTAAATTATTGGGTCAGGCAGCATCTCTGGAGAAAAAGGATGGGCAACTATTTGGGTCGGGACCCTTTTCAGTCTGAAGAAAGGGTCTCAAACCAAAATGTCACCTATCCATTTCTTCAGAGATGCTGCCTGACCCATTGAGTTACTCCAGCACTTTGTGTCTTTCTTTGAAAACATTGTTTGTTGCCAGCCTGCCCTATGGGATGGAGATGGTGGTCTCAAGAAAGGGAAGGAAAGAGTCAGAGAATGTGAGAACAGGGTAGAATTTGGCAGCAAGATCAAGACTATTTTTAGGTGTATATGAGGGCAGGAAGCATTGTTTTATGGAGAATCAAGTAACCACAGATGCTGGTTTATAAAGAAAGACACAAAGCACTGGAGTAACAGCAGACAGGCTGCATCTCTGGAGAACATGGATAAGTGACGCTTCAGATTGGGATCCAATTATTACAGTTAATGTGAGCATTGGTCATAGATAGAACACGGGAAGTGAGAGATGACTTATTTAAATGCTAAATGCAAACCCTGATTACTATGCATTGCCAGGGGACACAAATAATTCAGGATGTTTATATGACAGTATAATATGACAGAAGTATTTAAAGTTAAACTAATTGAATTAGTACTGAAATGCAAAATGTATTTTTGGAATTCTGATACGATACAGGATAGGAAACACAATTTCCACACTTTGTGAAATTTCAATAAAGAACAATTAATATTTGTAAAGCTTAGATTTTAAGTTGCTGAATATCAGTTCTTCATGATATTTGTAAACCTTTCATCTCAATGATTTCAGATAGGCACATGAAGCCAGGCCTCTGACAGCAACAACTGATGTCCGAAGCGCAATTTTGCATGGAAAGCATGCAGTAAGGATCTACATTTTTCATTGAAGTGAAGGCTTTTGTATTGCACCATGGCCAACACTGCCATGCAACTGGTAGCTTTGATTGTCTGCATAATCGGCATGGTTGGGACATTGTCTGCTACTATTATGCCACAGTGGAGGATCACAGCACACATCGGAGCGAACGTTGTGACTGCCATTGTCTACATGAAAGGGCTGTGGTGGGCCTGTGCCATGTTTAGCACTGGTGTCTTTCAGTGTGAGACCTACAACTCCGTCCTGGAGCTTCCAGCAAACCTGCAGGCCGCACGAGCCATGATGGTCATTTCCGTCGCTCTCTCCTTGCTCGCTATCACCATTTCTGTGGTGGGCATGAAATGCACTGTGTGCGCCAAGGATTCTCCCATAAAGGACAAAATTGCTGGAACTGGAGGAGTCTTCTTTATCATAGCTGGACTGATGGGCTTGGTACCTGTGGCATGGACAATGAATGGGGTGATACTGTATTTCAACGACCCCTTAATTCCAGGTGACCTCAAGTTTGAAATTGGTGAGTCCCTGTACCTCGGGGTCGTTGCTGCCATGTTGACCATCATTGGAGGAGTCATACTGGCCATGTCATTCATAGGTAGGAAATCGGAGCCGTACAGTAGACGACCCATGTCCTACCAGAATCCTGCAGCAAACCGTACTGTGCCAGCACCCTCAGCAGCATCTCTTCATTCAAAAGCAGCAAAATCAGAATTCAACTCTTACAATCTGACTGGTTATGTGTAGATTCAGTTGTGTGTTCAGTGGCAGTGTGGGGCACACAGTGAAACCACTTTAAGGAGTCATTACAAAATTATTCTTTATCACAAAATCATTCTCTCCGAAGGAATTCAGCTGTCAAAGCCCTTGCAAAATAGTATAAAGATATCTTTTTGCTAATACGGCATGCAAATTATTATGTACTCATAGTTTATAACTTTTAAAATAATAATTTTCCACAGTTTTTGACCATTGATGGGGTCATTTACTAGGCTAGAAGTAAAATTTGCTAGAATGAAACTTGAAGCAGTATGGCTTTTTCCTGCTTTTACTACACATCATTCCCAGGTGGAAAGACACTACCTGAAATGTTTAATAATCCTATGCAGCTTAAAAGTAAGTCTAGGCTTTGTATAAAAATGACCACGGAAAAGAAACAAATTTCATTCTTCCAAGGAAAAATCATGGATTTTGCTACAGATTTTCTGTCAGCATTTGCTTTTATGTGAATGATTGAATACTAAAGAGGAACAATCCAAATGCCTAATCTGCAGCTGTGGAAAAGTCCGTTTTTAAAATAGGATTTCCTTTCACTTGTCTAAATGAGATAGGCTTAAGGCACTTGTTAAACTGTAGATCAAAAAAAAGTTTACCCCTCTGGTTTAGTAGCTTTCCCATTCTAGCAAGTACTTCACGTAGAATGGCACTTTGCAAGGTGACAGTTGTAAATAATTGATAGCTCAGCAAAGACCTTCCAACTCGTGGTTACAATAGTTCCGGTTAATTTTAGTTAATATCTCCTGTGAACAAATGTCTAATTAGTTTTGTTTATTTTACCACTAACTCAAACTCTGTGCCATTAAACATTTATGCATTGTTCATTCAGGAGTGGGTTGGGTGAAAAGTTAATCAAGTGATTTCAGTAGCGGGCCCATGATTGTACTACCCAACCCACAATCTTACCCATTCTGGAATAACACTTCAGTTTGTTTGACCATTCTCCCTTTAATTCAGAATATCTGATCATTTACACACACACTGCAGGATACCAACATTTCATACCAATTCATTTTTCTACATCGATAAACAATTCAGTGGAAATATTTTAAGATCTTACATTATTGTTAATTTTAAAGTCGGTTCATTCTCCCACCATACTTGTTTAAATTAAATTAAATTAAATTTCATTGTTAAAAAATAACTGTTTAAATTATATGGTAGACAAAAATGCTGGAGAAACTCAGTGGGTGTGGCAGCATCTATGGAGCGAAGGAAATAGGCTATGTTTCGGGTCGAGACCCTTCTTTAAATTATATGATATCTGAATTTAGTGGAACATCCAATGTTTTCACTTATTTGCCCAGTGATGGAAGTGTTGAATTGTGTGGTGCCTTGGAAAGGTCGACAACATTTAGATTAATTATTGTTACATTTATCACGTTGAATGATACAATATAAAAGTTGTATGATAAATCTTGCCAATTGTTCTGTGTATAACTGCCTTCATCTGCTCTATAGACATTCTGGTTTCAGCTCTGAATCCTACTCTGTGCTGATATGGTGGATCTCATCTGGGTTGAGAGTACAATGCTCTAAATGTATTCATGAAGTGCTTAGCAAGTCTCCTACATATTTGCCACCCAGTTTTTACCCTCTGAAACTGCCTGAGTGTAGTAGATTAGTTGAATAGTCTGACAGTGCCTGTTGCTGTGGACTACTTCTGAAGTGTTAGCACATGGAATTGTACTTTGGTCCAAGTGCTTCTTTAAATAAAATACAATACTCATTATCTGTATTTTGTGCCAGGTGAAGATTGGTGGAGCATTTTAATAGATGTAATTGTTGAAACAGTAACCAAGATGGCGCCTGATGAGAAGTACAGCAGACGTTTACATATTCTGTTGTGCTGCTGCAAGTAAGAATGTTATTGTTCTATCTGGGACATATGACAATAAAGCACTTGACTCTTGACATCCATAGGCTAAGTTGAACTGTTATAAATTGTTCAGCTTGGCCATGACAGAATAATGTCAAAAGAAAAATAAAGTTCCACAGAGCCCTATTACACTATGTACAGGCCAGAGTGAACGAGCGCCTGCTGCACTGTTGCTTCTAGGGAACTCCCATGTCAGAGTGACATGAACTGACTGCTCAACCAATAATACTTGGCGAATAACACCATTGTCTTCAAGCCAATCCATCACTGGAACAAACAGCATGTTATTGCTGAATCAAATTTGGACATTATATGGCGTTCTCACACATCAAATTAGTACTTTGGCATGTTTCCGTTCTCTAACACTCCACACACGGAACCTGCAACTCCGTTCCTGGAGTGGGCCATCTCAACACTCCCCATCTCTGCAGATTAGAAACTGATTGTTCCCTGTTTTGTGCAAGCGTTATTAATCAATTTCTGTCTGGTGGAACATTTCAGGGATCTTTTTTTTATAAATCTCTTTTTAAAATGCCCATGGTCAAAGGAGCTTTCTATTTTACTGAATTTGAATGATCAATTGTTCAGCAAAACAAATCTGTGTCTGGCTCTTAAGAAAGATTTGGTGGAGATTGAGACCATGAGCAGTTTCTTTGTTGAATGCTAAATGATTAGGAGTTTATGTCAATTGATTTTGTGAACTCTAATCATTTTCCCAGAAAATTTGATTTCAAGTATTGAAAATAACAATATTCCTTTTTTCTAGGCATAAGAAAAAAAGCTTCAAGATATTAACCAGAACATTTTAAAATGGAGTCATTACTCTTATATTAACACTTCATAAACTGCGAGATGTTCTGTTATTACTGATTTTTAAGTTTATCAGATCAATTGAATAAGAAATTAATGTACTTTGTAGATTTTTTTTACTTTTTCCTCACTTATTGACAATTTTCTTGAGATTATATATTTACAAAAATGAAAAAAGTCATTGATAATTAACGATTGTAATCAACATATACTGGTAACAATAAAATATTCTGATCATGTTTATTGCCTTGCACTTGTACACTGATCACTGATAACCAAAGTTGAAGTACATTCACGTTTATTGAATCTGCCCCTCATTACTACTGCACTGTTACAACGCTCCATAGTTTCCCAGTCTGCCTGTAAGCATTGAATCATACCATTGGTATCTCCCTGCACCAAAGCCGTATATTTTGAGTTGGATCTCAGCAGAGGTTAGATTTGAGGAGATTGGGAATAAACCTGTCATATACGCTGGGGATTGATGTCTGGGCTGTCTGTTGGTTCCCAGTCCCAGACTGCCGCATCAGTCAGGCCAACCCAAATAAAACAGATTTTGAGCAGCCTTGTTTCACACAGATAGGATTTCACAGATTATGAGATCTGACACCATTCAGGTTATGTGTGGTCTGACCTTGCTTATTGAAATTATTTAACTCCACAAGTCATGGGAGGCCTGATCTTGCAGCCTATGAGTGACTTGACCATACACAGAAAATGCTAGGACAGATACAAGAATGAAATACAATGCAACATCAAAATATGAAATACAAATTTTAGGGAATAGCACACATTTGTGGAAAGAGATACAGAGCTAATGTTTCAGATCAACTTTTAGCAAACGTATCTGGATGAATGGTCAGTGAGTTAAAACTCTTTTACTTCTCTCCTCAGATACAAATGAGTATTTGCAACTTTTTCATTTGAACAGGATCCAGCAATCAAATGGCTGGTGCGTAAATCATAGCTCGATGTGAGGGTGACATTCACTGGCACTGAAGTTTAAGGTTTAATTTGTCCTAATTTGCTTGAAATTCAAATGCAGGCAGGTGGCACTAACAAGGGAACATGAGGTTCAATAAAGCTGCAGAATTAACTTAGTGAGTTCCATGTAGTGCTGGTAAAATTATGCATTAGAAATGGACAGACTATGCTCTGCATATGCTCTATACCATCGTTCCAGTGGAGAGGAGTCACAACTGCAAGAGGTCATTCACAAAAAGGAAAATAATAAAAACCTGCAATGATGGAGATCTAAAATAAAAATAAAATTGGTGGAAATACACAAGTCAGCCAACATCTGTGGGAAAATAAAGAGTTCATGATTCAGGTTGAAGACCCTTTGTAAGTTCTGGGAAGCAGAGAAACTACTGTGAATGTGTGTGAATGTGTGTGAATGTGTGAGTGATTGGTGGTGGTCGGAGGGGCCGTAGGCGCAGATTGGCAGCCACGCTTCTGTCAGTCTGCCCCAGGGCAGCTGTGGCTACAGAAGTAGCTTACCACCACCGAGTGTGACTGAGGAGTGAATGAATAATGCGATGTAAAACGCCTTGAGTATTAGAAAGGCGCTATATAAATCCCATCCATTATTATTATTATTACTGTGAGGATGGGGAGGGGAGATGTCCCTTATTAGATTAAAACCAGAGACACCATGGGGATAATCCATAAACAAGGATCTCTGATCAACGAGTGAATTAAATCAGAGAGTGAGAAGATGAGCAAAATAACACGGACAGCAAAATGTAGAATGTTGTGAAATGGAGAGCAGGAAGTCATGCCTGGCAGGTGAGGCTGGGCATGTCGACTTCCAGAGAACAAAAAAGGAAGATTGAAAGGTAAAATAAGAGACAAACTAAACAAACAAGCTGAGAAAATATGACAGATGAACAATCGATACAGGCACGAGTACCTTGTTACCTGAAGTTGATGAATTCTAAACTGAGTCTAGAAGACTATAATGTGCCCTAACGGAAGATGAGGTGCTGTCCCTCAAACTTCGGTTGGGCCTCATTGTTACAATGCAGGAGGCCACAGACTGATGGAGATCTAAATCTGAATGGAGCTGGGATGGAGAATTAAAGTAGTCACTTTCATCTATGAGCAAAGCATGCCTATAGCCTACACTTGCATCTACTTCTTATGGAGTGTGCCATCTACAAAATGCATTGCAGTTACTGTGTACTCTTCTCTCATAGAATCTTCCAAATCAACAAACTCTTCCCCCAAGAACACAAGGAGTAAGCGCTACACCCTGCAGGTTCTTCTCCAAGCCGTACATGAAGCTGACTTGAAAATACATAGCTGATTGTGAACTCTCTGCCCAACAGCCCTCCCCAGAAGGCTGTTCACTATTACCTTCTCAACACCACTTTGCATTGAGCAATAAAACACTGGACTTGGCACAAAAAATAAACAGCAATCTCTGGTGACCTTGCCCTCCACACAAAAAAAAATCAAGGTCGAGGTGACCTGCAACCTTCTACCACCTCCCATGCATATGTTGAAAACCTTCCTCGGCTATGAAGAAAACCGGCTTCGACTAGACCCACGACAAAAGAATTATCGATTTTTAAAATGGTAACCTATTTTTAGTCGAGGCCTGTGTTAATCATGATGAAAAAATAGCAGCAACCTAGTTGAAGCCTCGACCACGCGGAAACCACTTTCGACCATTAGGGAGAGTGACCAAAACCTCTGGTGACCTCATGGAAACCTTAGGTGGCGGGCAAGGTCACCAGAGATTGCTGTTTAGGTCTCCTAAGTGGGACAGGGGCTTAATACTGCAGTGGTTTGAGGAGGCAGAGGATCTACTTTGGGTTTGCTATGAGTCACTGGACTGGAATATGTTTAAGAGCACTTCATCCAACATGAATGAGTAGAGACACAAAAAGGTGGAGTAACTCAGCAAGTCAGAGCATCTTTAGAGAAAAGGAATAGGTGACTTTTCAGGTTGAGACCAGACTGGGAGTTAGGGGAAAGGGAAACGAGAGATATACAGGGTGATATAGAGAGATATAGAACAAATGAATTAAAGATATGCAAAAAAGTAACGATGATAAAGGGAACAGGCCATTGTTCTCTGTCGCCTGGTTGAAAATGAGTTACAGATAATGAGACTTAACAAGGCAGCTTTGATGCTAGGACAATGACTTGGGGGGGGGAGGGGGTGGAGAGAAGGAGGATGCTGGGTTACTTGAAGTTAGAGAAATCAATAGTCATACTAATGGGTGGTAAGCTGCTCAAGTGAAATATGAGGTGCTGTTGTATACACAAGTCATCATGTACAAACAAGGAACTGCAGATGCTTGTTAATACACAAAACGACACAAAGTGCTGGAGTAATTCAGCAGGTCAAGCAGCATCTCTGGAGAACCTGGATAGGTGATGAGACAAGATCCTTCTTCAAACCTATCCCGGGGGGGGGGGGGGGGGGGGGGGGGAGAGAAAGCTAGAAGAGGGGAGAGGCAGGACAAAGAGTGGCAGGTAATATGTGAACACAGCCAAGGATTTTTTTTTAATTTGTAGATGGTTGGAGCCGATACTTCACCAGACCATCAGCGAAACCATATTCTTTCACCTCTCCCTGTCTGTCCTTAGAGATATACTGGTCCTAACCTCTACCATCCAATCATTCTTTCCAATTTCCAAACTACAACTCTGAATCCCATCCCCCTGCCTCTCCGGTTTGAAACCTCCTGAGTAGTATTAGTGAACCTCCCTGCTACAGTTCTGATGCAATGCCTCCCTCTTGTACAGGTCCCTCTGCCCCAGAAGAAATCCCAATGGTTCAAAAATCTCGCTCCCCGCCCCCTGCACCAGTTCCTGAGCCATGTATTCATCTGTCCAGTTTGCATCTTCCTACCAGCATGTGGCATTAGGAGTAATCCCAAGATTAATACCTTTGAGGTCCTGCTTTTTAATGTTCTGCCTAACTCTAACTCTAACTCCACTATATTCATTTCTGGGATAAGATATAAGAGGTCAAAATGCTGGGGTCCAGACCTAAGAACAACCCCTTCTTTACTGATATCAGACATCTGTCATTTCTTTCACATCAACTTCACAGATGCGCTGCCACATCATTTTGCTGTGAATTCTGCCTCATTTAGTTGTTCTGTTTTTTTTTGCATCACAATCTTATAGAAACATAGAAACATAGAAAATAGGTGCAGGAGTAGGCCATTCGGCCCTTCGAGCCTGCACCACCATTCAATATGATCATGGCTGATCATCCAACTCAGTATCCTGTACCTGCCTTCTCTCCATACCCCCTGATCCCTTTAGCCACAAGGGCCACATCTAACTTAAATATAGCCAATGAACTGGCCGCAACTACCTTCTGTGGCGGAGAATTCCAGAGATTCACCACTCTCTGTGTGAAAAATGTTTTCCTCATCTCGGTCCTAAAAGATTTCCCCCTTATCCTTAAACTGTGACCCCTTGTTCTGGACTTCCCCAACATCGGGAACAATCTTCCTGCATCTAGCCTGTCCAACCCCTTAAGAATTTTGTAAGTTTCTATAAGATCCCCCCTCAATCTTCTAAATTCTAGCGAGTACAAACCAAGTCTATCCAGTCTTTCTTCATATGAAAGTCCTGACATCTCAGGAATCAGTCTGGTGAACCTTCTCTGTACTCCCTCTATGGCAAGAATGTCTTTTCTCAGATTAGGAGACCAAAACTGTACACAATACTCCAGGTGTGGTCTCACCAAGACCCTGTACAACTGCAGTAGAATCTCCCTGCTCCTATACTCAAATCCTTTTGCTATGAATGCTAACATACCATTCGCCTTCTTCACTGCCTGCTGCACCTGCATGCCTACTTTTAATGACTGGTGTACCATGACACCCAGGTCTCGCTGCATCTCCCCCTTTCCTAATCGGCCACCATTCAGATAATAGTCTACATTCCTGTTTTTGCCACCAAAGTGGATAACCTCACATTTATCCACATTATATTGCATCTGCCATGCATTTGCCCACTCACCCAGCCTATCCAAGTCACCTTGCAGCCTCCTAGCATCCTCCACACAGCTAACACTGCCCCCCAGCTTTGTGTCATCCGCAAACTTGGAGATGTTGCATTCAATTCCCTCGTCCAAATCATAAATATATATGGTAAATAGCTGGGGTCCCAGCACTGAGCCTTGCGGTACCCCACTAGTCACTGCCCGCCATTGTGAAAAGGACCCGTTTACTCCTACTCTTTACACCATTCTGCTGTTTTGCACTCATCGGTGTATTTATTCATGTATCTATCATTACCATGTGTATTGTTTACTCTGCGAGCTTTATGCAAATGAGGAATTTTATTGCACCATGAAACATGACAATAAACTAATTAGAATATGAATTTGAAATTCAAATAAAATGTAGTTTTTTTAAGTAAAAGCATTGCTGAACTTTTAGCCATTATTGAGTGGGTTCCAGCTGGAGTATCGGGACCATCAGTGGCACTTGGTCTGTGAACAGACCTTGGAAAAAATCTATAGGTGAAGCTCCAGAATGTTACCAAACATGGAGAAAATGGGTTGTACTCTTTACTGCAGGAAGGGTTAAAGAGAGTTTCAGTAGTGTACGTGTTCAAAATTAACCAAGGTTTTGATTGAATAGAAGAAACAATACCCAATGGCAGTTAGTTTGATGATATGAGGACAAAGATTGAAGGGTTGTTTGGAAAAATAAAGGACAGAGATGAGGACTTCCTTTTATGCAGTGTGTTATCACATTGAGTTATGTAGAAACAAGGAATTGCAGACGCTGGTTTACAAAAAAAGACACAAAGTGCTGGAGTAACTCAGCTGGTTTGGCAGAATCCCTGGGGAACATGGTAGGTGACCTTTCGGGTTGGGACCCTTCTTCAGGGGTGGGTTGGGCGGAGAGAAGAAAGCTGGAAAGGAGGAGGGGTGGGACAATGCAAGTAACAGGTGGATACAGGTGGGGGGGGGGGTAGTTGATAGGCAGATGATTGAACAAAGGCGAGAGGGAAAAAGACAGAAGGTGTGAGACAAAAGGATTGAAGAATTTCAAATTGTGAAGCTAGAGAAAAGAATGTAGGTGGAAGGGAAGGGAGAGGGGAGAAATAAGTGTGAGTCCAGGTGAGGCACAGGGGAGAGGGGGACCAGGGGAACAGGAATGGGGGGGGGAGGGGTTGTAGCCTTACACTGGCGATGGAGGAGGCCCAGGCCACAAAGTTCAATGTAGGAATTGGAAGAGGAGTTAAATAGTTAGCTCCAGGAGATCCAATAGGCTTAGGCCAACCGAGTACAAGAGTTCAGTGAAATGGTCACCGAGTCTACGCTTGGTCTTGCCAATGTACAAGAGGCCACATCGAGAACCACGAATACAGTAAATGAGGTTAGAGGAGGTGCTTGTGAACCTCTGTCTCACCTGGAAGAACTGCTGGGGTCTCTGGATGGAAGTTAGACAGGAGCTATAGGGACGGCATTACATCTCACGCAGTAGCAGGGGAAAGTTCCTGGTAGGGGGTGGTTTAGGTGGGAAGGGATGATTGAACCAAGGAGTTGCAGAGGGACCAGCGGTCTCTGTGGAAGGTGGAAAGGGGGGGAGATGGGAAGATGCGGCTCGTGTTGAGATCACTTCGGAGGTGACGGGAATGTCGGAGAATAATGTGTTGGATGCGGAGGTTGGTAGGGTGTAAGGTGAGGACCAGGGGAACTCTATCCTTGTTTCATCTGGAGGGAGGAGTTGTGAGAGCAGAACTATCGGACACAGAGGAGACACAGTTGAGAGATACATCTATGACTGCAGATGGGAAAACCAAGTTCACTAAAGAAAGAGGACATCTCCGATCTCTGATCTCTGATGTCCTAGAATGGAAAGCCTCATCTTAGAAGCAAATGCGGCAGAGATAGAGAAACTGTGAGTAGAGGATATGGTGTACTCAGATAACTGGGGAAGTTAGTGAGTTTGTAGTAAACACCAGGCGATAGTCTGCCGTCCCTATAGCTCCTGTCTAACTTCCATCCAGAGACCCCAGCAGTTCTTCCAGGTGAGACAGAGGTTCACAAGCACCTCCTCTAACCTCATTTACTGTATTTGTGATATAGGAGCAGGGAGGTTCTACTGCAGTTGTACAGGGTCTTGGTGAGACCACACCTGGAGTATTGCGTACAGTTTTGGTCTCCAAATCTGAGGAAGGACATTATAGCCATAGAGGGAGTGCAGAGAAGGTTCACCAGACTGATTCCTGGGATGTCAGGACTTTCATATGAAGAAAGACTGGATAGACTTGGCTTATACTCGCTAGAATTTAGGAGATTGAGAGGGGATCTTATAGAAACGTACAAAATTCTTATGGGGTTGGACAGGCTAGATGCAGGAAGATTGTTCCCGATGTTGGGGAAGTCCAGGACAAGGGGTCACAGCTTAAGGATAAGGGGGAAATCCTTTAGGACCGAGATGAGAAGAAACTTTTTCACACAGAGAGTGGTGAATCTCTGGAACTCTCTGCCACAGAGAGTAGTTGAGGCCAGTTCATTGGCTATATTTAAGAGGGAGTTAGATGTGGCCCTTGTGGCTAAAGGGATCAGGGGGTATGGAGAGAAGGCAGGTACGGGATACTGAGTTGGATGATCGAAGGGCCGAATGGCCTACTCCTGCACCTATTTTCTATGTATCTATGTATCTATGTCCCCTGTGATAAAGACAGAGAGATCAAGAAACAGGAGAGAGATGTCAGAGACAGTCCAAGTGAACTTGAGGGCAGGGTGGAATTAGTGGTAAAGTTAATGAAATCATTGAGTTCTGCATGGGTGCAGGAGCCAGTCCCAATGCAGTCATCCATGTAGTGGAGGATGGTGCCAGTGTACATTTGGAACAAGGATTTTTCGGCATATCTAGCAAAAAGGCAGGCATAGCTGTGGCCCATGCGAGTGCCCATGGCTACACTTCTTAACTTGAAGAAGTGAGAGGAGTCCAAAGAGAAATTGTTGAGGATGAGGCCAAGTTCCTCTGGCATTCACTACCCACAAAAATTGACAGAACAGTGATGTAATAGAAAAGTTGCCATCTTAAAGTGCCAGAGACCCAGGTTTGATCCTGATTACAGATACTGTCTTTACGGTGTTTACATGTTGTCTCTGTGACCATGTGGATTTGGTCCAAGTGCCCCGGCTTCCTCTCACATTCCAAAGACCTGCAGGTTTTTTTTAAGTTAATTGACTTCTGTAAATTGTCTCTAGTTTGTCAGATAAAACTAGCGTACGGGAGAGCGCTGATCGGCGTGGATGCACCGGGCCTGTTCCCACGCTATATCTCTAAACTAAACTAAACAGATTCAATAGAAATGATCATGAGTGTAGTTAATTATTTATTCCTACGGAATTTATTGTGCCACCCATGTTCCTGCTGCAAAACAGTAGTTTCAGTGGGCTATGTCAGAGAGCAGCTACAAGTTGCCTGTGTAGATGTGAATTTGGAATCACAAATAGGCCAAAACTGGCAAGGACAACAGAGCTCCTTCCCTGAAGGACATAATTTAAATTCCTCACTTGCTGTAGTGGGGTTCAAACTCGGGTCAACTGGATCAACTCAGGCCTCTAGACACTAATCTAATATTTTAACACTATGTTATCATATGCCAATATACTTGAAAAGTTAAAGAATGAAAGTTAAAGAAGGGAACACTTGAGTTATATGGAAATAGGAGGTATGGTGATTTGGAATGGTTTATCCAAGACTCAGAGCAGATAAAATAACAGTGCAATGATCAGTGATACGTGTGTCAGAGGTCATGGGGAAAAGGCAGAAAGAATGGGGTTAGGAGGGAGAGATAGATCAGCCATGATTGAATGCTTGATTCTACTCCTATTCCTTATGACCTAAGCATGCACCATGCCAAGGACTGAGAAATTATCACCTTGCTCATGAGTTTATCACATATATTACAGGGCTGCCAAGTCTCACGCATTGAGCATGAGACTCAGGCATTTGACGAAATTCTCACGCTGATGTCAGAAGCCCTCATGTTCAAAAAAATATTGTATAAATAAATAAAGTCACATTCCTCCACACTCATCAATGAGAATAGTTTTCTGTCGGCAGGTTCCCCATAAAGAACGAGCAATTTAATTGGCTTAAGCCCATTGTACATTATTTAAAATGGCAATGTAGACATAAATGCTGGAGAAACTCAGCGGTTGAGGCAGCATCTATGTCTGTGTTTGACCCTTCTTCAGACTCAAGCATTTCTCCAGCATTTTTGTCTCCCGCTCTATAGATGCTGCCTCACCCGCATTAACATCTCGTGCAGATGATGTGATAGGTGAGACACGGCGGTGGTCCCAGCACCGACCCCTGGCTGAGGCACCGCTCACACCTCCCACCCTCACCTCCGGCGACTCTGTGTCCGGCGGCCGCTCTGTCCACACCGCATGGAGCTTTAACCCCGGCCCGGAGTCAGGAGCGAACTGGGTGAGTGGGGGCGTCAGTGCCGCCTCCGGAGCCGCGGGGATGAATCTCGGGCTATAGCTCCACTCCAATGTCCGACCCCGGGGTCACTGACCCTCACCTCCCCCGGACAGAGCACCTGGGCTGGCCCACATTCCCGGGGAGGGGGGGGGAGGAGAGGGAAATGCTCCCCGGATATCGCCAAGTCTCCACTCACTCCGGGTGTTGCCGCCGCTTCACTGACACACACTCTCACACACAACCTAACACACACCCTTGCACACACACTGGCACACACAAGGTTTAATGGGATAATGGGCTAAATGTGGATAAATGGGACTAGTTTAGATGAGCATCTTGATCTGCATGGACAAGTTGGGATGAAGGGCCTGTTTCCATGCTGTAAAACTATGACACACTGTAGAAAGGGTGTGATTGCTCTGGAGAGGATCCAGGGGCGATTTATAAACATATTGGCAGAGCTGGAATTTTTTTTTTCACTTTGAAGAAAGATTTGATAACTGGGATTGTATTCTCTGCAACAACGGAGGTGAAGAAAACACTTAGTTGAGGTGAACAATATTATGAGAATAGGACCTGTTTCGCTTAACAAAGAGTGTAGGAAGGAACTGCAGATGGTGGTTTAAACTGAAGATAGACACTAAAAGCTGGAATACTCAGCAGGACAGGCAGCATCTCTGGAGAGAAAGAATAGGTGATGTTTCGGTCGAGACCTTCAGAATGAAGAGGTTGAAAACCAGCCATAAAACACAATGACTGGAGATGTGTGTTATCCAACTAGGGGCAGAAATCAGAAACATGTGTTCATCTTTATTGACGTGACACCATAATAAATATATTACAGAAAAAATAATTTAATGGGGTTGCACGGTGGCACAGCGGTAGAGTTGCTGCCTTGCAGCACCACAGACCCAGATTTGATCCTGACTATGGGTGCTGTCTGTACAGTATATGTACATTCTCCTTATGACCACATGGGTTTCTCTGGATATTCCGGTTTCCCCCACATCCGAAAGAAGTGCAGGTTTGTAGGTTAATTGGCTTCTGTAAATTGTCCCTGGCATGTAGGATACAACTGGTGTATGATAGATTGCTGGTCGGTGTGGACTTGGTGGGCCAAATATATATCTTAATTTCATTTAACCATATACGGTTGAATATGTGGCATTATTTTTGTCTTGTTTCTATAGTCAAAGGGTAAGGTTGAATGATTTATTTGTGCAGAACAGCGATGGAAGTCTGACTCCTCTTACCTTGTTTCTATGTTTGTGTTTCTCTATATATATGCATAACAGCATGAATTATAATCTGATTTCCATACATGAATATACTAAGGTTATTCATGTGCTGCACCTGTTGACCAGAGCCTGGCTCTACTGTGGAATGTTATTGGGAATGTAATTTAGCCTAACCTTATTCATACCTAATCCAATTTGAAGCATAAATGTTGCATTCAAGTGTAAGTTAAAAGACTCGCTACAGTATGCACCAGATTGTACAATTTCAAGCTGAAAAATGCAAAAGGTCATGGGAGGGGGGACAGCCCCCTCCCACACCCTCTCTCGCCCAATGTTGGCAGCCCTGCTTATATACGTTCAGAGTAGGAAGGACCTGCAGATGCTGGTTTAAACCGAAGATAGATACAACATGCTGGAGTAACTCAGCGGGACAGGCAGCATCTCTGGAGTGCAGGGTGTGGATAGACAGTAGCAAATCCAAGCTAGTATGGTTTGGGAGGAAAAGTAGCCCAGGAGTGGGAATGTGGTTCTGGATTGCATACAGACAGGCAGTCAAGCCAAGATGGCACTCAAAACGTACACCTGTCTGGTTGACTTTGAATTATGTTTCCTTTAGGAACTCCACGTTTCCCCACAGTACAGAGCGAATACATGAGTGCCTTGGTCATTATTGCAAATGAGAGTGGGTGTCAGTGAGTTAGAGGGTAGAATCGATTGAGGACAACCTGAGTACTGGTGTATGGGCAAAAGACTCACACTGAGTGATTGGTGGCCGAGGGCTACATTGGACAATTGGAGCAGAAATATTAGGTCAGGTGGTAGGAGTGGCCTTGTGGGCTTCCTCTGGGCTGGTTTCCTCTGCATTCCAAAAGATGTGCAGGTTTGCAGTTTAATTGGCTTCTGTAAATTGTCCTTAGTGTGCAGGATAGAACTAATGTGCGGGCGATCGCTGGTCGGCGCAGCGGTGGGCCCGTTTCCACGCTGTATCTCTGAACTAAACCAAAATGCATATTGTGGAAGAATCAAAGGAGCAGATTTAGAGTGACTTTCATGTCCTTTACTAATACCCACAAGTACTATTCAGTCAATGTAATACTTTGGGCCATTTATATCCACCTAAGTGACCAGTTGCAAGACAACCAGATCAATGGAAGTTTGGAGTCATATAGACCAATACAGACAAGGACATCAGACTTTCTTCCACAACAGGGAAAAACAATTCAGAGTGCATTTGAAATACACCTTCTCCAAGGGTAACAACCCTGTCCCACTGTACGAGTTCATTCAAGAGCTCTCCCGAGTTAAAAAAAAATCAAACTCGTGGTAAGCACGTAGAATGAACATAGCGGGTACGTCGGAGCTCGGGGACGGATCTTGGCGGCAAGTAACGCTAGCGGCAGATACTCAGGAAACGCGGTAAGCTCGGGAAGACTTGTGAAGATTTTTCAACATGTTGACAAATGTCCACGAGAGCCCCGAGTACCTGCGAGCGGCCATTACCGTAAATCTCCGAGTTCGAATCAGGGCAAACTCGGGAGAACTCTGAATGAACTCGTACAGTGGGACAGGGCTTTAAAGCACTCCCTTGGCCGGCATGGAGAACCAATCTAAAGATTTATATGCGTAAGTTTCTGGAATGGAATTTGTATCTTCTAATTCAGAACGTGAGCTCCAATCATTTAGTCACGGCTAATCTGAAATGGAGACAAACTTTTGTTTTAAAAATGCAACTTTCATCCCAAGAAAACAAAGCAAAGAATGGGCAAATCAATCTTAAAAGTCCAGTTGTGAGTCACCCACATAAAACTAGATTTTATTTCTTTTTGCCAATTGGTTTATCACCTTTCCTAAACTTGTGACTGAAACTAAAGTATATTATTGCAGGAGGAAAGTCATTTAGCACACAGGAAAATGTGAAACTAATTCATGTGAATTGATCAATAAAGTCATAAACTGTCTTAAAATTACCTTTTAATCTTTTAACGAGCATGGTTGTTGTGCTAATTTACTACCTAATCCTTAAAGGCTCTCGGGGCATTTTTAAACAAAGAGTAACTCTTTCACCATTAACTTTTTAGAGTTCACACATGGCAAGTTTCTTTTCCTTATCCTACTTTTGTTTTTCAGTGCCACTGCTCTAGTTTTTCATACTATACCAATTAAACACTAAATTTGTCCATTTTTGTCCTATTCCCCACAGTCTCACTGTTGAAATTTACAATTATTCCCATTTTTCTAGAAAGTCAAAACATAGAACTTCAAATCGCTTGTCAACCTTCTACTCCCCTGCATCTTCAAGCTTTTAAATAGACCAAGGTAGACAAAAATGCTGGAGAAACTCAGCGAGTGAGGCAGCATCTTTGGAGCGAAGGAAATAGGCAACGTTTCGGGTCTAAACTCTTCTTCAGGGACCCGAAATGCTGCCTATTTCCTTCGCTCCATAGATGCTGCCTCACTCGCTGAGTTTCTCCAGCATTTTTTTCTACTTTCGATTTTCCAGCATCTGCAGTTCCTTCTTAAACATTTAAAAATACCAAACTCAGTTTCATTTGCACAATATTCATTTTTCTTTTACATTTAATGGTCTTTCTGGGTGCCCATGAATAAAATCTCCATGAAATCCTCAAACAAGAGTATGGGTGAATTTTGTACCATGGACTAATAAAGCTGCTCGTTTCTGGCTTGTCAAATTAGTAGGGGTTCCACACAATGAGGCATCTTTTGGGTCCTCCAGAACACTGCATTGAATCTGCCGGTTAGACCACTATTTAATAGCTCTAATGCTTAAATATTCCTGAAGAACTTTGGGACTTTGGGGCACAGCATCAGAACAGGCGACACAGTGGCACAGCAGTAGAGGTGCTGCAGCATAGCACAGAAACGCGGGTTCAACCCTGACTACCGGTGCTGTCTGTACGGAGTTTGCATGTTCTCCACATATGTTTTTCTCTATTTTCCTCCCTCATTCAAAAGATGTGCAGGTTTGTAGGTTAATTGCCTTCTGTAAATTGCCCCTAGTGTGTAAGGCATAGAATTAGTGCACGGATGATCGATGGTCGGTGTGGACTCGGTGGGCCGAAGGGCCTGTTTCCGCACTGTCTCTCTAAGCTAAGGTAAGAACACAGAAAGGCAGAGGATTCCTTGTGGGATGAATCGTGGAAACTTGAGCTAGCCAGGTTCATATCTGTAGCAGCAAAATATAATGGGCCTTTCACTTAACAAGATAGAAAAACATTCTGAAAAACAAACATATCGTTATAAATAATCTATGCAGGTTTCAAAAGGAAATGATTTGCTTGACAAACTCATCACTGAATCCTTTGAAGAATTAATGTTCAGATTGGACAAGCATAATGTGATAAATTTAAAATCTATTTTGCAAAAAAGCCTTCAATTAGAGTTTTATAGCTTTTATTCATAATAAATTTATGAATAAAATCTGAGCATGTGAATCACAGGACATTTAGCAGAAGGGAAATAGCTAATTAGCTGGCTGCAAGATTTTCAACAAATGGTGACTATTCAGAGTGAGAGATGGTGTAAAAGGTAGTACCACAAACGATCTACGCTAAGATAATTGCAATCATTTACAGACTGAATCAATAATAGAGTTTCTAAATTTTCAGAGCATATCAAATTGGAATAGTGAATACAAAGGGGAATAGTAAACAAGAACATGGGGACATTAATTGACTATTCGCAGTATAAGCATACATTTGTCAAATTAATTTCAACACAAATAACTGAACGGCATTACATTGTGGAAAGAATAATAAGAAGGTCACAAACTCAAAAAATAGAATTTAAATGAGGTAGAAGAACAGAGGGATTTGGAAATACAAACAACAAATCATTGCAAGAACTGGTGTAATTCAATAAGGCCATAAAGTAAAGCAAACTAAAACAATTTCTAGGAGGAATGAATTGAAAATAAGTTATGTTAAGCTTGCATTGAACCTTGGTTAAGTCATACCCACCATAATGTTTAATCTTCTCATCAGCATTTTACAAAGACGAAGAGGCACTGGAAAGGGTGCACAGAAAGAAAGGAATAACAAAGTGCACATTCCATTTCAATGAAGCCCTAAGTGAGTATATCGACTTTTCTAACAGCATGATGCATTGGGCCTGTAAACATCGGACTGGCTGCGGAGGCCACAATAGGCCCGACTATGGGTGAACAGGAGATGGCACTGGACTTTGCTGCCTTCCCCCACAGTGGGAACCATTGTGGGGGGATGTTTTTCTGTTTATTGTTAAATTATTTAATGTTGTGTCTTATCTTTATTCGTGTGCTGCATTGGCAAGTCAAATTTCACTACACCAATTGGTGTATGTGATAATACATTTCCTTTGTATCCTTGTATCCTTGTATTTGTAAATAAATGTGCCTTGCGTTCCCAAAATTTACACTTTAGACACCCACTTTCAATTTTATCAGCCGTCCGTGTGTTGCTACCAGCATTGATTATATATCTGAACTTCTTAAATGCCAATAATTATTACCTGCATCATAATTATTCCTCATAACCAATCATCTTCCCAACTTCTGAAGAAGGGTCTCGACCCGTAATATTACCCATTCCTTCTCTCCAGAGATACTACCCGGCCCGCAGAGTTACTCCAGCATTTTGTCTACCTTCCATTTAAACCAGCATCTGCAGTTCTTTCCTACACATCTTCCCAACTATATCTACTAATCCACTTTCTAAGGCTTCCTTCTTTCTTTAACCTAATATATATATACACAGCATTCTGCCCCACCCCCCCCTCCCCCCCCCCCCCCCCCCCCTCCCTCCCCCTCCTCCTCCCCCTCACCCCCACCCCCACAATACTAAGCACTCATAGGGTTCTGCAATTGCATTTTTTTCCATATTAGTCATTGGGATGTGAATATATTGGATACCCACAGCAGGTCATGTTTAAGAATCTCTACAGTTGAGAGGGCTTAATGTTAAGACATTTCTGGTAGTTTTGCCTTGAAAATATTTATGTTCCTCTGCTCTCATCAATAAATGACCTTGTGCCTGTAAGATAATAGCCTTCCAGCCAAAGACCATAAAAACACTACTGGCAATGTTCTTGTCTCCTGGTAGGTATGACACAGCAGTTTAACAACGGGTCACACACACAAAATGCTCTAGTTGGCAATACTGTAAATCCCAGTAAATGCAAACTTGTGGAACTTGAGCGCTAATCTCTCTTCTGCTTCCACTCACAAAGTGGTACAAAAACTTTAAATTACTTAAACTAGTAAACTAACTGCCTGGACTAATGACCCAGAAATAAAAATCATATTCCACCATAGCAGTTGTGACATTTACATTCAGTTATTATAATAAAGTTTAGATCTTTTAAAACATCACCTACTGTGAAATTACTGTGCATTAGAAACATAGAAAATAGGTGCAGGAGTAGGCCATTCGGCCCTTCGAGCCTGCACCGCCATTCAATGTGATCATGGCTGATCATCCAACTCAGTATCCTGTACCTGCCTTCTCTCCATACCCCCTGATCCCTTTAGCCACAAGGGCCACATCTAACTCCCTCTTAAATATAGCCAATGAACTGGCCTCAACTACCTTCTGTGGCAGAGAATTCCACAGATTCACCACTCTCTGTGTGAAAAATGTATTTCTCATCTCGGTCCTAAAAGACTTCCCCCTTATCCTTAAACTGTGACCCCTTGTTCTGGACTTCCCCAACATCGGGAACAATATTTCTGCATCTAGCCTGTCTAACCCCTTAAGAAATTTGTATGTTTCTATAAGATCCCCCTCAACCTTCTAAATTCTAGCGAGTACAAGCTGAGTCTATCCAGTCTTTCTTCATATGAAAGTCCTGCCATCCCAGGAATCAGTCTGGTGAACCTTCTCTGTACTCCCTCTATGGCAATAAAAACCTAACTGGTTAACCATTGTCCTTTGAGGAAGGACATTTACTTTTCTTATTCAGTTTGATCTCTACTAACAAAAGACACAAATTGCTGCAGTGGCTCAGCGGGTCAGGCTGCAACTCTGCAGAACATGGACAGGTGACATTTCAGGTCAGGACCCTTCTTCAGACATCCATATTCATGTTCTATATGTTGTTCTGTCTGAAGAAGGGTCCCGTCCCGTTAGGTCACCCATTCTTTTTCTCCAAAGATGCTGCCTGACCAACTGAATTACTCCAGAACTTTGTGTTTTTTTTTTGTAAATCAGCATCTGCAGTTCCTGATTTCTTGATCTCTACCAATGTGTTTGACTCTTAAAATGCCTCTGAAATGACTTGGCCAATTCGTTTTCTATTTATTTATTTATTTATTAGAAGTAAGTACAATACAGTGGTCCAATTTTTCAGGTGCCAAATATATGTTAACCTGGTACATTCTCTGTACAACTTCATTTTTAATTTTTTTAAAGAGAGAAATAAGAAAGAAAGAGATAGTAGAGAGTAGAAAAACGTGTAGTGTGTATATAAAAAAGAGAGAGATAGTGAGGAAGAGAAATAAGAAAGAAGAAAGAGCAGGAGAGAGATTAGCAAATAGACGATAGGAGATGAGTTTTTATATTGTTGATCATCTTTCACCCAGACCTGAAACTATTGATTTTTACGATACTCTTCCACCACATGAATCCAAGAAGTCAATAAATGGAGACCAACACGTTAAGAATTGGTCTTGTTTATCTATTTGGAGGAGTCTCATTTCTTCAAGGTGTGCTGTGTCCAACATATTTCTGATCCACATTTTGAGCGTTGGTATAGTGGTATTTTTCCAAAATTTAAGTATGAGTTTTTTTGCTATTATTAACCCATAATTAAAAAATGAATTTTGGGATATGTTTAATTTGTTCCCGTCTCACATTACTCCAAATATAATCATTTCAGTATTAGGTTCCATTTTTATCTTGAATACATTTGTGAATATATCAAAAATATCACACCAACATTTGTGAAGTTTGTACAAGAAACAAAAGAATGTGTAATATTGGCATTTTGAGAGAGACATTTATCACAGATGGGAGAAATATTTGGGTAAAATTTATTCAGCCTAGTTTTTGAATAATATAGTCTATGTAGTATTTTGAATTGAATTAAATTGTGTCTAGCATTAATCGAACATTTATGTATATATATCAAATACTTTCCCCATGTTTCTTTCGAGATTTTTATCATTAATTCTTGTTCCCAGTCTACTCTAAGTGCCTCTGTTGCTGGCAATTCGCTATTTAAAATACTGTTATATAGATATGATATTAATTTTTGTGAGTCAGCCTTATTGTTCATTGCTTCTTCCAGTGGATCTAAAATTATAATTTGAAATCTTTGTATATATTTCTTCATAAAATCACATATCTGTAGATATTTAAAATATTGGTTTAAATTTAAATTTTAATTGTTGATGCACTAATTAAGAATAAAAAATGGCAATGTACCGTATGAATAACAATCCACATGCAAATAGGAGTCTGTTACAGACACAATAATACATAGCTCATTCTTTTCTCAATGCAATGCTTTAATTGTTTAATATGCTTTTAATTACTTGTTTTCAAGAATTATTGGTGAACTCAGAGTTCAGATACTTTGGAGTGAATGCGGGATCTTTTCGGTGTGAAGTACCAATGATTTTGATGAACCCCAAAACTAGAGATTCTGAATCATCCCTTTCCTTCTCCACATACTAAGTTTTAGAAAATAATTCCAAAGGAATGTAAGTTTGAGGTCCTACCCAATTTCAAGTCTAATCTGTTACAGTAATAACTGCTAAACAGAATTATTTTCCTGCATGAAATCATAGGAAGAAGAAAATAACTCCATGTTCAGTGATTTACCATTTGACATGGTGGTCGAACTGTAGATGTCCGGCAACATGTAAAAGTAGAAATTCCCAAATACTTAACAGGTCTGTGGAAAATAAGGAGGTGTAAAGCCATATGTGGTTGCATGTGAAGCAAAGGATTTTGCAGGGATTGAGGCATGGCCCCAAATTTAGTGGAGAGAAGGCTTTCATCAGAATGTGGAGAAGAAGCTATGTTTGGTAATGTTAGTACCAGGATCAGCTGAAAATTACAGAGGATGATTCATTGAATGTGATTATGTGATCCGAGGATCCTCCAGTGCTTCTACGCAGCGGCGGTGGAAAGCATCTTGTCCGGGAACATTACCATCTGGTTTGGGAATTGCTCTGCCAAGGACAAGAAGGCTCTGCAGAGAGTAGTGCGTTCGGCCGAACGCACTATGGGAACTTCACTTGCCCCCCTGCAGGAACTATACATCAGGAGGTGCAACTCCAGAGCCAACAATATCATGAGAGACCCCTTCCACCCCTGCAACGGACTGTTCCAGCTGCTACAGTCAGGCAAACGCCACCGTTGCCATGCGGTGAGAACAGAGAGGTTGAGAAGGAGTTTCTTCCCAGAGGCCATTCAGACTGTAAACGCCTATCTCACCAGGGACTAACTCTACTGAACATGTTTCCTTCCATTATTTATTATGTAAAGGTATATGTGTGTTATGATTGTGTTTATAGTTTGTTTGGTTGTTTGTCTTTTTGCACAAAAGTCCGCGAGCATTGCCACTTTCATTTCACTGCACATCTCGTATGTGTATGTGACAAATAAACTTGACTTGACTTGACTTGACTAAGTGATTCTAGGTGTGAACAAGTGCAGTTCAAGATGGCGGCTTTGGAGGATGCAGGATAAGAATTGTGCGGGTAAGCGGGCCGGAGTCTTACCACCAACACTCATGGGGGCAATCTGGGTGTTCTGAGGTTGGCCATGGGATGCCCTCCGGGGCACGGAAGCTGAGCGGTGGCCGTGCGATGCGAGGTACGGAGCATTCGCAGGTTGACGTGTCCTGATCGAGGTGTTGGTGGAGTGGGCTGCTGGGGGCCCTGCAGCAGCCTGGGGCTCGAGTGGAACAAATGCCACTCCAAGAAGCTGGGCATGTGGATCGGACACAAGTTGTAAAGGCATGGAGTGGTGGAGCAGTGATGGAGTACATTAACAACATCGCCAAGCAGGCTGATCCTTGAAACCCGTGTGCTGCCACCAGGACAACTTGCCTTTAAAGTCCAACTTTGGACTTGAATCGTACAAAATGGTGGTGACTCGTGTACTGTTTCGGTGTAATCTACTTTTCCTATACTTGTACTTAATTATGATTGTGCTTACAGCAATATATTTAGTGAACACTATGCAACAAAAAAAAAGGAATCCAGTGACACATAACACAGACCAAGAAGCACAACCACCCACTCACTGTCCCTATTAATCCATACTGTATGTCCTGGCCTCACCCTAATCAGATGTCCTCTTTCGTTCCCTTCTCTGCAAACTAAATCTAGTTTTTTTCCCTTTTCTAGTTAGACCTGACTCATTCACGGGGTTTCCCAATTCTACATGTGTTGCCTGCCCTGCTATGTTTCCAGAGTTCTCTGATTTTGTTCCATTGCTCTATATTGCCGCTCCATTCAGAGAACTGACCCTCATCATCTCCATTTGCGCTTTGCCTTCCATCTGCAGCGACACGCAACTAGTTTTAAATGAAAACCATTGACTTTAAAATGAAATGCCAATGCTGTCTTCATTCACAAAATAATTATTTGGAAGAAAGAAATCCTGAAATGTGGCAAGTTGTTAGAACTTGCATTTTAATCCATGTTGAGTCTAATGTGGGCAGCTCTTTGTGTAACCTTCCAGTGTCTCAACGTTCACTATGTTTATCTTGCAAAGCAGAAGGCAGAAGGTTGCTTGCGACTCTCCTGAATGAACAAGCTGGTGACAGCACAGCCAACAAGCTGTTTGTACAAATAACTGGAGCAGAGGTTGTCGAGTGAGTTGGCAAAAATTAATTGTGCCAACTGAACAGTGTTAGGTGTTTGGTATAAAATCTACCACTTACTACACTACCTTACATTGGTTCACAGCTTGTCCTGGGATTTCCCTCATGGTCTTTCAAGGAGCTGAATTGCCACCCAGTCAATGAGACCACTGAATCACTAAATCACGACCCATTGTCGTGGCATTATCTACAAGGCACAGAAATTAAAAAAAGATTATAACATTAGGAAGGAAATTGGATTTCTCCCACTTGCTCTGTGCATTACTCTGTACTGTGTCCAATGTAAATAATTTCACAAGTCTAACCACAACCAATTCATTAAAAAAGATAACATTTCTACCAGCCCAAAGATACTTAAGTTAAACTACGTTATAATCTACATTTCACAATCTTAAGCACTTCTATTCCATTAATAACATTTCCGTGCCCCTGCAGCACAGTAACTATTGTGTTCTCTTTAGAACAAGTCAAAATTTATGAGCCTACTTATCTGTAAAACATTCAGCTGCCTTAGTCAAATACTGTTGCACCTTTTAACAAAATGTAATACCATGCTTGAATCGACAAGTGGTTTAAGTTAAATAAGTACATCTGCATTCATGGACATAATATCTATATTTCCTATGAGTTAATGCTTCAAGACAAAGTCAGGTCACTGTATCTCTCATGAATCTTTCAACCATCTTTGTAAAGATATGCCTCAAGTCAGTGAACGATTGAAAATATATAGCCGAAGAACTGAACACATTGTAAATGTGACTTTTGGCAATGATATTAATTAGAGAAATAAAATGGCTAACTCCAATTCGTACTCAAACACAACCCATTGCTTGGTTAGCCTTTGTGGTCACAGATTAATGTATTCTCTCCATGGCAATCAGCTGGAACTGTTCTTCTTCCACTACAGCTGCCAAGAGCTATTTAAGTAACATTCTTGACATCCGCTCATGGGATAACTTTAATGATGATGGGGTTTGGGGGATTTCCAAGAGAATGTTTTATAAAGTATCAGTGTCGATGTTTCAGAGACACTTTGTTAAAGCCCTTTCACCTGTATCAACCAATTACCTGCCAGACTTTATCCTGCTCATTGCTATCTTCCAGCTTTCTTCCACCTCATTCCCACCCCTACAGTCAGTCTGAAGAAGGGTCCCGCCTTGAAACATCTCCTATCAATGCTCTCCAGAGATGCTGCCTGACCTGCTGCGTTACTCAAACACTTTGCGATTTTTGTTTGGTTTGTAGCCTTGTCTGAGTATGATTCCACAGATTTATCAGAAAGTGGGACATCTTAATCTGCTATCTTAATTTGGCTTGATTAAAAGTCACCAAATTGCTCTTAGCTTGTTGTCCCTGTATCTGAGAACCAGTCTCCACACTTTTTGTGTTTTGTTTTGGCTTTCTCTATCATTCAGTCTGAAGAATGGTTCTGACCAGAAACGCTATCAATTTTTTTTCTCCAGAGATGCTGCCTGACCCGCTGAGTTACTCCAGCATTTTGTGTCTACCTTCTCCACTATATACTGCTGACTGCATGGTACGAAATTTTGTTTAAACTTGTTTGAAATGACAATAAAGGAAATTCAATTCAATTCGATCTACAGTTGGCAGTTAACAAGTGCTAACAGTGGCAGTTAACAAATAGTTTTCCTCAGAGGAATCAAGTGATAAACGACTTCAATCGTTCTGCAGTACTCATTAAACCCGAGAGCTTTTTAAATATGTACAATTCCATGCATGTTTTGCTGCAACGTTTCAAAGAACATGGGGGGGATTGTCCCCCCACCTCTCCAAACATGGGGGTGACAGCGCCCCCATCCTCCGTCCCCCCCCCATCCCCGTCCACGTCCCGTCCCCTCCCCCCTCCCCCCCCCCCCCCATCCCTGTCCCGTCCCCTCCCCCCTCCCCCCCCCATCCCCGTCCCGTCCCGTCCCCTTCCCCCCCCCCCCCCCCACTCCCAAGGATTTCCGCCCATGTGTCACAGTCTCCTCCATCCTGCATCTAAACTCCAATTACCCCTTGCTGTGACACAAGGAAACAAGTGTTTTTCTTCTGAGTCCACCACCATGAAATTCAATGCAGGCCCTGCTTAAAGGCAGTAATTTCCATCATGTGCATAGCTGGTGTACAGAGATCTGCAGTTCGTATTCAAGTGGTGAGGGCTGCAGGTTGGTGTTCAGAGGGAAGGCTGAATGATTTAAGGGTTGGACAAGGTTGGCAGGTCAGTGAACAAACGTGAATATATTAATTAAAGGGAACCTACTTGAAATGGATTCCCTGTGCCAGGCTGGTACCTGCTCAGGAAAATCCCCTTTAAGTTATGCTGAAGCAGCCCTCATAGACACTGTGAAAGCCTTATATCAGTGTGAGGAGTCTGAACGTGCCGCACACTGGGCGGGCATCACTAATAGAAACATAGAAACATAGAAAATACGTGCAGGAGTAGGCCATTCGGCCCTTTGAGCCTGCACCGCCATTCAATATGATCATGGCTGATCATCCAACTCAGTATCCTGTACCTGCCTTCTCTCCATACCCCCTGATCCCTTTAGCCACAAGGGCCACATCTAACTCCCTCTTAAATATAGCCAATGAACTGGCCTCAACTACCTTCTGTGGCAGAGAATTCCAGAGATTCACCACTCTCTGTGTGAAAAATGTTTTTCTCATCTCAGTCCTAAAAGATTTTCCCCTTATCCTTAAACTGTGACCCCTTGTTCTGGACTTCCCCAACATCGGGAACAATCTACCTGCATCTAGCCTGTCCAACCCCTTAAGAATTTTGTAAGTTTCTATATGATCCCCCCTCAATCTTCTAAATTCTAGCAAGTACAAGCCGAGTCTATCCAGTCTTTCTTCAACAAGCCGAGTCTATCCAGTCTTTCTTCAATGATAATGATATAATGACAATGATGATAAAATGGCACCCAGATATGTCAAATAATACTGAAAATTCTGGAAATCTGAATTAAAAAATCAGAAAATGCTGGAAATACTCAGCAGGTCAGCTAGTTCTCGTGGAAAGGGAATCAGTTAACATTTGAGGTCCAGGACCCTTAAGTGTGAAGAGTGTACACACCAATCCATGTTCTTCAGTGATGCTGTCTGACCCAGTACTCCAGCACTGTAAACCAGTATCTGCAATTCCTTGTGTCTACCTTTTGATATTTGTGGCTTTGTGTGAGGTCGTTGGTGTATCAGATTCATGGAGAATATCAACTGAAAATCATGGTCTTTATTACTCATGGCAAGAGTCCACACGTTTTCATAGAACTTGAATTGTATATTCTTCAATTTATAAAGTTTGATTTACAGATATTCACTATTATAACATTGAACCTTTTGGATATGTGTCATTGGTTTGCATAACTTTAATCACTAAAATGACAAACGGCAATCTTTGTCATTGCTTCTCACCTCTTGCCACGTCATTTTCACTTTGAGATTGTGGAGCTGTGCTGTTACAAGGATACATCAGAAGTTATTTCATGCATCCTTCAAGATGACTTCAAAACACACCAGCAGTTCTGAGGATTTCTCCATCTCCAAGCAATCACGGCAAGATTTAACTACAAACACTAAGCTGGATGCACTTAATAGAAGTCAATGAGTTGAGGGTTAGGTGAACATCACCTGATCATCAAATTTACAACTTTGACTTTGCAAACAGTCCATAACAACATGGACAGAATAAAAGCTAGTAGTCAAAAGGCTATATTTAAACTTACAAGGGCAAACATGTTCTAATGTAGAGAATGGGGAAAGTGATAAACACATAATTAGAGGATCAAAATCAAAGATATGTTCACCAGAGTTTGTTGATGATCCCAGAAAGAGCGAAGTTGTTATGACAGGACCTGAATGAACAAGAGGAGTGAGGAAGAAATTAATTTAGAGGGAAATAAAAGGAAAAATGAAAAGTTACAGACTTCACAGGTTTGCTTCAAGAGACTTTATTGTATGATGTCATGGAGAGATGGCGGCAGAAATCTGCTCACCAGTTCTCTGACTTCACAGCAGAATTAGCTGACAGTTATGCTGTACAGTAAATAACTTTTGTTTACTTTTTAGATACAGCTATACGGAAATATACAATCTACTACATGGGTACCAATTATTTCATTAGTCTTAACATACTTTTCACTTACGTTAATCTTATTCAACAACAGATGGTTAATGCAAGTCAAACACAATACAAGGGCATCTTGACATTATTCAACCTCATCTTTCAAGCGGCCCACGTCACCATCCCCATTTCGAGCCAACCATAAGCCTCCCATTACTGCAATGTATCTATACGCTACTAGCGGGAGGGGGCGTGGATGATCCACTCTAACTTCTCAGAAATGTAAACAAGCTTTTTTATCTCCTCCCATTTCATGTTTACATTTACCATCCACAATTCATCACATTCCCAGACTGGAAGTTATACGTCTAATCTTACTTTGCTGATTCCCACAAACTTCTTCTGTACCTAGTCAAGCGAGAGCTGCCAATTGTCACATCCAAAACACCTTTTCGTTACCTTGTTCAATTCCAATCAAAATTAAATACAAAAGGAGATTAATTTTTCTTCCACAGTTCACTCATCTGTTAACCAACCCCCTGACCTGCATCCACCTCTCACTTGCCAGGCTTTGTTCCACCCCCACTACTCTTCCAGCTTTCTCGCCCCCACCTACAATCAGTCTGAAGAAGGGTCCCAACCTAATACGCCACCTATCCATTTCCTCAAGAGAGACTATCTGTCCCGCCGAGGTCCTCCAGCACTTTGTGTTTTTTACTAAATATTAAGGACATGGCTGCTGATGCCCGGGTAGCATTTTTGCCCTTTAGGAATATGCCAACATTACAGTAAAGATGAGGCATATGAAGATGAGGCAAAATCTTTTCTTTAATGACTCCATGCCCGTTATTGGTAAGGTTCAAGGTTTGCCTGACTTCCGTTTTAAAATGAGAAAATTATTATTTTCAGGAAATTACCCCTCGATGCAGAATATTCCACATACCCTCCCCATCCAATCCACTCAGAATCTTTGTTTCATTTTACTGGTCCCCTGAAAGTGTACCTCTTTCTTATCTCTCTTTAAGATTTAATTGCCAATAAAATAACATTATTATTTCAGAAGGTAGACAAAAGAAAGTTATTATTTCAGATACTTGTGTCATAATATGTTTAAGTGTCTGGTTTTTTTTTTGACTAAGGTTCTTGAGCTCTAGAATGCAACCAAAGTTCTTACTTTAGACTTTAGAGATCCAGCGCGGAAACAGGCCCTTCGACCTACCGAGTTCGCTCCGATCAGTGATTACCCCGTACATTAGCACTATCCTACACATTAGGGACAATTTATAATTTTACCAAAGCCAATTAACCAACAACCCTGTACATCTTTGGAGTAAGGTAGGAAACCGGAGCACCCAAGGAAAACCCACGTGATAACATGGAGAACATGCAAACTCCGTATCGACAGCACCCATAGTCAGGATCAAACCCAGTTCTCTGACACTGTAAGGCAGCAGCTCTACCGCTACGCCATTGTGCCACCCTTATGTTGAACCTAAACGGAAATGTCTTTTTGGCATAACAATTTTTGCTTAAGGAAATATTTGCCAGAAGCACAATGGTTTTAGAAATCGTGCAATACCCTTGTGCACACACCTGATGTTACATGATCCAATTCATGGGCACTTGCACTTTTCAACTCTTTGGATGGCCATCGTTATCAATGGGTGCAGCAAGACATTTTTGTCAGGATTTCTTCCAATTTTACGCCTTTCATGTTTTTTTAACTGGAATTGCCAACTTCGCCCTTTGTTTTAGTGCGTTATTCAATCATAGAACTTCCCAAAAAATGTCCCACAACACAAAGCTCGGTGAGTGAAACATAATTGAAACTAGAACCATTCTTTACCTTTATTCCGTTTTACAATCCCGCCAGGCTGATCTTCCTGACAGTGTTTTCTCAGTCTTCATCTCTATTTTGTTTCATGTTTCTTTCAAAGTATTTCTGCTTTGCCCAGAGGTGGCTTCTGATCTCTTTATTCAGCTGCTTTGGTGTGGCTCTTGCTGTGTTTCTGTCTTCACTCACGAACATATCTCCTTTCCACATCCTTAGAAATATTCAATTTTTTAGTTTTACTTCTTAGTACTGTTCCACAGTTATTCCCCCCCCCCCCCCCCCCGGAGGTCTTCTCAGATCCACTAGATATGCCCTTCTGAAATTTTAAACATTTATAATATTTAGTTCTGCTTCATCTATTTGTACCGTAACTGACAATTTAGTGATCTTCAAGATCAAGTTGTGAACCCACTTTCAGGTCACAAATTTGTTCTGCCAGACTATAGTTCTCTCCAGTCAATTTAGCTACCTTTTTAGTCATGTTTTATTTTACTGCTATAGTTGATCACTTATTTGAAATTCACTTGTACTTTTCATATGCTGGGGCTGTCTCTTTGAGCCTTTTGAACCAAAACCTGTATTCTAATTTTCTCAATCCCCTAATCAGCTCACTATTATTTCAAAGGTTGACGGCTGGCATTTGTTTAAGAAACATAGAAAATAGGTGCAGGAGTAGGAGCAGGAGGAGGTTTAAGTTTGGGTTAATGCCATCCCTTATCATTATTACCTCCTCCCTCCTGTTCTTATTTTACCTTTTTTTGGGTTGATGTAACATTGTTATTAAGATCACTTCTTTATCTGTGTTACAAGAATTATTAGTGAGACATTTTGTACTCTCAACTCTGTGAGGAACGAAGTTAAATATAAACAGGATAATAAATTAACTCACTCTGGCTAATGTTCAGTCCACTATTTTTGAGCTTGTTCCTCCAAGTCATTTTTGAGGAACTTGTTTCAGGCCTCGTTTCTGTCTGCAACCTTTTCATCTCTGGACTGAGTTCAGCTGGGATAAACACAACATAAACAAGTTTACTGTCAAATGCTGGCCTAAAGTTAGAAACATAAACTGCATGAGGCCCAGCTCAAACTCTTATTATCACCAGGACTTAATCAGATTTTCCAGCCAGGTGGTTTTGTGGCCAATTTATTTATTCAAATTATTTAATTTATTAGAAGCGTACAATAATTCACATAGTAAAGCAAAGTGTTCCAAGCATGTGAAGGTGGATGGTTGAATCTCCTTAACTGACTGCTTGATGACAGGACTATGTCCACTTCCAGCTTTATTGTGTAATAAAATATAAATATCCTCCAGTAGTTTTGTGATTCAAGTGGGATCATCATTAAATTCAATGTTAAGAACATCAGAAGCTGGTGATAATTACTGCAGCCCACTCTAGCTTAGAGAACATGCTTACAGTATCTCCTGTTGATGAATTTGCCTTCATTAAATAGAATTTTTGCTTGGGTCTGGTGATGTCCAAGGCCCCTAATACAGTGGTTTACAGCAGAACTCCTGATTTACACCTTCTCCAACCTCTGTTCACTGGCATATTAACTGGATTGATATTAGAGGAGTGCAGACTGATCCTCTCTGCTACTGCATTTCCACTCTTCCCACAACCTGGACATATGTGTGCTTACACATTGCAGCTCCTCCAATGGCCAGCACGGGTCAAGTCTTCATCACAATACCATCGTCACTTGTGAGGAGGGCCTCTTCAAGTAGGTATAGAACGAGAAAGCTACAGAGTTGCGCAGGAAGGTGATGCAGTGGGGGTTGAGTTGCTGCCTTACAGCACTTACAGTGCCAGAGACCAGGTTTCAATCCCGACTACGGGTGCTGTCTGTACGGTGTTTGTACATTCTCCCCGTGACCGCTTGTGTTTTCTCCGAGATCTTCGGTTTCCTCCCACACTCCAAAGAAGTACAGGGTTGTAGGTTAATTGGCTTGGGTTTGCATATTTGGTATAAGAGTAAATTGTGTAGGCTTGTGTTAATGTGTGGGGATCGCTGTTCGCTGGTGGGTGGGTGGGACGGTGTTCTGGCGGTGGTGGCCTGAGTCCGGGGTTCAGCCGCGGGCCAGCGGCTGCGTCTGCAGGACTGGTGGGCGGCAGCTTCGACCACCCCGGGCCGCGGTGTTTGAGCCGCGGGACTGATTTATAACATCGCCCGGGGGGTATCGCCTCAGCGCAGAGGGAGAAGAGGAGGGAAGAGACTGCAGACCTAAGACTTTTGCCTCCATCACAGTGAGAAGATGCTGGGTGGACTCACTGTGGTGGATGTTAATATGTGTTTATTGTTGTTTTTTTATTGTATTATATGTATGACTGCTGCAATTTCGTTCAGACTTCGGTCTGAATGACAATAAAGGCATATCTATATCTATATCTATTTGGTGGGCCGATGGACCTGTTTCCGTGCTGTATTATCTCTAAAGTAAACTAAAACTCTATAGGACAACATAGAGGATCCAATAAATGCCTGACAACTTCAATGCAGATGGATCACAGCCCAGACACCGCAGAGGCATGGATGACAAAGTAGAAAGCCTGAAAATCCACAATCTATTCCACTGCTATCCAGGTGGTGCTACAGACCACTGCCTCCTACTGGCTGACTGCCTCCTACAGGAAGATGAATAGGCTGGCAGAGGGGATATGGATGTGAGACTGATGACCCTCAAAAACCTTAGAAACCATGTTAGGGGAGCCTAAAACTAGAGGCTAAAGGTTGGTGGTGAGAAAGGAAAGATTTAAAAGTGCATTTTTTTCACACAAAGGATAGTCCATGAATGGAATGAGCTGCAAGAAGAAGCGGTAGACGTGAGTACAATTATGATATTTAGAATATATTTGGACAGGTACATGGATAGGAAAGGTTTGGAGGGATACGGGCCAGTTGCAGGCAAGCAAAACTAGCTCGTTAGGCAACTTGTTTGCATGGACGAGTTAGGCCAAAGACCCTGTTCTAGTGCTCTATGATGCTGTGAACATGAAGAGCATCTTCACATGGTTGATCTATCTCCCTCCTAACCCCATTCTCCTGCCTTCTCCCCCATAACCCCTGACACTCACACTAATCAAGAATCTATCTATCTCTGCTATAAAAAAATCCATTGAAGGCCTCCAGAGCCTTTTGTGGCAAATAATTCCACAGATTCCCCACCCTCTGACTAAAGAAATGCCTTCTCATCTCCTTCCTAAAGGAATGTTCTTTAAATCTGAGGCTGCATCCTCTAGTCCTAGACTCTCCCACTAGACTCTCCACATACTCTCTATCCAGGCCTTTCACTGTTCAGTATGTTTCAATGAGTTCCCCCCTCATTCTTCCAAACTCCAGTGAATACAGACCCAGTGCCGTCAAACGCCCATCATAAGTTAACCCACTCAATCCTGGGATCATTCTTGTAACCTCATCTGGAGCTTCTTCAGGGCCAGCATATATAGATATAGTCAGATATAGTGCCCAAAATTTCTCACAATAATCCAAATACGTTCTGACTGAGATGGAGATAGATTCTTGATTAGTATGGGTCATAAACTTAAGGTCATGAGTGGTAGGAGCAGAATTAGGCCATTCAGCCCATCAAGTCTACTCCACCATTCAATCATGGCTGATCTATCTCTCCCTCCTAACCCCATTCTCCTGCCTTCTCCTCATAATCCCTGACAACCGAATTGTCTTTCTTAAGATTCACCCTGGATGCTGTACAACGCAAGACTTTGTGCTCTTCTGGCTTTTCCCAGTGACAAACATTGTCTGGTGCTGATGGACAATCAATTTGCTGAAAAGCACCTTCCGCTCTGCCCAAAACACGTGCTGGTCATCCCGTGCCACAGGCTGGAGCGTGCCACTATGCTGAGAGAACCACCAGTCCTGGAGTAGCCACTACAAAAGCTTTTTGGAGAAAAGCCAATAGTGTAGTGATCTCCCACTATTATACCTTGGGTGCCTGGATCCCATGGAACCCCCCCCCCCCCTCCCCTCCCCCAAGCTGTTTGTCAGCAAATATAGATACAGGAACATTTATGTCATCTGATATGGTTAATCGTTCAACTGGAATGAGTCACCCGTATGCCAGGCTCTGTGCAGAATGAATGTAATCCGTCTTGTATTGTGAACAGTGACATATGAATATATTGTACTGTACTAACTGAGCCAGCATTCACTCTGCTCTTTATTTTAAAACTTGCTTTCTTGGCAGAGGCAGCTAAGGAATGCAATGAGCAGACAATGTTATCCCAACTTCGCAGTGAAAGGATTCAGTTAAAAAAAAAGCCCATCGAAACTCCAGTTTCTACTTAATCTCAATCGCACATTGAATCGATTGAAATTAAAAGGTCATTTGTGGAACATTGCAAATCAAACACTCATTCCATTCCATCATCACCTAAAACTCATTGCCAGTCAAAACAAATGTTGGCTCTTGATGAGAAAGGTTAGTGAGAATCACATCTATCATCATGGCCATTGTTCATGAATAATTAAATCATTCAAATACTCACACTTATTTGATGTTGCTAAATGGGGAAGATTCAGAGGGAATCAGGCAGGTCAAAGCCAGGCCCTCCAGATGCACCGCATTCCACCAGTCTGTCAACTTGTGGCCAGGCAAATTCTTCAGTCTCCCATTGCTCATAGTCACCTTCTTGCTTCAATGATGTGTGCAGAAGGGCTTGACGCAAGCAGCAGCAAGCATAACTAAAAACAAGGTCCCAAATTGAAGAGATTATAACCCGTCTTCAGAAGAAGGTCTGAAGAAAGGTCCTGACCTGAAACATCACCTATCCTTTTTCTCCAGAGACGCTGCCTGACCCACTAAGTTACTCCAGCACTTTGTGTCTATCTTCGGTATAAACTAGCATCTGCAGTTCCTTCCTACACAATGGAGAGGTATAGGATAGCGCTATAGGATCTATGGTTATAACTCAGGATGACATGGGATGCAGCCAGGTCTGTGGGGCTGTATCGCCTAGCAGTAGAGGAGAGGACACAGCTCTGAAATTGGCCATGGCTCTAGTTATGCAAGTCAAGACAACACACAAAACATAATTTATGCATGAATCTTACAAGACAGTGGAAAAAATCTGTGCAAAAACAAGATATTAGTGTGAAATACAATTAGAAATCAAGTCCAGGATAGGTGGGTTATAGTGTCCGTTGCTGAAGTAGGATTAGGGTTCTGAAGGTCGTTTCAAGAGCCTGATGGCTGTGGAAAAATAGCTGTTCATGAACCTGGTGGTGTGGGACCTCGGGCTTCTATACCTCCTGGTCTATTGTAGCCATGAGACGAGGGGATGGTTTGGATGTTGGGGTCGTTGATAATAGATGCCACCTTTTGCCTTTGATGGTGGAGAGAGCCGTGCCCATGATGGACCAGGGTGAGCCCACCACTTTTTGCAGCCTCTCATGTTCCTGTGCATTGGAATTGATGTAATGTAACCAGTCAGGATACTTTCTTCAGTGCATCTGCAGAGTAATCTCCAGTACAACAATGGCATCCACGTAACAATGTGGACAAATGACAGATATATCCAAATCAAAAACAAAGAATGACACAACATGCTGGAATAACTCAGCGGGACAGGCAGCATCTCTGGATAGAAGGAATGGATAACATTTCAGGTCGAGAACCTTCTTCAGGTCTCGACCCGAAACGTCACCCATCCCTTCTATCCAGAGATGCTGTCTGTCCCACTGAGTTACTCCAGCATTTTGTGTCTATCTTCGGTTTAAACCAGCATCTGCAGTTCCGATCTACACAAAAACAAAGAACACAGCTAATCTGGCATTTACCATTCAATCAGTCCACTCTTAATCATCAACAAAGAGTGCTGTCAAACACTACTTATTCACTATAATCTGATCACTGAAACTCAGTTTAGGATTTGCTAGTGAAGCTGTGTTAAAGTAAAAGTGAAGGAGAATTTCCCACCTGAAGTTTATCAATGGTGTTCTCACTGGGAATAAAACTGCTTCACACCCATGGTGTGCTAAACTGCCAGACTATCTCCAAAAACTGGGCATTGCCACCTTCATCTAACCACCATCAAATTTCAAATTTCTGGAGCTCACTATTGACCACAAACAAATTGGAAAAATACTATGATTATAATAAGAGGTCAGTAGTGGTGACTCTCTGCTTAACACACTAAACACTTTGTGTAGGAAAGAACTGCAGATGGTGGTTTAAATCGAAGATAGACACAAAATGCTGAAGTAACTCAGCGGGACAGGCAGCATCTCTGGAGAGAAGGAACCAATTCCTTCACACTAAACACTTTCCACCATAGAGGCTACTCTGACAGCATTGTATTGTGCAAACTCATAACCTTTATCACTAAGAAGGCTAAGGGCTGACATAGCAACACCCACAGTTTTCTTAACTTTCAAACATATCATTATTCCTTCTTGTCACAAGCTCCTCCCCAACAGCACTGTGGAAGAACCTTCATCAGAAAGGCAGCAACCGTTCAAAATAGTGTCTCACTCCCAGCTTCTCAACCAGCGACATACGGGCATTAAATGATGGCTTTGCCAGGATATGATGAGTAGACACAAAATGCTGGAGTAACTCAGGGGGACAGGCAGCATCTCTGGAGTGAAGGAATGGGTGACTTTTCGGTTTTAGACCCTTCTTCAGACTGAGAGTCAGGGGTGAGGGAAGCTAGAGATATGGACGAGTCCCTTCTTCAGACTGAAGGAAGACACAAAATGTTGGAATAACTCAGCGGGACTGGCAGCATCTCTGGAGAGAAGGAATGGGTGACATTTCGGGTCAAGACCCTTCTTCAGAGTTCAGATGCTGCCTGTCCCGCTGAGTTACTCCAGCATTTTGTGTCTGCCTACGATTTAAACTAGCATCTGCAGTTCTTTCCTATACATAATGATGGTCATGCACTCACACAAATTTAGTTTAGAACAAGAGAGAAAAAGGGAAGAGAGAATTGCAGATGGGCAGTTTCTGCCCTCATATTGTTACTAAGATACCAGTAAGCAACATACAATGACATTCCTCAGTTATGTTGTATGGTGATGCAATTTGCACAGGGTAACTCTGCCACCTGGTGGACTGGAGGTTATAACCTCACAGATGTTGTAAGATGCTGGTTGACAAGCAGTCTCCACTTGCACATGTAGCTGATAATAGAAAGATTATCTCCAAATCAAGGGCATAGCTATGGGCACTCGCAAGGGCCCCAGCTATGCCTGCCTCTTTGTAGGGTACGTTGAACAATCCCTCTTCCAGGCTTGTACTGGTCCTATCCCTGAGCTCTATCTCTGTTACATTGATGACTGCATCGGTGCTACCTTCTGCACACATGCAGAACTCATGGACAATATTAACTTTACCACCAATCTCCACCCTGCACTCAAATCAATTTGGACCATCTCCGACACCTCACTCCCCTTTCTTGATCTCACTGTTTCCATCACAGGAGTTGGACTGTTCAAGAAGGAACTGCAGAAGCTGGAAAACCGATGGTAGACAAAATTGCTGGAGAAACTCAGCGGGTGCGGCAGCATCTATGGAGCCAAGGAAATAGGCAATGTTTCGGGCCGGGGGGGGGGGGAAGGGAGAAAGGAAGAGGAGGAGCCAGAGGGATGAGGGAGAGCTGAGAAGGAGAGGAGACAGCAAGGGCTACCGGAAATTAGAGAAGTCAATGTTCAGGCCACCGAGATGCAGACTGCCCAAGCGGAATATGAGATGCTGCTCCTCCAGTTTCCGGTGGTGTTCACTCTGGCAATGGAGGAGGTCCAGGACAGAAAGGTCAGATTCGGAATGGGAGGGGGAATTGAAGTGCTGAGCCACAGGGAGATTAGGTTGGTTAATGTGGGCCGAGCGGAGGTGTTCGGCGAAACGATCGCCAAGCCTACGCTTGGTCTCACCGATGTAGATCAGCTGACACCTAGAGCAGCAGATGCAATAGATGAGGTTGGAGGAGATGCAGGTAAACCTCTGTCGCACCTGGAACGACTGCTTGGGTCCTTGAATGGAGTCGAGGGGGGAGGTAAAGCGACTTCCCCCCCCCCCCCCCCCCCGTCTGAAGAAGGGTTTAGGCCCGAAAATTTCCTTCGTTCCATAGATGCTGCCGCACCCGCTGAGTTTCTCCAGCAATTTTGTCTACCTACAGGAGATAGACTATCGACTGATGTCTATTACAAACCCACTGACTCCCACAACTATCTCGACTACACTTCTTCCCACCCTGCTTCCTGCAAAGACTCTATCCCCTACTCCCAATTCCTCCATCTACGCCACATCTACATCCAAGATGAGGTGTTCCACACCAGGACATCCGAGATTTCCTAATTCTTTAGGGAATGGGGGTTCCCCATTTCCATCATAGATAAGGCCCTCACACGTCTCCTTGCCACCTTCAACAGGATCCCACCACGAGTCACATCTTCCCATCTCCACCCCTTTCCGCCTTCTGCAGACCGCTCCCTCCGCAACTCCCTGGTTTACTCATCCCATCCCACCCAGGGACCTACCTCTGCAATCGCAGGAGATGCAACACCTGTCCCAATACCTCCTTCCTCGACTTTGTCCTGGGATCCCGACAGCCCTTTCAGGTTAGGCAGTGGTTCACTTGCACCTCCTCTAACCTCATTTAGTGTATCCGTTGTTTAAGATGTGGACTCTTATACATCGGCGAGATTAAACATGGGTGATCATTTCGCAGAACACCTTCGCTCAGTCCACTTAGACCTAACTGATCTCCCGGTTGCTCAACACTTTAATTCCCCTTCCCATTCCCACTGACCTTTCTGTCCTATGCCTCCTCCATATTTCGCTTGGGCAGCTTACAACCCAGTGGTATGATATTGATTTCTCTAACTTCAAGTAACCCTTGCATTTCCTCTCTTCATCCCTCCCCCACCCAAATCGCACCAGGTTCTCATTCTCACCTAGCAAACAGCTAACAGCGTTTCCTTCATCATCGCTCCTTTTTTGCATATCTTTCATTCGTTCTATATCTCTCAATTCCATTTCCTCTGATGTCTGAAGAAGTCTCGACCCAAAACATTACCATTCCTTCTCTCCAGAGATGATGCTTGTCCCGCTGAGTTACTGCAGTTTTTTTGTGTCTATCTTTGGTTTAAACCATCATCTTACACAATCAGAAAGACCAGACAGCTAAATCGTCTAACAAGAAATTGATAATGGCACCAGCTAATATTATTTAGTCCAAGCTGATGTAAATTAATTTCCATTGCAACATCCTGAAAGTTTAAAACATGCTTCCACTGTTTCTCAATTTACCAGAAGTCAGTTGATATTTTCTTGAACCATGTTGTTTTCTTTTGGTGCTATATGTGTGAAGACTTTATCTTCTTCAAAAGTGGAATGTAACACCTCTGGCTTCTGGGTTAAATCAAACTACTCTATAAACCATTTCCTGTCATAGATTATGCCTAAGCAGTGTTTTCATGTTGGGCATGCAAATAGAGATCCAACATTTCTTTAAATATTTGCTGCAACAATGTGGTTTCAAAGTGTGACTGCCATTGGGCGTTCCTATACCAACACTTTTTACAAGGGTCCTCCCTGAGTTCCTGAAGACTGTGAGCAACCAAACTAACTGCCAAGTGTCCATCAGTGGCACGCCAGCTGCTAATCTAACACCTCAATCACTGGCATCCAATCTTACCCTGGCCAGCCTTTTCCAATCTACAACGCACTAACACCGGCTGGTCCTCATCTCCCCAGCGTCCCAACTGCAGCCATGAATCTGGATTACCCGCTTTTGATCCCACAGGCTTCATTAAAATAGTCCTCTTAGGAAAGGCCCAAATGTTTTGGCCTTGCAACATTTTCAAATGGAAAAATAGTCAGGACTTGATCATCACATGAAGTCATGCTTCAAAGCTTTTGTGCCTGGCAAGAAGAAAAATCCATGGTAATCTATTAAACTAAGGGGGTCTGGGATAAAACCATGAGGAAATCAAGGTACATGTAGAGGCTACGTTATCTGGGAATAATGGGGAAGTGCAGAAATGTAGCAGTATTGAAAAATGACACTGTCGCAGAAATAGTGAGTGATAATTTAGTTGAGGGATCAAATTGTTAAAATTAAACAAAAGTTTATAAATTATAGCGTGTGAACAATAGGTGGCTCACTTCAAAAATGTGCACAAATGTATTGAGGCACTTCAATTATGCTTATGTAGACTGGATGAATAACATAGCAAGGCAAAAAAGGGGAACTTGTGAGAAACGTACTAAATAACTTTCTGAGTCAGCGTTTCCTTGGTCTGATAAAGAGGAAGCTGTGCTCATTCTTGTTCTGTGAAATTAAGTGCTCACTGGAAGATTGTTTCAGTAGGTTAGCAGTTGGAGGACAGTGCTTATAGTATCATTATGTTTAGCATAGTTGTGGAAAAGCGCAAAGAACAGTCAGACATAAAAATAGTTAAACGAAGGAATGCTTAGTTCAATCTACACCTGATGGATTGCACCAAAAATTATATGATTTGGGTGCAAACCGACACAACCCCACCAGAGGAAATGGAAGCAAAGGCAACTCCACTTGTGCAACATTATTACATAGAACAGCACAGGAACAGGGCCCTCAGCCCACAATCTCCTCTGCCTGCATGTGATCCATATTCCTCCATTCACTGCAGAATTTTCAGTGTCCTTACACTGTGGAATATGTAGTGCTGTTGTCCACAAATAACTTTTCACTTATAAGTAAACAATAAGAATATTCCTAATGCTTGTAATCCTTATTCCTCTTTATTCACATGACTTATTTAAACATTTGAAGAGTTTTCGTTTGGCAGCGTCATATTTGGACTGCAAGATGTGCCAGTAAATCACAAAAAAGCATATTCCCTTGCATATTCCAATAGTAAAAGGGCAATCTCACAGTAGTTTCAAGTGTTCCTGGTGAAAAATGTACAGGTGAATCACAGGTTTAAAACAGGAGGACTGCATAGTTCAGAATGTACAAGAGATCAGAATTTTTATCACATGAGGGCCAAGGAAATTCAGGTGTTGAATCAATATTTGGCGCAGAGTTTTACAAACAACAGGTTTACCAAACAAACACAAAACCCTTTGAAAGGTTTTGTTAGTTCAATGAGCCACAATCATGGATATAAAATATTGATTACTCTGTTACTGCACATAATGACATGATGACAATGTGAGATCTTTCTACAATTAAAATATTACTTACATACACAATAAAGCCCTCTGTAAATATCAAACAATAAATATTAATTTAATAGCAAGACATTTTTCTTTATTCAAAGTTATGAAAAAACTGAACATTCAATGAGATACGAGTGTATAGATTACATTTCCATTAATGACAAAAACTGGCAGGACCCAAGCACTTGTGGCACTGTAATTTGGATTTGAAAAATCCAAATTTTTACTTTTCATTTTCTTTAGGTTTTAATTTAATTTGAATCATCAACAGAGGAAACATTACAAATCAAATCATGATTTTTGCTCCATCTCAGATCCTGCCAGATTTTGCATTGGAAAAGAGTAGACATAATGCACGCATTTTTGTTGTAATGCAAGTTGGTCTTCCTCACTTCAGGTGGTACAGGGTTTTCCAGTCAAAATCTCATAACCTATAGGGATCCAACCATTTTATATTTGTAAACTTTCTTAAAATTAAATCCACAAATTAAATGAGAAATATTCCGATTATTTCTGTCTCATATTCCTTTTCCTCCCTCCGGCATTTTAATGGCCAACAAATTGGCAAAAGAAACTCACTTCAGTTGGTAATTGTAATCGAGTTCCTCATTAATAACTTGGATATTAATATTTGTTGATTATAAAAACATTAAATACTTGACTTCAGCACCAAAGCAAGACAAATTGTAAAAATATATTTGGTTAAAATATATCAATATTTCACCTTTCATTACAGAACATTCCTACTGTACTAATCAAATGAAAGGAATAAAAATACTCACTTTGTTAAAATCATTGACAATCTATACTTAAACCCTACAACTGATTATGAATAAAACTTAGCAGAAGTTATTGAAACCTATACAGAAGATACAAAATTATCCGTTCGTGTAGTAGTATTACAAAAGGATGCTAACCCTTTTATAAAAGTCAATTACACGTAACAATGTGCATTGCACCTTTAATATTTTCAATCTGTTGGTTGTGGCTCATTAAAAACGGTTAACTATTGACCTTGAGGGAAACCAGTTGATTTTAATTTCCATAAGGCATTCGATAAGATGCCGCATAAAACGTTATTGCATAAGTGTGCTCGGAATTGGGAGTAATATATTGACATGGATAAATGTGAGAGACTCCAACAGAAAACAGAGATTTGGGATAAACTGATCATTTTGGAATTGGCAATCAGTAAGCAGGGGCTTAGTGCTGGTTCAACTTTTTATAACCTATAGTGATGACTTGGATAAAGGGATTCAGTATTGTTGCAAAATTGAGCGATAAAACACAAAACAGGTAGGGTAGCAAGTTGTGAGGAAAACACAAAGAGCCTTCAAAGGGATATACTGTAGATAGGTTGAGTCAGCAAGCATAGTCTAATGCTGAAAAATGTGATGTTATTCACTTTGGAATGAAGAAACAATCATTTAAATGTAGAGACTAAAATGTTGTGCTACAAAGTGAATGCATGAAACAAAAAAGTGAGCGTGGAGCTAATTGAGAAGGTTATTACAAAAGTAGTGAGGTTTTGCAGGAACATCTTGTGTATCGGTAAGACTAGAACTTATAAGAGTCTCATATACTGTTTCAGATTCCACGTTTAACGAAGCATTAGAGGCAATGCATTGCTGGTTCACCAAGTTGATTCCAAGGATGATGGGCTTGGTGCATGAAGACATGCTTAGCAGGCAGGAAAATGAGAGGTGATCTGATTGAAATATATAAGATTCTGAGGGGGATTGCCAGAATAGATGCAAAGAGAATATTTTGATTTGTGGGAATGTTCAGAACAAAGGGGATAGTTTCAGAATATGTGGTTACCCATCTCAGACAGAACGGAGAAGCAATTACTTCTCTCAGAGGTTCATGAATCTTTGGAATTCTTTACCTCAGGAGGAGTTGGTGAATATAATCCAGACAGAGATTACTATAAAGAAAACAAGGGGAATGGTGAGGATGCTAGAAAGTAATGTTGAGGCTAAGATTATATTAGCCATCTTCCAGGAGCTGGTCACCTGGTCTTACTCCTGTTTCTTATGTTTTTTAGGCTTCTACTTTGCTGCAGGGAAATATCTCCTTGACTTGCTGCTATTGTTACCCACATGGTCATCTGCGTTCCATGAATTGCAGGTCATCAGCTAGACAACTGCAGGAAAGTAGTTTAGAATCTCAAATATTGTTTAATCATTTATTTTAAACACAATTCAGTTACTGCCTGCCCTTAAATCCTGTGAACATTTGATAGTGGTCTTAAAATGGTTAAGATCTCTTAAAAAACTGCCATTATTTCATAAAATTGAGTAGCTTACTAAAAAGATTTTAAAATGGAAGTTCAGAATTAAATATTTTGACATTGACCTAAACTTGTATCAAGATTAAAAAGAGTAAGAATGGTAGCTTCCCTAAAAGAGTTTGATGATCCAGTCAAGTTTCTTGACAATCTCCAGAAGGTTGTTTATACTGTTGTTATTAATCGTTTAAATAAAGTTGAATTCGGAGGGAAACACAGCACAGGACTTGGGCCCTATCTCTGTCCCTTTTCCACCAGCAGTGTGATCATGGAAATACATTTAGGCCCATGTACAGGCAGAAAAAAAAAATCTTTGAAGTCATCAATTTGATGGAATATAATAATTTAACCAATCGATAGAGTTGGGCATACACGATGAGGGAAATAAGAGGTCCGTATGCTTCATTTATTGATTTGGCAATTACAATACGACTGAGGTTACAATAAAGTGGAATGTAAATTCATCCAGGAGTCAGAGAGGTTTGCAATTGCTTTTCTTGGGAAATGTTTTTAACAATGTAGCAGTTAAGAAAATGATTTACACTCTTTACATTGAATAAACTTGCATTTTTAATATTTATGCCTTTTGGTTCTCAATAGAGAAGGTGTTGAAAGACAGGGGTCTACGAATATTTCTGGTTTTGCGCTGTTACTGCCATCGTTAGCAGACCCAACAGCACTTTACACAGGCCTTTGATATGTCTCTATTGCATTTTCATTCCTCCAATTGTGAGGATGCCTTAAGGGCCTGTCCCACTTTCACGACCTCTGCCGAGTTTGCCCTTGACTCATACTCGCAGCATGGTCATCACAAGGTCGTAGGTAGGTTGTAGCTGGCCGTGATGCTAGTCGTAGGTACTCGTGGCATCAAGTAGGTCGGGCCGTTTTTCTAGCATGATGAAAAATGTCCGCGAGTAAAAAAGGTCGTGAATTAGGTCGTGAAAGTGGGACAGGCCCTTTAGATTTCAGTTAGTATTGTCGAACATTTTGTGAATTGAATATTTCAGTATATGGTGCACAGAGGAGGTTTTAGTTTATGAAGATGAAAGTAGTGTGCAATAGTAGTGAGGCAATAACAAAAAGCATATTAAAAAGAAATTTTGTAAGCTTCAAACAAACATTTCAAAAATTATCTTATTTGTCACAATACAAATTACATATCTCTCCGCGCACAAAACAAGGTAAAGTAAATTCATATATATTTAGATACTTATTTTTTAAGGAAAATCTTATATAATAATTTTATACACTTCAGAACAAATTCCATTGGGGAAACAGTTAGGAAGATGGATCATTTCCTTGTGTGTGCAAGATCTGTAATCTCAACCTCTAAAACAATGCTGCCATTCTATGCTCATGCGTGGTATGACTATACAAAACATGTTTTGAATTTTGTTTATTTAATATTCAGATATATTACAATGAAACACCATTCCAAATCCTATTGTGGAATATAATGATACTTAATCTAGATTCAAAGACTAAAAAAATAAAATTTCTAGAAAATGTAGAGGGGAGCAATTATTGAGAATTTGTACACTCCTTAAAATTCTCCTTCAGCAGTTATGCTGATCTTTCAGTTAAATATTTGTAATAAAATTGCAATCCAGTGAAATTGTAATGAATCTGCACTAAGTGCAATCAGCTTCACTTTCATGTTTTTTTTCACTTTTAAAATATATTAGGGTCTATATTTTGATAAGCTACAGCTAGTCAAAGGCAGCATGGCTCGATGTAACAGAAAGCTTGCACCACCTTTTTTAACCAACAGGCCCCAGACCCAACTTCAAAATGTTATCCAATGGCAGATTTGCAGGATGTGGACTGAAGTGACACAATTACTTCCTGAGAAGACCAGCACTTTTTTTTCTTAACCGTTCTTCTTACAATTGAGTGTGCGTGAAGCTAATTTCAGACCATTAAAAACAACGAGTAATGCTATAATGCAGTAATTTAGGTTGGACTGAATAGAATGGGCAAGAGCCTCCCCCCGAGGGATATTAAGGAATGATTTGAAATTTAGAGACATATCAGCAGTTTTTATGGTTGTTTCTATTTAATGGTAACAATTTTGTAATCTTTGTAGGGCGGAATTTGAAAATAGTCTGAGGCGCTCGCATAGAGCTATAACCATCAAACTACCATCTCATTCAGAAAATCTTTGCTTAAGCTGCAGGTCTGAATAATGTAGAATCACTCAATACATTTCACATTTATTCCAGACTACTACTTCAGTGTTGAACTGAAGAAGAGTTGCATTGCCAATGGTGCTGTCTTTTAGGTGTGACATAAACCATAAACCACTACTGTTCAGAAGAACGTAAAAAAAATCTCAAGACTCTGTGAGGAAGAGAAGTGACTTCTCCTGGTTCCCTGGCCAATGGCCGTCCTTCAATCGACATATTCAAACATCCAGGAACTGGTTATCTCATTTACGTTACACAGAACACAGGACAAGTATGCGCAAAGTGGTTGCTAAATTTATCTACAGTAACAATAATTGTACATTGTGATAATGTAAGTAAAAAAAACCACTGAATTTTGTTCAGGCACAAATTAAATAACAAAAATGAATGTTAATATTGGCACAAGTCAGGGTTATGTCCAGTATTGACAGCCAATTTGTATTAAATTCAATTTAATATTATTAATAACAACGCAAGACTATCTACCCACCAAACACTGCTCCATCAAGTACATACGTCTGGTTGACATAGTTTGAAGTAGATTAAATCTGAGATGTACGGAAAAGAAGCAGGGTATCCAGAGTAGTAATTACTCCATGGCCTAGATAGTTTTACATTTCACAAATCACCCTTTTAATTTCTTTGGAAAGGACTGCCAATTTGATACCAAAGTACAAACAGGTCTGCAGTGTTAGCTTAATGAGTTCAAACTTTCATGACTGTCAGAGGGAACATTTCATATCACACTGCAATATTAAAACACAGATCCTCAATGTGAAATGGTTACTGTATATTGAGCAAGCAAGCCATAAATTTGCATTCCTCTTTAAAAGTTAAAACAGTTTATTAAAACTAATTGTAGTGTACTTTCTTCGATAAGCTAATTTCTGATTCACTTTCTGAGTGATGGGTATTTTGCTGAAAACGGTAACAAATTCAGATAAAGAGATCAACTGGAAATAAGTAAAGCACCTATAGGTATCATAGAAAAGTCAACATTACTTAGGTATTCAAAAAATCAACGAACGACTTAAAGGTGCCTGTCTCTAAACTTTCTGAGCCTGCCAAGATAACCACCAGTGATGAGAACGTCAGTAGCCGATCCTGACAATGTTAAAAACTGCACCCTTCTGTTTCCAATGGGCCTTGTAAATGCCAAGGCTTCTCTGCCACACTTCCACTGGGGGAATGGACCTTCTGGAATTACGAGGAGAAAAATATCTTTGGCCACTCGAGCAAAATGTGTACAAAAGTATCAGTTGCTGGTTGCATTCCCATCCTGAAACATTAGTTCTAAGATGGGAAGCATGAACCACTGACAATACATGTTCTCACATGTTCAATGCCAAAAACAAGAGGAAATTTCTCGCTTGGGGTTTAATGCTAATACAATATATTGCATTGAAAGTAAAGAGTATTCCAGTTACTTCACTGGGTTTCCCTTCATGTTTTGTACACAAAACAATTAACCTGCTCTAATGTAATAATAAATAAGTCTTGCCTAGTCAAGTTAGACAATTTTTTTCAATTCAGATGGAGTTTTGGAAATAAGCATCTTTGGGTGTTTTCACAGTACCTGCTTCTTCTGCTTTAGATGATAGTGAAACATTCCAATGTGTGGCCTGATTTTCAGCATATTTGCAGCATTTTATGTTTTATTTCAGCTATCATCTTGGAATCAGTCAGAGTACTTAGAATCCAAATAATTGCATAAAAACCAAACATTTTTGCAGTAACCAGTAAGTTCTAAATGTAACCAGGTCACTCAAATCCAATTTTGGTTCAGGTTTTAGCCAAAGGCAACACATTGATTTGTTCTAACTGCAGGAACTACCTTGTTATAATAGCCTTGGTTACTAAGGAAACTATTTTTGTAAGAGGAGGATGCTGAAAGCTTCTCTTGTAATAGCAGTCGGAGACTTGGCTAAATGAGTACATATATGTTAACTTTGAGTTGTCATTCTTTGTTACTGAATATCAACACCAATCTGCCAATTGTTTTACAGGCTTACTCAACCATCTACTGGCTAAGAAAGGAAAAAGTGATCTTCATTAATACATTCCTTTCTAACCATAGATAAATCTAAGAAGATAATATTTAAAAAAAACTTAGGAACTGTAAAAGCGATTGAGAATGAGATATCAGTATAATGGTAAGTTGTTTCCATGCACAGGTTTAAAACCATAAAGCAACAGCAGGCATCAGATAACTGCTTCTGTATCTCCACTATGTATAGCTTATTATAATCTTGAGTTGGTCCTATGTACTCGTTGGAGACACAAGAGACTGTATATGCTGGAATCGTGAGCAAAAAGCAAACTGCTGGAGGAATTGAGCAGGCCTGGTTATATTCGTGGAGGAAAATGTACAGATGACGTTTTGGATTGGGACCCTTCTTCAGAATCGGCCCGCTGAGTTCCTCCAGCAGATGGATTTTTGCCCCGGATACATGTTTCTACTTTTTGAAATAAAATAGAATAATCCTTTGTCTTCAGACATGTTTTCAATTGCATTGCTGCTGGAGGATACATTTTGCGCCACATATCGCAGTAACAAAAAACATAAAATTGAAAACCATAGCAGTAATTTGTGTAATTACCAGCAACTCCGATAATTTCATTACAAATGTATAAATCTAATCAACTACATAGTTATCAAAACATTCAGTTTTGTGTTTTTGGTAGGTAGTCAGCGTAGCTAAGTGTGCAAATACTTGATGTACACTGCTATCACATTTTCTGTTTTTCTGAGATTCAGCATTATAAATCCTCACACACTTTGGTCAAACACAATCATCGGCTGTTGTTACTGTATGATACAATATGAGAGATTGAGTTCAGAGTTTATTTGCTTCTATGACTTTTTCCAGGATTTCGTCAATTGTGTCTGTTTCATAACTGATATCCTTTAAGTCCAAGTGAGGCAGAACAGAACCCAGCAAGTGCCCAACCTTTACTCGCAACGACTTCAGCTTTGCCATTAAACTGTTGAAACACAACAGAAGTTATTTTTAATTATTTTGTTCACATTTTAGAAGAAACATTGATAGGAAATAGAACATTTGAAAGAGAAAGCTTAGTTCAAAGGAACACGCTCATTCAGTTTTGCTTGATACATTACTCTACCTGGAATCTGCCTGGAAGACATTTGTTGTACATTGCCATTTTGTAAACAGTCTCATACATTCACTATTTTGAAATCCCAATCATTTATGTTCTCTTGAAGAGAAGTCTGGTCGAAGGGACTGTGTGGTTTGTAAGGCCAGAAAGTGGACCTATCTGCTGTCAGTACCTTTTTCAGTACTGTCCAGTCAAACTCTTCTTCCACATGTAATAGCAGCACAACTGCCGATTGCTCATAATCTCTGGGTTTTGCTCAGTTTACTTTTCACTTTTTCATGTGGACTTCAAGAAGAAACAGGACACAAGCAGGACTTGGTGTGAACTTGCCTCGACATAGTGCAACTTGGAAGAGCTCACATAACTAGACCGTACAGAGTGAAATACTGGCTAGCAAAGCTTTTCAGCTCATCACTGCATCTCACACAGTCAAATTCCTATAAATTTGCCTCACCGTTTTATTTTCCTGATGCTTTGGAAGGGAATTTGTAGGGTTGTTCACAATTTCAATCCTGCTATTCAATGTTGCATATCATTGTGGCTACAAGCATGAAGTACTTCAACAAAGATTCTTGCGCTGTGCAATTGAACTTGTGGACTGACGGGAGCAGCTTCTGCAGATATCCCTGCACCTTATGCTGGTGATTTCTAACAAATTCCTTATGCTTGGTTTGAACCACATTGTAAGCTTTTTTTTTTTCAAGATTGTTGACAAACAATTGTTTTAAGTAATCAAAACTCTCTTTAGCCTTAAATACTTATATGCTCATTACCTGTTAGCCTGTGCAACTCCTTGGCTGGTGGAAGGAACCAACGCCTCTTTATGTAATGCATTACATCTAAGGGCTTCATCCAATTTCTTCTCCAGCTCTTCCTTTTGTCCTTTTAACGTCTCCACCTCTGTCCGCATCAGCTCTAGTTCCGAGTATCTATAGGCAGCAGCTGATTTTTTGGTCCAATAAAATTCATCCCCTTTGTTTCTGTTGGATTTCATATCCTGTTTTATTTTTTCACATTCTGATCTAAATTGATCTTTTTCTTGCTCCATTTTCACGAGCTGAAAAAATAGTAGTATTTTATTTCCAATGCCTTTTAGAATAAATTCATACCTTCCACCCTTTGAATAATTTATTTAATTGAGAAACACGAGCTCGAAACCTGAATATTATTCTTATTTTTCAAATTAAGTATCTTTAAAGGCAAGCATTTATTGTCAATCCATAATTGCTTAAGTCGGTGATGGTGAGCCACCTTCTGGAACCACTGCAGCCTTCTGGTGAACATACATGTACAGTATTGATGGGAAGGGAATTCCAAGGTTCAGACCAGTGACAACAATGTCTCTCCCTTGCTGGAAATGGCAATTTCCTGACATTTTTGTGCACAATAAAACCTGGCTTTGACAGCAATGCCCATTTTGTCCAAAAAATAAAAACATTCTGCAGGTTATGGTCCTCTCCGGCTTCTGAAGTCCAAATTGATGGCAGATGGAAATTTGGGAAGCGTTGGTAAAATAGATTAAGTCAGTCGCTGCAGTGCATTTTAAAAACAGCTTACACTAGAGCCACACGGTATTGTTGACCGTGAGAATAAATGTTTAGCTTATTGGAACTAAAGATAATTTAAATTGCGATTTCTCCTTCATGCAATTAAGTTTCTTGTGCATATTTGATTTATTGGGGAATTAAATCACTTACCGTAGGATTTTCTGACCTGCTCTCATAGCCAATATTTACATGGCTGGTCACTGATGGCTCTCAAGATGTTGAAAGCCGGGAGCATGGTGATGTTAATGCCACTGAATGTCAAGCATTAATCGTAAGTCTCTCTCTTGCTGGAAATGGCCATTCTGTGCACAATAAAACCTGGCATTGCCAGCAAAGCCCATACGCCCAAAATGAATAATCGAAAACAGCAAGCCTTGGATTTAATGATGAAGTTCACTACTGTTCTAATCTTCATCCTTTTAAAAAAATCTAACTGTGGATCAGCTGCGCCCACTTTTTGAATAACTTTGTATCCAAAGATGAAAACCAAAATAAATCTCAAATCTTTCTCCAATAGTCAACCTCTTGAAAATACAGCATCAGGACGACTATGTTAAATCACTGTTTTTTGTAGTGTGGAGTGGTTTCTTTTAAGCTTTAATAGTTTTTTTGAGAAAACCATTCATAAGTAAAATTTCCAAACCAGAAGGGTTCCTTTCCAATCTAGATTGTGCCTTACTGGACCCAAGCAAAAGATTTTTTAAGTTTACTCTTCTCCCCCCAATTACATTTCGAACTGTTCATTCGAATGAACCGAATTTTAACAGAACTACAAAAAAATTGCATTTATCTTTAAGTGGCATTCATAGATTCTGTTTGTGGCAAAGAGTTTACTGAAACAAAATACATGCAAACTAAAGTCTAATTCAAAGACTGTCCTCCCATTCACATCCAACTCGCAAGAAAAATAGCAGTGAAAAATACATAAATATACCTGCACGAAGCACGACATGAGTTACAGTGGGACCCTTTTGCTGCATGAATATAAATGATTTTGAAGCACAAGCACTGTTAATAAGGTCTGTAGGAATACAGCAAATTTTACTATTTAATCTTTATCATACATTTACATTTTACCTTGTAAACTACGAATGTTTTACTTTTAAATTTCTTTTCACATTAGCTTTTACCAATAAACTAATTAGTTTTAAAGTGTGTTTCAATAAAACTATTTTTTTCTTTTCAGTTTTTCAGTTCACTAGAATTCCAATCACTGAAACGTATAGTAAATAGCCAGCCCTTTCTTTATTATTGGCCTCTTCCTCATCACTCAACTGAGTACAAAAATTCCATTTACTGTTCATTAAAAAGCTGCACTCACATACAAGCAGACATTATCTGTGACAGTGGACTAGGCAAGAGAGTGTCAAGAGTGTTTAATTGTCATATATACTGACAACAGAACCATTAAATTCTTACTTGCAGCAGCAAAACAGGCCTGTAAACACTATACACAAAGATAATATATAATAAACAAAAATTCAACAATTCTATGCGAACATAAATAACTCAAATTCCTTTGTGCAACCAATGATCCTTCATAGATTTGTCATAATCTAGTGACTGTCATAGAGTGATACAGCGGTGGAAACAGGCCCTTTGGTCCAACTTGCCCAACATGTCCAGCTACACTAGTCCCACCTTCCTGCGTTTGGTTCGGCGACTGTGCAATCCTACTCCTTCTCAACCTCAGCGCAGCATTTTATACTGTCGACCACACCATCCTAATTGACTGTCTCCAGTACGGGGTTGCTATTGATGGCATTGCCCTGAGCTGGTTCATCTCCTACCTCAAAGGTAGGAGTTTCTCTACTAACATAGGCAACTCTTTCTCCTCCCCAGCTAGCCTCTGCTGCGGGGTCCCACAAGGTTCCATCCTTGGCCCCATTCTCTTCTCCCTGTATATTCTCCCCTTAGGCCAAGTCATTCAAAGGCACGGCATTTCCTTCCATTGCTATGCAGACGATACACAACTCTATCTCCCCCTGAAGCCCAAAAAACGATCAAATTTACTTAACCTTATCCACTGCCGCGAGGATATAAAGTGTTGGATGGCCCAGAGCAATGGACTTGACTAAATAAAATCTCACAATAGGCACTTTAACCACGTGTTTTTTCTATTACAAATCTTAAATTGTGGAGTACAGAGACAAACAAATAAATGATGGATCTTTGTCCCAAATAATTATGGAGGGCACTGTAACTTGCACATTTTTGAAAGCCACTTCAGTTCTTCAGTTAGTGTAAGAAAGAATTGCCTCACCCGCTGAGTTACTCCAGAATTTTATGTCTACTGTCAGTTCTTCAGCTCACAAACTAAGAAGGTACTTAGAATCATTTTATCAAACTATTTCCTTTAAAACACACTGATTTATTGATTCTGTTTCCATTGTCATTGGAAGCTGTGATTGTAACTACCTTCTGTGCAAATGTTCTCCTCACATCACCTTGTATTTGTCTTCTGATTCTTGAGCCACCTGCTAATGCCATAGCTTTCCTTTCTTTACACTATACAAACTGGTCAAAACATTGTACATCTGCATCAAATCTTTACTCAAATGTCTCTATTCTGAAGAGAATAAACCAGTTTCTCCTTACTAATTTTATAGCTGAATTTTTTTATCCCAGAAACAAAATTACAATTTCTTTTTGCACCCTCGCCAGTACTTCAACAATCCTACTAAAATCTGGTGACCAGACCTGGACACAATAGTGTAGTTATGCCTATGGCGTTGTGGGATCTTAATATAAATTGTGGGGGCAGAATATATATGTACTGCTATTGTAGTTTAGGCATCTAATAGAAATTCGGTATTCTTTACCAACCACAAAGTGCCCCCCCACTTTTAATGATTTATGCACATATTCACCCAGTTCGTTCAACCATACTACTTAGTTTATATTGCCTCTCCTTATTCTATCTACCATGATATTGCCTTTCTGGTTCTCTGTATGAAATTTTACCTATCATTTCTTCACTCATTTTGCCAGCCTACCTTTGCCTGTTGGGGCTATAACTGCTTATCACATCGTCAAGCTTTGTTATCGACCAGAGGTCAAGGAACAGCAATGTCTACCATCCTTCAAATGTGAAAAACAACCATTTGACATCTTGCTTCTGCCTTTAAATAGAAATTACCTTATCTTTTAAAAGATCCCTTTCCAAGGAGTAATTTTCCATCCCCTTTGTTGCATCATCTAACTGCCGAGTCAAGGAATCGCGATCTTCAATTATTTTCTTGTAATCTGCTTTGATCTCTTCAAGACTCCAGATTTCAGGCCCATTAGCTTCATTTTTCAAAATACTTTGTTGTTGCCGCTCGTTTTCTTGATACTCCAGCAGTTGTTTTGTTATCTGCTTTAGTGCAATTGTATGTTCTTCATTTTGCTTCCTAAAGCAATCTCTTTCTACAGTTATTTCATCCAATAAATTTTTTGCATGGTCCAATTGGTTCTCCAAAAATTGCACTGTAGCTGGAGTATATTTTGTTGAATCGACAGCTATTTCAGGAACTTTGTCTGTTAAAACACTTCCTTGGGATCCAACATTACAATGGGAGAGTGCGGGTTCGTTTGTGCCATTAGAGTTTGTTTCCATTTTCTTTATCACAGGAAATATATTGGTCTGTGTTCCAATTGAAATAAGTGCATTTTCTGCAGAAACACGAATAACCGATCCATCACTATTTTCACCATTTTGGTTAATTATTTTATTGTCAGAATGATCTTCACGGGGTCTAGAGAAATCCATGGGTTCTATTTTTTCCTCCTTGGTGCTTCGTGGAATGTCTTTAAATCGCTGCATACTTTCATTATCTATGATGATGAGATCCTCATCACTACTGCTACTTTCCATTTCTCTGTTCGAATTCACGGTTCCAGATTCCATTGATTGGGCTGCACCAGGAATGACCAATTCTTCTGCTTTCTCTTTGAAACGCTTTTTATTTCGGCTTTTACCTTTTGGACTCTGCTTTCGTTTGTTACTATGGGGAGAAGAAAAAAAGTTACTCCACAACAATTCAAATGGCAGTAATTTCAAGCTTTGTGTATTAACGTTATAATTTCTCCATGGAATTTTCAATATACAAATGTAAAAGCAGACTAAGAACCTGTTCAGTCCTAGACTGGAGGACACAACACGTTCTTCGCTCACGACATCTGCATTTCCTGAAGTTGTGCTGACACTAGTGAAACATGATCGTGTTCTGCAGCCTCTCTCTTCTTCCTGCTCCTCCTCCTCCTCCTCCTCCTCCTCTTTCTCTTCACTCTCTTCTGTTTTCAGGCTATCTTGACTTTGGCTTGGGGAAAACAGCTCAGATTGCTGCTCAGGTGACTATAAATGAAAAGAATGCAAAACAAAGCAATATTTCAGAATTTCAGTGGAAAAAATAAAAGTTTGTAAAGCCAATTAAATGATGTAGCATCCAACAATGATGGCTGGGAACATGAAATCAGCCATTTCCCAACATCAATGATCTTCAGCGGAGTTATTTGTTTGAATTAATAATATGGACTTACATTAAAAGTATAAAATTCTAGTTTTTGGATATTTGCATTCAAAGAGCATATTTTACTTTAAATATTTGAACTCAAAATGTCTTTAAAATATTTCTTCTTTCATTAAATACTAATCAGAGTAACTGAGGAACTCTTCTCTCTGTGACATGTACTATATACGTAGCTGAACACAACATGTGTTCAATGGCTTTAAAGAAATGTTAGTTTATTGAAATGAAACAAAAAGGGCTGGAAATACTCAGCAGAATACCCGAATGAGGACTGAGCTCCTAAACTGAAATGCGAATATTTTCTCTCTGCCAGAGAGGCATTAAGGTTACCTGCTGAATATGTTCTGCATTTTCTGTTTTATTTCAGATTTCCAAGTTCAGCAATATTTTGTTGTTTAAGTTATGGGCTCTAATTTCGACATTAGCAAAAGCTATTGTCAGAAGTCCAGAAAGGTCGCATGGTAGCTTTTCAAAACCTAGCATTTCAATGATAAGTGAAAGAGTATTTCACAACCCAATTTAGAGCCCATACCCAATTTAGAGTCCATAGGCTCCAGCTGAGACAAATCCAGTTTCCACATCTTAAAAATAAAAAACATGCATTGCAAACAGGAATTGTTCTGGTCCTGACTCTTGCATAGGTCCCAAATGCACTTTGCAAACTCTCCCAAACATAGGAATAATTAAAGCCTGTCAAAATCCAGTCGACAATCATCTTGAGACCAATTGACCAATCTTTAGACATAGACAAAGAAAATAGGTGCAAGAGTAAACCATTCGGCCCTTCGAGTCAGCACCGCCATTCAATATGATCATGGCTAATCATCCAAAATCAGTACTAAGAGCTAAATCTAACTCTCTCTTGAAAACTGTTTCTTAGACCAACTGTGGACTGTATTTTTTCACACGATGGCCCATGCACTTTCTGCTAAAATGTGATCAAAATAACATTAAAAAGACAGAAATAGCAGTAGATCGTTTGGCCCCTTGTTCATGTTTCGCCATTCAGTCCACATTTTCTGTCATTTTCCTGCATTGATATTGTATCTCTTGATTCTTTTGATATCTGACTATCTGTTGATCATTATTTTTTACTCTTTAGGACCACACATACCAACCTCCACTTGCACAACACTGATTGAACCGGGGATCTTTCAGTTTTGCATGAGGCAGCTCTTCCTCATTTTCCCACCTGTGCTATATATCGATTTGGATTGGAAGCTTATAGAAATAGAAACAAAACAGGGAATCTTTTAAGATCCAAAGTGGATTGGGAAGAGAGTAGGGGACTGTGGAAAAATTTGTATCATTTAAAAAAAAACTTTACATTTAATTTTCTAGGGAATGCTGGAGTGCTACATACAAGGAATCAAAATATGAACTTAATGCTCCTGTTACACTAATTTAATAATAATAAAATTGTTCTAATGTCTGCTATCTTATACACATGGTGCAGATATTCTACCACGCCATTACACGATCATGTGAAACAACTAAACTCAATTACATTTGATAATACGTTAAATGTAAAATTCTTACGTGCAGCACGTTAGCACAGTCTGTAAATAAGTTAACAAAAGGTGTAGTAAAAGAATTGCACAATGGCATTAAGGAAATTAAACTCCACAATCTGTTTAAGACTGAAATTCAGTTGTTATTGACAATGCTAATTACTGTAAACTCAAAGTGACATTTCTCTTAATCCTCACCAGTGCAAATACTAATACAAAATTTGCTGCATTTGTTTGGAAAAAGTTACGATGTTACATCTTTCAACCTAAAATAACAATCAAGTCATTTCCTTCTCTAGTTTCTAAATCTACAACATACTTGTAAATAATATGTGAAGAAATTCAGAGTTCATGAATTGCACTTACCTGTGATGAACAACATAATTTAACTAAGGTATTATTTTGTTAGAGAAAAGAACAAGCATTCATTCAATCACCTAATTACCTTCATACACTAATACTACTAGGTAAACCAAAGGCAATGATTGTGAGATTGCAACTCAATGGTGAATTCAGAAAGTGGTGCTTTGCTGGCTTACCCCAACCTACAATGCTTGGGTCAATTTAAATCCGTTAAAAAACTCCCCTTTTTGCTATTATGTTCAAAAGTAAAAACACCAGGAATTATTCTAATGTAACCTTCTGAAAAACTAACAAGATCAAATGTTGGTTTTATATCTTGTTCTATCTCATTCTTCATTAGTTACAAAAAGTGTAGTTTAGGCATGATTACCATCTCATTCCTGTAGTTGAACATTTAGACTGTAAATTTCACTAGTGTGTTTCTGAAGATCATAATGATGAGACTGAACAGAAGAGGCACGGGCTGGAAGGGGCATCAAGAGAGAGAAGTTCAATTCTAACTGTGACATAGGTCTCTCACACAGTTCCAGCTTGCAATTCCCATTCTAACATTCTTCAACACTCCTTAGAATACATCATAACTTTAGACTTTAGAAATTCAGTGCCAAAACGGGCCCTTCAGCCAACCATCGATCACCCCGTATACCAGCACTATCCGACACACTAGGGACAATTTACAATTCTACCAAAGTCAATTAACCTACCAACAGGTACGTCTTTGCAGTGTAGGAGGAAGCACCTGGAAAAACCCACGCGGTCATAGGAAGGACGTACAAACTCTGCACAACAGCACCAATAGTCAGGATCGAACCCAGGGCTCTGGCGCTGTAAGGCAACAACTTTACCGCTGCGCCACTGTGCCACCCTCACAGTTCATTAGTAAAAACTATTCTCTGTGTCCAGCATTTTTGGATGTTTCAAAAACTAAAATTACATAGAACACATAACACAGAATAACACAGCACAGCACAAGATCGAGCCCTTCGGCCTTCAAAGCCTGTGCCAAACATGATGCCAAGACCATCCCTTATTTACCTGCACAGAATCCATATCCCTCCATATCCATATGCCTGCCCATGTCTCTTAAATACCACTATTGTATCTCTTTCAACCACCAATCTCAGCAGCATTTTCCAGGTACTCGCCATTGCATGATAAAGAAAGCTGCCATGCACATCTCCTTTAAACTTCGCCCCTCTCACATTACAACTATGCCCTCTAGTATTTGATTTTTCCATCCTGGGAAAGAGGTTCTGACCATCTGCCCTATTTATGCCTCTCATAATTTTATATACTTTTATCAGGTCTCACTGCAACCTCCAGAGTTCCAGAGAAAACAATCCAAGTCTCTCCAACCTCTCCCTGTAGCTAATACCACCAAATCCTGGCATCATTCTGGTAAACCTTTTCCAAAGCCTGCACATTCTTCTTGCAATTAGGCGACCAGAACTGTACATAATAATCCAAAAGAAGCCTAACCAAAGTTCTATAATGCAGTATTGTGACTTCCTGAATCTTATACTCCACCCCGACCTATGAAAGCAAACATATCATATGCTTTCTTTACCACTTTATCAACTTTTGTTGCCACTTGCATGTGTTATGGACTTGGACTTGTGACTGACCATTGATGAGGCAAACAACTCCAATTCTGAAATTCCAGATACTAGGAAATGACGAATTTTGCTTCATGTGTGTACAATTCCATTGGTTCTAAACCATTCACTTATACTTGGACTAACCTAAATTGGTACTGCAGTCTATAATGACGATGTACAATAATGCAATGAGGGACATATATTTACAGCGTACCGTCTCCTTGCCAGAAAAGTCCTCTGCTGTCCTACAAATCAAATAAGAGAGGGTAAGCAAGGTATTCAACTGTAAGATGCTTTAGAGCCTAGCCCAATCCACTGAAAATGTACGTGATTAAATATTTGTACTTTTCTATCGGAAATTATTGTATGGTGATTACAAGCGGGAACCATGACTAATATTTCTGCCCTAATTATAATCTTCACAGATACCCTCAATGTTTCAGATAACTCTCCACAGAACAGAGATTAAAGCTCAGATACAAGTTACTGACTTGAAAATGCCCTTTAGGACACTGGGATAATAAAATACTATTCTTCAATCAGTCTTTAAAGTACTGCAATTAAGTTATTTTGGATTCATTTCAAAGTACTTTCCAAAGCAGAATCTGAGTGTTGAAAAAGCATAATCTCATAGGTTTCATTTAAGATCTACCACAAAAATAAAGCTGTAATCTACCTGCACATTGCCTTTGTAATTTATTTTTTAGAAATCTATATGCAAGCAGCAAACAGCAGAAACTCCTCATAGAATGAACATAACGTAGTCAACATTTTTTTTTCAATGTTCATTCATATCTTAGCAACACAGGAGTCTTACTACTTAGTACGGAAATTTACTGGTAGAAAATATATGAACATTCTTGATGCAATTTCTTATTTTAAAGCATGCCACAGTGGTTAGGAATCTCCAATAGAGCAGGAGATATTCTCTCTAAACATGCAAGGCAGCAGTAGCATAGCCAGGGATTATTAATGGTTTGTGAGTAGACTAGAGGAGAAATGATAGAATCATTCTGAAGAGATTAACATCACCATTGTCCCCAGTTATTCACAGTGTGGAGTGAGGACTTGAAGTTCGGAATTGAAAGCAGACCTTTTAAGTGGCAAAGCATCCTGAGCGAAAACTGGGCTGAGAACTCCAAACGGGAGGAAAGGGGCAGGACACAGGGCACCACGCTAAAATTGCCTGTAAATTCAAAATGCTAGGGTTTAACAAATAAAAGTAGAATTTACCAGGAACTTCGAAAACAATGCCAAAGATACGAGACAGAATATGAAAAAACAAATTGAAAGCAAGATACACACCAAGTAATTCAGGGAGAAAGACAAAAATACAAAGTGGGCAATTAGAATTATAAGCAAAATTGTAAAAAAAAAAGGCAGATATTAATGAAAAAAAACAGCACGACGTTTCAGAGCATTTGAGGACTTCAACAATATATTATTCTAAATTTAACTGATTAATTTTAAAATGTTCAATTAACATTCTACATGTTGAATTTCAGTTAGGTTTCACTCCTCAATTTTGAAATAAATTTAACAGAAACATTATTGTGCAGTCCTCAAGGCTGTGCACAGTTACAAACAAATCATAACAGTTTCTGAAATATGAAAATAAATTAATATGCAACAATAAATTATTCAGTTCTCATCATAACCATGTACTTTTATGGGGCATTGGGCTCTTGTAACAAATACATAGCAGGAGGAAAGTTACTTGAAAATTCGGAAGGTGCTAAATTGTTGCAATAACCTGATTAATTTTCACAATAACTTCATTTCTTAACTAATTCTTCATTTCAAGTTTATATTTCTTTAAAAATTATCAATACCTATCATCGAGTTTAATTTCTATAATATAAGAAGTATAGTTAATTTCAATAATAATGTTTAAACTAAATAATATGGGATTATAAGGAGGTTCATTTAAATTTTAGGCCGCCCTCTGCAAAGATCAAGTGGTCAGTGAACTAATTGTTACCTGATGTTGCTGCTTCTCATGGGGACTTGAGGCTACCTTTTTTTTTTTGTCTATTTGTAGTCTTGTAGGTCTGTGTCCAAGATGGCTGCCGTGAAGAGAGAGTGGACGCTGGCACGAATTGGTTGCCGCTGCTCCCTCTTCACACTGTGTTTTTGATTTTCTGTTTTTGGATTGAATCCTGTTTTTAATTTGTGTCTCTGTGATGTCCTTATTGTTATATTCCGATTATATGTTTACTATGTAAGGTGTCCTTGAGATTTTGTATGAAAGGCGCCCATTAAATATAAAATTTATTATTATTATTACCTGTGACATATGTCCTATACAGTGCCCTCCATAATGTTTGGGACAAAGACGCATCATTTATTTATTTGCCTCTGTACTCCACAATTTGAGATTTTTAATAGAAAAAAAATCACATGTGGATAAAGTGCACATTGTCAGATTTTATTAAAAGGCAATTTTTATACATTTTGGTTTCACCATGTAGAAATTACAGCTGTGTTTATACATAGTCCCCCCAATTTCAGGGCACCATAATGTTTGGGACACATGGCTTCACAGGTGTTTGTAATTGGTCAGGTGTGTTTAGTTGCCTCCGTAATGCAGGTATAAGAGAGCTCTCAGCAACTTTTATTGCTGTTTATCAACATGAGGACCAAAGTTGTGCCAATGAAAGTCAAAGAAGCCATTATGAGACTGAGAAACAAGCATACAACTGTTAGAGACATCAGCCAAACCTTAGGCTTACCCAAATCAACTGTTTGGAACATCATTAAGATGAAAGAGAGCGTACTAATCGATACGGGACTGGCAGGCCAAGGAATACCTCCACAGCTGATGACAGAAGAATCTCTCTATAATAAAGAAAAATCCCCAAACATCTGTCCGACAGATCAGGAGTCAGGTGTGGATTTGTCAATGACCACTGTCCACAGAAGACTTCATGAACAGAAATATGGAGGCTACACTGCAAGATGTAAACTACTGGTATGCCGCAAAAATAGAATGGCCGGGTTACACTTTGCCAAGTAGTACTTAAAAGAGCAACCACCATTCTGGAAAAAAGGTCTTGTGGACAGATGAAATGAAGATTAACTTCTATCAGAGTGATGGCAAGAGCAAAGTACTAAACATGACTACTTTTTCATTTACATGACATTGCTGTGTCCCAAACATTATGGTGTCCTGAAATTGGGTGACTATGTATAAACACAGCTGTAATTTCTACATTTTGAAACCAAAATGTATAAAAATGGCTTTTATTAAAATCTGACAATGTTCACTTTAACCACATGTGATTTTTTTAAATTACAAATCTCAAATTGTGGAGTACAGAGGGAAATAAAAGAAATGATGGCTATTTGTCCCAAACATTATGGAGGGCACAGTATGTACAACCCAATGAATGTTTTTTTACTGTAATTGTTGAAATTCTTTCCTTTTATTACCCTTGTTTTGTGATGTATGTGACTGACAGCACCTACATGGTACAAGACTATTTGGAGGTGCACTATGCTAAGTTTTGGAAGAGTAAAGCTGTACATTGCATACAGTTTTGGTCTCCTAATCTGAGGAAAGACATTCTTGCCATAGAGGGAGTACAGAGAAGGTTCACCAGACTGATTCCTGGGATGGCAGGACTTTCATATGAAGAAAGACTGGATAGACTCGGCTTGTACACGTTAGAATTTAGAAGATTGAGGGGGGATCTTATAGAAACTTACAAAATTCTTAAGAGGTTGGACAGGCTAGATGCAGGAAGATTATTCCCGATGTTGGGGAAGTCCAGAACTAGGGGTCACAGTTTAAGGATAAGAGGGAAGTCTTTTAGGACCGAGATGAGAAAATCATTTTTTACACAGAGAGTGGTGAATCTGTGGAATTCTCTGCCACAGAAGGTAGTTGAGGCCAGTTCATTGGCTATATTTAAGAGGGAGTTAGATGTGGCCCTTGTGCCTAAAGGGATCAGGGAGAATAGATTCCAGCTGTAACTTCCCAGTCACGAATGGACCATAAGAGTGACTTTCCCATTCAGCAAATAAGGAAAAAATGATTCTCAACAACTGAAACTCTTTCGCCATTATGCCTTTCCATTTTTGTGGAGAGAAGAATAATTGTAAATTGAGCCATGTTTCTTCAGTTAAAATACAAAAGTTATATTTGTTTTCACAATTCTGTTTTTTAATCTGGCTAAGGAACTATAATTTTGAAATGTTCTTCAAAATAAATGCATTAATTAAATTTGAATTTTTCAATAGTATTTAACATATTGCAGGAAAAGACAGAAAAAAACATGAAATTGAAACAAGCAAACTCAACAGTGTAGATGATACATGAATGCATTGGACCTCCAAACCACAAAGTTCTGAGATAGAACTAACAGTAATATCAACAAAACCATGTCATTCTCAAGGCAGAGATATTAGTCTACATCTCAACAATAGACTGCGATAGGAAAAGATTATAATAAAGTCATAAAGCATAGAAACAGGTCATTCAGCCCAACTTGCCCATGCTGCCCAAAATGCCCCAGACACACTAATCCCAACCACGGTTGGCCCGTATCCCTCTAATCTTTTCTATCCATGTATCTGTCCAAATGCCTTTTAAATGTAGTTATAGTAACTGTCTCAACTACCTCTTCTGTCAGCTTGCTCCATATACCCACCACCCTCCGTGTGAAAATGTTGCCCCTCAGATTCTTATTAAATCTTTCCCCTCTTATGTTAAACCTATGTCCTCTGGTTCTTAATTCCCCTACTCTGGGTAAAATACTCTGCATTCACCCTATCTACTCCCTCATGATCTTACATGCCTATATAAGATCACCCCTCAGCCTCTTGCAATCCAAGAAATGAAGTCCTAACCTGGCCAGCCTCTCCCTGTAGCTCAAGCCCTCAACTCTAGGCAATATCCTCGTAAATCTTTTCTGCACTTTTTCCAGCTTCAACCAGAAACAACATTTTCAGTTGAAATCCTTACAAAAATAACTGGAAATATTGTTTTTTGACAGAGACTGCAAACATAAGAAATGCAGAAAATTCTTGAAAACATGGAAAAGAAAACTGGGATTTGTTTTCAGTCAAATACTTTATCCCAGATCTATACCACAAATTGTTTTTCATCTTAGATTTATGTATTGAGCAAGCTTAATCAATTCTGAGTACAGAACAAAGAGGCAGTTAAGTGACCAGTATCAAGTGTTCTGAGGCACGATAAAGCATACGCTTTGCTTTATTCAACATATGTATCTGCCTCAAATGAGGTGCCAAAAGTGGACGTATGATATCATAGGTCAGGGCATTATGTGAATGAGCCGGGTAGTCATGATTAGTTTGTTTGATGGTCTGCGCTACGTCCACAATTCACTGCAATTTCTTGCGGTCCAGGAAGGAGCTGTTCCCAAACCAAGCTGTGAAGCATCCTGATAAAATGCTTTCTATGATGCATCTGTAGAAGTAGGTGAGAGTTGTAGGGGACCTGCCGAACTTCCTAAGCCTTCTAAGGAAGTAGAGGCATTGGAGTGCTTTCTTGGTCGTTGCTTCAATGTGTGTGGTCAATGTTGTTGGTGTTTTTGGCTCCATGGAATCTGAAGTTTTCAACCATTTCTATTTCTGCGTCGTCAATACAAATTGGGGAACGTGTACTACTACACTTCCTGAAGTCAATCACTATCTCCTTTGCCTCCTATCATTATTTGATTTCAATCATTGTTAGGCTGTAACAGCCAACACAGAAGAGATTGCCATATTCTGTAACATATATTGGGCCTAGTCAAGACCTATACAAGAACCGTCTGCAGAAATCACACTTATGATGCTGCAAAATATCTTTGATGGAATCAACCATGTCTGGAGCTTCCAAATTACATTCAAATTAGTTCTCAAAAGGAACCTGCTATTTCTTTCATGTCTGGAGCTTCCAAATTACATTCAAATTAGTTCTCAAAAGGAACCTGCTATTTCTTTACACCAAGGCTTGTTTACTATATTGTCAAGCAAATAAACCACATTTCCCACACAAAATTTGAATGCAGTGCAACTATTTTCCTGATAAAGGTGGAGCTTGTGATAGGACATCATTTCATCTTTTTTCCTTATGACACAGAAGGAGGCAGCCAACACATCCAGGATCACAAAAGTCTTCCATTCCCACACTTATTTCCTTGCAACCTATTCTATCTCAGACTGAAATGGCCATGTCCAGTTGATTCTCCTAGGACCCACATACACTTGTGCTAATTTACAACGGCCAAATAACTGCACAACTTGGCTATGTAGGAGATAACCTATGCAATCTCAGGAGAAAACCTGTGCAATCACAAGATGCACAGGAGGTCAGAGAGAGCCTGGGAAACTGGAGCTGTGGCACCTGCAGTGCCAGTGTGCAAGTTGTACATATTTGCAAAAACAGGCTACAGATTGAAACATCTCAAATTTCTATTGATCAGTACAAGAGTAGGAAATGCACTTAACAACTGAATCACTGGGAAACTACAATAGTTTTATTGTAGACCAATTACGCTGTTGAATATTGTCAATGTATGATTAAGCTATGAGACTCTCCATTATCCTCATAGTTGATATACAAATGAACTAATGCAATAGTTTGAAACTACTAATAACTGGGGAACCATAGTACAATAAATATCGATAGTTAAAATATCTTCTCAATTGTACTTTGTAGGCCAGGATGGACAGACATGCTTATGACAATTTCTTGTATTCTGTGAATGCAGAAAACATGGCTGGAACATTGGATTCACTGCTAGGATTTGTCTATAATCACACAATTTTGGTAATGTATCAGAACAAGAAATTTTATTTGTCTGCAATTGAAAACATGTTGCTTAACGTTGCTTAAATAATTTCTCACATATCTAAAGGCAGAAAAAATATTGTTAGCTCAAGTTAATAGGTGTACAGACACATACATCAAAATAAGTCACACTCTTGATGCCATTTTGTAATTCGAAGGAATCATTAAAAGTAAGTTCAATACACATTTATATCATTTACCCAACTTGAGTGCTTAACCAGGAAAAAAGTTATGATCCAGCTCTTGTCTGAATAAAGTATAATCTATTTGCATATCAGTATGAGATATAACTTGGTGTAAATAATTTAACAAGAGACAGCTCACAGTTTTCAAACCTAATTTGAATCTACTTTGAAAACTAAGTAAATAGTAGATTATTGTGGTATGGGTTTGTGGCTTCGAAGTATGATTTGTGCAGTCCTTCATGCTTGGTTTTTAAAGAAGCCACTATAAATACCAGAAAGTCCTTCCCTCTTTCAACACTAATTATCGGAGCCCATACAATAGACTGTGTTAATCACTGGCCTTAATTAAAGGCACTCTCATACCACTACATTAGGGATTGTGTGCTATACAGCATTTGGATCTTGTTTTCCCACAAAGAGTTTGATTAGGATGTGACTCTTTTCCTGATTAAGTTTTCAAGTTTGGAATATGATACATACAAAGGTCATCTGGAATTGTCTACAGCTGCCTATATAAGAGATAATTTTATATTTGTACAATTTCTTACCATGAGGCTCTCTTGTTCCAAAGACTTTGTTCTTTTTCTCTCCAGACTTTGATCACTAAGAAAAAACATTGCACATGAAATTGAAAATATGGTAACTATCTAAAATAGCTGTGCGGTCTTTGGTTTTTACCATGCTAGAGGAGCGGTAAAGATTCCCCCACCAATTTCATCCAATTCTCCTGAAGCCTACTATTAGCTATACTTTAAATAATTAAATTTATTAATATACAGAACAAAATAGAGGGAACTGAATATTTTTAGTATTTGAGGGCTCAAGAATGAGAGGCACGCCAAAATAAATGAAATGTCCTTGACTCAGATGAGGGATCTTTCATCTTAAATATTAGACAATAGATATAGGAGGAGGAGGCCATTTGGCCCTTTGAGCCAGCCCAGCCATCCACTGTGATCATGGCTGATCATCCACAATCAGTACCCCATTCCTGCCTTCTCCCCATATCCTCTGACTCCGCTATCTTTAAGAGCTCTATCTAACTCTCTCTTGAAAGCATTTTCTCTCACACAGTCAGTTGGTACCTGATCTGATTACTGCTTCCAAACATAATTGTTTAAGTTTAAATTTAATTTAAGATAGGAACCAGAAATATTTTTAATCTCTATATATTAATGACTGGAAATGAAAGCACTGTCATCAATTGAAAATAGGTTAAAAGAGTGGTTGGACCTGAAATAGAAATATGTTTGTCTCCATCTTGTGAACAGAACATTTTTCTCAGTGATACTTAACTATTTTTTGGATGTTTTCTCGTAACTGGGTGTAATCTCATCATCACTCTCTTCTGGCTCCTCTGGTATAGAACAGTCTCTAAAATGAAAACAAGTCTACATGTTAGCATTTTATCATCATACATCACCCTGTAGAATAGGTATTAATATTTCTTTGGAGGCTAACAGACTACTTATTTCACAAGAAACTGCAGTAGCAAAATGATCCATGAAACTGAAGGTGTTTACAGTAATGTTTCAATTCCACCATGGATGAGGAACTAACGTTAATTAGATAGATCTGCAATTTAAAAGCTGATGTCAATGACAGTAATCAAGAAACTACTGGACGAGTGCAATTTGCAGATTGCATAGGAAATTTGCCATCTTTACTTGATCTGGTCCATTGGTGACCAGATCATATTATATTATAGCAATTTTACAAAATTTAGAGATTTAAAAAATCAAGTCTGCAGTTGATCCCATCAGATAAAGCATAAAAATAAGTTTAATTTGACACCTAATTCACTTTCATATCTTCAGTATTAAAAATGTTATGGCCATTTTCATACTCAGAAATTAGCATCTTGTTCCCTATTGCTTTTCCATTGACTTAACACAAAAGGACAATCAAAAGTCTATAACTTTCTTAAAAATTAAGAGAACTGAATGACATTTTCAGTTATTATAGATTGAAGCATTCTGAAACAAATATAAAACATCTTCCTTGGATGACCTGAAATTAAAGCATATAATTAGTTAGTTACCTAATTGTAGCTAATTGCAAAAATGACCGCTGTGACGGAAATAGTAATAAACACCCAGACTGCCTTGAAAATTCAAAAATGCGATATTCTCAAGATCAAAACTTTAATATTATTGTATTATATGCTGTAAGTCCATAACAGATAGGTAAATAAATTACAATTTCTAGCAATAGACCAAGTCTTTATGGAGAAGATCAGTTGCTAGCTGGTACATTGGCATATCATAATCAGTAGCATCATCATACTCCTCAGATTGTAACCAATAAACAACTGTACACCTTGTTTTTCCTCAACTTTTCAATTTTGGCATTGTAAACTACAAGTTTTTGCTCTTCAAACCATGCATGACATGCCTTTCTGCCGACTACTTTCCCATTAAGAATGTCCTGTAGATCATCACATTTGGAGTAGTCCAAATTCGGATAATCTCTGCGAATGCTGTGTAAATCAGGCTTTTGCTGGGCATTTGGATTGACAATTTTGCATTTCTTCTTCAGAGATATCTGTTTAAAATGTAAAGGGAAAAAAAAACACCGAACAGCATTATTTGCAGTTTTAGAAAAAAAGGTAGAAATTATAAAGTTAAATGCTAAAACAAATAGTAAACATCCAACAAAAAATTCATATTCATCAGTTTCATCAAATCAATTAAATTCATCTAATCAATTAAATTCATCTATATTCAATTGCTAGATCTAAACATCTATCCATTTAAGAAAAATATTTTTTTTTATAGCCTAAGTATCCAAATAACAAACTAATCCCATTCACACAAGAATTCCAAATATAACATGATTTTTAAATCTCACTGTCATGAACTTACATGCCAGATGGAAGGAATTTAATGTTTAATTCCCATAAATTAATCTAGAAACATCCACTCTCTATATAATCAAAATTATTATTTTTTGCCCAATACATGAGACTCAAACGGCTGTGACTATTTAGTTTAAAAAAATAATGACCATGGAGAGAGAATAACACAAAATATAGACGATTTAGATGGCTTATGACATGATTGTCCAAAAAAAAAGAGGATTTAAATCATCTTGCGAGTGGCTGTTACTGGAATTCGATCGATTGGAACGTTGCTGTTGCTGTGAATTTTAACCCCATATCGGCAGGAAAGACACTGCCGATCCATATGGGCCCCAAATAACATTTTCGCAACGTAAAATTAGACTAAAGCCACCCCAAGAAGCAAGATTATATGTGAAATAGACGACTTACCCTTTGTTTTGTCCCATTTTTGCGATCCGTCACGTTGTAGGCGTTCAGGGCGTCGTAGTTGCTTTTTACTTTAATCCAGCGATTAAATTGTCCAGCGATTAAAAAAAAAAAAAAACGGGAACGGAAGTCCGATCGATTTTTCTTCATCAGCTAGCAGCCCGAGGAAATCCTTCTCCGCCAAGTGATACAAACCTGTATTTTAATCCCGCCCCCCCTTCCCCATCTCAGTCGCGTACACGGCCAGTGGCAGAACTGCAGCGCCGCTGAAGGTAGGTTTTGTAACATCGCTACATATTAACAACAATGCATTTAGACAATAGACAATAGGTGCAGGAGTAGGCCATTTGGCCCTTCGAGCCAGCACCGCCATTCAATGTGATCAAGGCTGATCATCCCCAATCAGTACCCCGTTCCTGCCTTCTCCCCATATCCCCTGACTCTGCTATTTTTAAGAGCCCTATCTAGCTCTCTCTTGAAAGCATCCAGAGAACTTGCCTCCACCACCCTCTGAGGCAGAGAATTCCACAGACTCACCACTCTCTGTGAGAAAAAGTGTTTCCTCGTTACCGTTCTAAATGGCTTACTCCTTATTCTTAAACTGTGGCCCCTGGATCTGGACTCCCCCAACATCGGGAACATGTTTCCTGCCTCTACCGTGTCCAAGCCCTGAACAATCTTATATGTTTCAATGAGATCCCATCTCATCTTTCTAAACTCCAGAGTGTACAAGCCCAGTTGCTCCATTCTCTCAGCATATGACAGTCCCGCCATCCCGGGAATTAACCTTGTAAACCTACGCTGCACTTCCTCAATAGCACGAATGTCCTTCCTCAAATTAGGGAACCAAAACTGCACACAATACTCCAGATATGGTCTCACTAGGGCTCTGTACAACTGCAGAAGGACCTCTTTGCTCCTATATTCGATTCGATGAAGTAAGTCTGTTATAAATGCCAACATACCATTCGCTTTCTTCACTGCCTGCTGTACCTGCATGCTTACTTTCATAGACTGATGTACAAGGACCCCCAGATCCCGCTGTACTTCCCCTTTTCCCAACGACGCCATTTAGATAGTAATCTGCCTTCCTGTTTTTGCTACCAAAGTGGATAACCTCACATTTATCCGCTTAAACTTAATCTGCCATGCATCTTCCCACTCCTCCAACCTGTCCAAGTCACCCTGCATTCTCATAGCATCCTCCTCACAGTTCACACTGACACCCAGCTTTGTGTCATCTGCATGCAACATTTGATGTTGCATGCCCTCTCAAATTGCTTATGATCCAGTTATATCAATGTGCTACCAGAAACTTCGGAACAAAACTGGAAGACACATTAATCAGCAACCTATCTACCCAAAGCAACAAAGGCAAGACTGCAAAGATTCTGCTCTAAAGGCATGTTGAAATTGCGTGGCTTTTCCATAGACTAATAACAGTACAATTTGACATAGATATGATCCTATGAGCATGGCCACGTGCAAGTCTGCACCTTGATCATTCCAAAGTATATTTGATCCAACAGGGGGAAATGCCCTAGAAACCTGATGTCAGTGTGGCACAGTCAGTACGAGGGGGGCTGGGACTTCTCAATTGTCTCTGGACTCCATTAATTCCCATGGCATCAGATCACACATAAGCATGAAAATCAGCTGCTAATTATCATCTTCCCCCATTGATGAATTTTTTGTCCCCCATGCTGAGCAGTATTTGAAGTAAGTCTGTTAGGCCATTTCAGTGTCTTTCTTCAAGAGGACATCAGCGTCATAATATTTACTGGGCTGATCATGTCCTAAAGGATGATTGTCTCCTTTCACAAAGTGAAAGGAAAACCCATGACCCAGTTCTCATCAATCTATCAGACAAAGGAAGATATGGACATGACACTATTGAGCATCATACAATCCTTGTAAAGATGAGGCCCTGTCTTCGCTCTAACGTGTTATGAGAAACTACTGATCGCACCAATCTGCACACTCTTATTGAAGCTAAGAGTTATCTGTACATACAGTTACAACTGAGCTTTCAGTGCAAAGTGCGGATGTTGACATTAAGCTGACTCACTCCAATTTGATTACTCAGTCAGTAATGCTCAATATCACAAACTGTTATCTTACATCAAAGTTGTATCATGGTTTTATTATAGGCTGATCTACATCCCATCATTCTTAGTGCAAAACTTCAGAGTGAATTTGCGGGTCACTGTAGGTGTTTAGCTGATCTCCATTGCAGTGTTGGCTTTGCAACTGATCATACTTTGCTATCACCATCCAACCAGTCCAAACCTAGTTAATTGTGGGACTAAAAGAGAACAAGCAGCACAAGATTTATCCAAAATTAAGTTACTAATCTGTTGCTACACAGGACTACATCTGTACTAAACAATGCAAGCTATGTCAATTAAAAAAAAACCTATGTTCCACAGCAATGGATATGATCAAAGCTCAGTCATCCTGAAATATCCAGTTCAGAATGGAGGAGGTCAATTAAACAACTTAGTTGATATCCTTATCTTCAATATAAGCACAAAAAACAGGAGTGAAGCAGCTCCACCAAGGGTGTAGGAATAAACTTAGGAGGGAAATCAGGAGGGCATAAAGGATATACGAGATAGGTTTGAAAGACTAGATAAAGGAGAATCAATCACACGTCCTAAATTGCAAATTAGGTGATATGAACGTCATCAGTCCCCAACTTGCCGACTACTTGAGGCTTACCACTTGAACTTAGTGCATTAGAGCTGTTGTCCAAATGGTACAGATTTTCACAAGTTAAATCAGCTGCACTAATGCAATATGAAGAACATATTTACAGATAATAGAGTCATATATGGTTTCCTCACTGTAACGCAATATTTTTTTTAAAGCAGCAATTTTATCAATTACATTTTAAGAGATCTGTGTCTGCTTATGATGCCAAGCACCAGATCCTCCTTACCTGAACTTAGGGTCCGGATTCATATTACAGTACCAGTTTTCTGGTAATGATTCTGGGTCGACGTCTGGTGGTAATTTGCGCCATTTCATGCATGTCTCACACTGAACCCACGCTTGATCAGGAGCAGTTCTGGATGGACAAACAACAAAACAAAATTTTGTTGAAATATTCGTACAGTAACCCTATAATAAAATTAAATATTGAATAGTTATAATCAAAAGGTAGTGATCCAAGTGTTAATGATATGTCTGGCAGCAATAAGTATCGACAAAGTCTGAAAATGACTTCATGGACTCTAGAACTTAGAAAGAAACTGAATGCAAGATGAAAAAAATCTGCTACGTGCTTTGATTGCACTGCTTTCTTATACCCTCCACTCAACATTTCTGTGTGATGGTGCCCATTAAATGTTGAAGGTTAATATCATTAGCAGCAACATGGCACAGCTGGCAGAGCTGCTGCCTCACAACTTCAGAGACCGGGTCCCATCCTGATCTCGGATGTTGTCCGTGTGGAGTGTGCATATTCTCCTTGTGACCACTTAAGGGGCCTGTCCCACTTACGCGACCTTTACAGGTGACTGTCGGCACCCGTGATAGGTCGCCGAAATTTTCAACATGTTGAAATTTCAGCGGCGACCAGAAAGACGCCACGACTCTTTGGAGACCTCTCATGACCATACAGGCTGTATGGTCGTGAGAGGTCTCCTATGGTTGTGAGAGGTCTCCAAAGAATCGTAGCGTCTTTCTGGTCGATGCTGAACTTTCAACATGTTGAAAATTTCGGCGACCTATCACGGGTGCCGGCAGTCGACTCTAAAGGTCGCGTAAGTGGGACAGGCCCTTTAGGTTTCTTCTGGGTTAGGTTTCCTCTCACATCCAAACATGTACAGGTTTGTTGGTTAATTGATCCTCTGTAAATTGCCCCTAGTGGAGGGAGTGGATGTGAAAGTGGGATAGTAGCCCCGACTGCTAGGGGAGAAGATGGAGAAGATGAAAGTGGATCCATCACTGGTACTGTGGTGTTTGGATTACCTTTCCCTCAGACCACAGTACGTGCGCCTACAGAACAGTGTCTCGGGCACCATCTTGAGCAGCACAGGGGCTCCACAAGGAACTGTGCTGGCTCCGTTCCTGTTTACCATCTACACAGCGGATCTCCAATATAACACCAACAGCTGCTTTTTGCAGAAGTTTTCGGATGATACAGCTGTTGTCGGCCTCATTAAAGGGGGCAATGAGGAGGAGTACAGAGACATAATAAGTAACTTTGTGGAGTGGAGTGCACACAATAACCTCCATCTTAACACCAAAAAAACCAAGGAGATAGTTGTGGATTTCAGGAGGGGGAGGAGGAGGACTCAAGCAACACCAATCACCATTAAGGGCACTGAGGTGGAGGTGGTCGCTAACCACAGGTACCTTGGGGTGCAGCTTGACAGTGAGCTGAACTGGAAGTGTCATATGGAGGCGGTGTACAGGAAGGGACAAAGCCGACTGTATTTTTTAAGGAGGCTGAGGTCATTTAACATCTGCCAACCCCTACTGTGCAGTGTCTACCATTCAGTGGTGGCCAGTGCTCTGTTTTTTGCTGTGGCCTGTTGGGGAGATGGCGCCCGCATAGCGGAAAAAAACAGACTGGACAAGCTAATCAGGAAGGCCGGCTCAGTGGTCGGGGCTGAGCAACGAACGGTCCAGCAGGTGGCAGAGGCCAGAACTCTGAACAAACTGGGTTCAATAATGACCAACCCCACTCACCCACTCCATGCCCTGAAGGTGATCAAGAGCAGCATCTTCAGTCAGAGGCTGATTGCACCAATGTGCAAAACTGAGAGACATAGGAAGTCCTGTTTACCAGCTGCTATAAGGTTATATAATGCGCATAAATAACTGCACTTTTTTTTTTTTTTTTAAATTAATTGTTTTTTAACTTGTATTTTAACTTGTATTTTAACTTGTTAAGTATGGAAGCCATTTGAGGAAATGTGTGGTGTTATGTCTGTCTTGAAGCTGTCGTGGCACTGTAATTTCCTGTAAAGGATTATTAAAGGTATAATCTAATCTAATCTAATCTAATAACATAGAATTGGTGTAAATGGCTGATCAATGGTCGGGTGGACCGAAGGGGCTGTTTCCATGCTGTATTTTTCAATCAATCATCTTTCAATGGATATTCGACAATATTTCCAGGAGTTTGATGAACTGTTTATTGAAACATTTCATTATCCACCAATCTGCAAAACGTGGGATACATTTGCTGGGGTTAAGGGTTGGGATGGCAGCCTGTTATCAGGACACATTAAAACTGAACATTTATTCAATGCATCATTAAAAAGGGAACAGGAGCCAAAAATCACTCACCGTGGCTCTTCTATCGTCTCTGTGCTATCTGCTTCCTCCTGTCTTTTCTTGATTTTCTTTTCCTTCCAGTAATCATTCAGCTTCTGCCCCAGTGCCTGTAAAGTCAACCTGAAAACCATAACCTTGTCTTTTAGAAATTTTGTATCAATTATAAGCAAAACAATTTTGATGCTAAGATGTTTTTTTTCTGGAATGGTCTATCACTGATCCACTACAAATTCAATGCAATCAAGCGATTAACAGAACAGGAAATACAGGAGTATCTGCAGCTTTTGTTATGGTAGCTCAACACAAAGGCATTCTCCCCAGAGTATTTTCCTTCAGTGCCTTAAGGGCCTGTCCCACGAGCATGCGACCTGCATGCGACCTGCATGCGACCTGCATGCGGCAAGCGTGACCAAACCGGAAGCGGCGGCCGCGCGGAGGTCGAGTGATCCCCGTACAGGGCCGGTCCCACCAGCATGCGCCTGCATGAGGCGAGCGTGACCAAACCGGAAGCGGGGGCTGCGCGGAGGTCGAGTGAGTGACGTGAAGTTCGAGCGAAGTCCGCGGGAAGTTCGCACGTGATGTACGGCGTCAAGACACTGCGTACTGCGTCGAGACGCTGCACACGCCCGTCGAGGCGGTGCGTACAGCGTCGAGGCGGCTGCGGGTCGGCAGGCAGTTTCCGTGCGGAATTTTTGAACATGGTCAGTTTTTCGGAGCCCGCGCGATGTCGGGACCAGCTCCGCACAATTCCATTCGGCTTCGGCGATCGAAGTGGGACCGGCCCCGCGAGGCCGTACGGCTCAAGCGACCACGTTAGGTCGCGCTTGCCGCATGGAGTCGCATGCTCGTGGGACAGGCCCTTAAGAAAGGTATCCCTTAAATTCCTTGCCACCCCCTGGCATCAAAGTAATTGTGCCACACATGTTCATGAAGTATGTGTAGAACACATGTAGAAATGAAAAAGTCAGAATTTGTGTCACTTTTCATCAATATCCCCTAAATTGCTATTAGTCCTATTACCTGTTAATCCTACCACTAGCCCTTACAAATTGTAATTTATCATCTGATCAACATAAATGTACTCCTCCTCCCACAATAATGCCCTGGCGATCGACCAGTCCCACCCAGTTAATCCCAAAGATTGTCCACTTTCCCCATTGACTTTATCACATCCAAAATGCTGGGCAAAATGCCCAAGGCCTGATGTTCATTTATGAATGGCTTTTCTGTTTTTAGTTCAGAATTCCCTCATATGCAGTTTTATAATTTCAAATGCTTTAAGGTATTGTGTCAACATTTTCAAGAAATTCATTCTAATTGATGGCTTGGCTAATTAGATTTTTTTTTGCACTGAGTTTCTATTGTGATGGATAAATCTCTGGCAGGTTTGTCTTCATCTATGTAGAAACACATATCTCTAAATCTTATTTGCAAACTGCTGGTCCAACAAAAGTACTAATGCCTGTATTGCCTGACTCAGCAATACTAATGCTTGACTCAGGAAGGAAGACAACATCCTTTGGATGGAAAAGGTAAGGTCCACATTTCAAATAAATGACCTTTGATCAGATCTTGAAGGAAGCTCAAGGAAGTTCTAGGTAATTGAGGCTCTGTGTGCTTAGCACCAACTTTAATAGCTTCATAACAACTATAGTCCCCACAGTCTATGTCAAGTGCCGGTAATGAAGGCAAATGTTACCAGCATTTCCTGGAGTAGCATTTGGGCATTGCGGTTACATTGGTGAATCCCCAATAACCATATGGTTTGATATCTGGTTTCAACCTAATTATATTTTTAAGCACACTCTTGCCCCCTGAGACTTTTTCTTACCTATCCACCCCCCCCTCCCTATTTTAGCATTCTACTTTAACCATTTACACAATGGTTTACATTATTTCAGACTTATTTATTTTCTTTCGTTACTTTTGAACCATGCTTCATCATTCTTACTTGCTTCACTTAGCAAAAGATCAGTGACTTGAAATTATGTTTTCTCCGCAGAAAGATCTAGCCTAACTTGCTCAATGTTATCAGCATTTTTTTCCTTCCCTCCAATAAAAATCTTTAGTTTCTCAGAACTTTTGATTAAATGCATTAACATGTTGATATTTTAAATGGGATAACCATGTGGAAAAAAATCAGATCTACCATTACTGATGTAATTCAGAAAGCTGCAATTGCACAGAAAAATAATTACCTGAGATTTAATTTCTAAAGGTATAGCTTTAATTGCAGGTCACACATAATTTACAAACTGTGTTCTTCCATGCCATGGATAACATTAAAAAAGTCGTAAAAATGTTTCTAACTTGAGAAATTAAAAAAATCAAACAAATGGAACAGGACATTATTAACGGTAAAATGAGAGGTGAACATACTCCCTCTCTCCTCCCCCTTCCACCACCCAGACTCACGCCTATTTCTCCCCTCCCCCTCCATTACTTCCTCCAGCAATACATTTTGCAACTCTTCAATCATTATGTCTCACACCCTGTCTTTTCATTTCAGACTTTATCCAACCATCTGCCTACCAAAACCTCCTTTCACCTTTATCCTCCTATTATTTGTTAGGCTTTGTCGTGCCCCTCCTCTTTTCCAGGGTTCTTTCACCAACCTCCCCCACAATCAATATGAAGGATTCTGACCCAAAACGTCATCTATCCATGTTCATCAGAGATGCTGCTTGACCAGCTGAGTTACTCCAAAACTTTGTGTATTTTTTGTAAACTAGCATTTGCAGTTGTTTCTACTAGGAAGTGAAGTGGGCTAAGTCAACTTTGGATTTTATTGGCTGAGATGATTTCAAATGCTTCAAAATCGTCGGGTTAAAATGATAGGTGCAGGATTACCACGGACAGGCTGACTTTTCAATTTAGGTAATTGCTATGTAATCCTGCACCACACGTATTATGTTTATAACCTTAGCGTACCCTTTCTGTTCCTTATCTATATTCTGTCATTGGTAATATGATCTAAATACATAGGCTCATATGAATCTGATGTGAGGCATCAAGCAATTAGCCCACTCTGCTAGAGGGAGGCAGCTAGCAAGTCCAAGAGATCTGCCCCCGAGTCTGATTTACACCAAGTGCTGAAACCAAACTAGGTGAGAGGGGGCAAAACAGTTTCCCCCTCCTGGCCTTCATTGCTGAGTGTCTGAGTAAATAGTTTAGGTAGAATAGCAGCTGGTGTTTCATACAAGCTACAAAACATCTGCATTATTAGTACGCATAAAATAATATTTATAAAGTATTAAAAATATGTGCAATTTAAGCTGTCTCCCTCTATTGCCCCTCACCCTTAGAAATAAATAAGTCAACTGGCTTTTGCAAAACAATGGAAAACTTTTCATAATCTTGGCCTTGTGGTCTGCAAATTAGTTGCAATATTTTGATGATGAAACTTAACGAGACTTTTTGATCAGTACCCTGTTTTATCCGAAACATCACTGGAAAGACGCAAAGTGCGTGGGAAGGAACTGCAGATGCTGGTTTATACCGAAGATGGACATAAAATGCTGGAGTAACTCAGACTGAAGACAGTTTGAAGAAGGGTTCCGACTCATTACGTCCTCCTATTCTTTTTCTCCAGACATGATGCCTGACCCGCTGAGTTACTGTATCATGTTGAACCTAAATGCTGGAGTAACTTAGCGGGATCAGCAGCATCCCGGAAGAACATGGGAGTCTGAAGAAGGGTTCTAACCCAAAATGTCACCCATCTATGTTCTCCAGGTATGCTGCCTGACCCACTGAGTTACTCTGACCCACTGAGCTTTTTGTGTCTTCTTTTATAAACCAGCATCAGCAGGTCCCTATGTCTCCACAATATGAGTGATGAAGACATGAGATCCCTGCTCCTGTCTCACCATGAAGGCCAACATTAAAATTCCCTTTTTAATTACTGGTTGTAGCCGTAAGCACCGGTGAAATAGGGTCTGGTTTCACTTCCCCTTTTCCGAATCTATCACCTTTCAGATAATAACCTGCTTTTATGTTATTGAAACCAAACTGGATAACCTCAATTTTCCTACATATTATAATATCTACCATACAAGTGCCTACTCCTTCAGTGTGTAACAAACTGGAGCTACACTGTGTCTTTCTCAAGGCTCATCTCACCTAGCTATGTATCTTTAGTAAATTTTTTCAGACATTATATTTTGGTGAGACGAGCAGGTTGAGTAAAATAAGTTTTTATTTGTAACGACAAACAGAATGTATAACACAACCACATGCTGGGTCAGCCAAATATCTTGAAGCTCCTGCTACACAGGTGGAGCTCGACTAACTAAGGAACCAAAAGCCCACAAAAACATACCGGCGATCACGTGACGGTGCCAGCCAATAGCGAGGGTTCACATTGCCTCAAGCCATCACTAGGTGTTGCTACAGGACCCGCCCCCCAGAACCCGAGGTAAGGAACCGAGTGGGAGGCTGAATGAAGCGACCGGACCGAATGGAAACGAGGGGCACAACAGGTGGAACTGGCGAAACAGAGTCAGCAAACGTTAAAGGTGCAGGAGAAACAGGCAGAACAGGTGCAGGGGACGACCTCAACGCCGGGGCTGAGGTGAGGGACTGAAACGATCTCCTCCCGACCCCCGACATCCAACAGAAAAGACGCGACGCCGGGGCGCAACACCCGGAAAGGACCTTCATAATCCGCTGCAGTGGTGTCCTGTGCGAGTCCCTGCGGAGAAATACAAATAAACAGTTCTTAAGCTCCGGCGGCACATATACCAGAGCCTTCCCATGCCGAGAGATTGGAACAGGAGCCAGGCCGCCCACTTTCTCCCGGAGGTTCGCCGAGACAGACGAAGCGGGTTCCAGCTGTCCTCGAGCCATACACAAGTTCAGCGGACGATGTGTCCAAATCCGCCTTCGGGGCTGTGCGAATACCCAACAACATCCAAGGCAACTGGTCGACTCAGTCCTGGCCCGTGAGCCGTGCCTTAAGCGCCGACTTCAAATGCCGGTGGAAGCGCTCCACCAACCTGTTGGCCTGAGGGTGATAGGTGGTGGTATGATGCAGCTGCGCCCCATACAGCTGCGCCAAAGCCGACCACAAAACCGAAGTAAATTGAGCCCCACGGTCAGTAGAGATGTCCTCAGGCACGCCAAAACGAGCAATCCAGTCGGCCGCGAGAACAAGACGTGGCGGAGGTGTCGGGGAGCGGAATTGCCTTTGGCCACCTTGATAAAGGCGAGCGTCAGGGGCTTGTGGCCTGCACTCTAGGATGTATCGGAAATGGCGGACAGCCAAGTAAAGGGCCTGGAGCTCCCGGCCGAATGCGCTGTAGCTTCACTCCGGGGGTTGCAGATGACGGCTAAAAAATGCAAGCGGCTGCCAGCGGCCGTCGATGAACTGCTCAAGCACCTCTCCGACAGCCGTATCAGAGGCGTCCATGGTGAGGGCGGTAAGGGCTGCAGCCCGCGGGTGCACCAGCATGGTGGCCTTGGCCAACACCTCCTTTGCGCCGTCGAACGCAGTGGCGGCCTCGTCATGCCACACGAGGTCCCGTGGCTTACCGGCGAGGCACCCGGCCGCATGCCGTACGGTACATGTAAATGGGGCTACAGTTGACGGCAGTCAGGACGGGGCCACGCCTTCCGGCATGGGTGGCGGGTCCAGTCGGGGGGAGGATGCTCACCACAGCCCCAGAGTCATCAAGGAATCAAAGCCCAGAAGAGCGATCTTGAACGTAGAGGCGATGATTCTGGCCGACCGCGTAAGCCTCTACTGACAATCGGCCGAGGCATTGCCCGGAAACGAGCAGGGAGCGCGGCATCGGCGAGCCTCTGCACCCCAGCGTGGTGGTAGTAGCACTACTGGCGCTTACCCCGGTCTCCGACAGGCGACTGTGGTGCAGCAATGGCAGAGGAGGATTGGACGTCTCTGCGAGGCTGCTGGTGTGAGGGCACGGGCACCCTGCTAATGGACCCGCCGTCCTGCTGCTTGGTGAGCCATAGCTCGACGGCACATTCAACAAGCTGCAGGGGGTCGGCAAAGTCCGAACCAGGCGGATGTCGTCGGGCATCTGCTCCAGGAACGCCTGCTCGAAAAGCAGGCAGGGGTGGTTGCCGTCCATCAGGGCGAACATCTCGCTCATCAGCGCGGACGATTTTCCATCGCCGAGGCTGTCCATCTGGAGGTGGGCGATGTAATCGCGACAGCTAAGCCCGAAAGTGCGGAGCAGCAGCGCCTTGAGGCCCTCGTACTTGCCGATCGCGGGCGGATCCTGCAGGTAGACAGCAAACAGGTGGCAGTCTATTGGCTAAGCGCCCCAACCACGTAAAAATATTGCAACTGGGCCTCAATGTGGGCGAACCACACTTGAGGCTGCACCGCCCAGAAAACAAGCAGTTTCAGGTCCATGGCGTTTTGCTGGGCGGGCTGAGCGTCGTGGTTAGCGGCGGCATTCATTGTCGGGGTCCGAGATCACAATCGGACCGGCGGGGTCACCACTTTGGCGAATGAGCAGCTTGAGTAAAATAAGTTTTTATTTGTAACGACAAACAGAATGTATAACACAACAGCTTGCTGGGTCAGACAAATATCTTGAGGCTCCTGCTACACACGTGGAGCTTGACTAACTGAGGAACCAAAAGCCCGCGAAACACACCCGTGATCACGTGACGGCGCCAGCCAATAGCGAGGGTTTGCATTGCCTCAAGGCACCACTAGGTGCCGCTACAATATATTTATTGTCGTCATTTCCAAATCATTTCTATTGTGAATAGCTATAGCATTGACTCCTGTCACCTCCCACTAATCACTATCCACCACTTGGGAATAAAACATTTATTCCTGCTCTTTGCTTCCTGTTGCCCAAGCAGTCCCAGGTGATTTTTATTTTGCAGACTATATTGTGCGACTTTATTGAAAGCTTTCAGAAGGTCCAAACACAAAACACTCACAGGTTCTCAGTTCTCTCTCATCTATTTTGCTAGTTAATCCTCAGAGTAGAATCGTCATGCACGAATTCCATTCTCCAAGCACACACACAGAAACATAGAAAATAGGTGCAGGAGGAGGCCATTCAGCCCTTCGAGCCAGCACTGCCATTTATTGTGATCATGGCTCATTATCTATTACACCTATTACATATTTTAAAATGAGCCCGAAAAAATTACTACTCTGCCTTGAGCATACCCATTGCAGCCACTGTTTGTGGTGTGACGAGCTGCCTCAAAAAGTTATGCACCGTGTCATCTGCATCATGGTCACTCCACAGTGAATCCATCCACTGCTCCAACTGCGGTATGCAGTCTGTCAAGTTTCAAGAATCAATGTAATTGTCGCATGTACCAATTAAGGTACAATTAAATTTGAGTTACCATACAGCCATACTAAGTAAAAAGCAAAAATACCCTCCCCCGGATGCCCCACATAAAACACACCAAGACAATTAAAACAATCATTCAAGACATACTTAAAATAATAAAAACAGAGAAGGGACACAAGACAGACTGCTGGAGAGGCGGCCGTTACGGGCACCACCCGGTCTGAAGTTGTTATTGGATATAGTTCCTGTACATATGGTCATAAGTGATAGGAGCAGAATTAGGCCATTTGGCCCATCAAGTCTACTCTGCCATTCAATCATGCCTGATCTATCTCTCCCTCCAAACCCCATTCTCTTGCCTTCTCCCCATAACACCTGACATCCATACTAATCAAGAATCTATCTCTGCCTTAAAAATATCCATTGACAGATCCACAGATTCACCACCTGACTAAAGAAATTCCTCTTCATCTTCCTAAATGTACGTCCTTTATTCGGAGGCTATGACCTCTAGTCTTAGGCTCTCCCACTGGTGGAAACATCCTCTCTACATCCACTCTACCCAGGTTTTTCTCTATTTGGTAAGTTTCAATGAGGTCCCCCTCATCCTTCTATACTCCAGTGATTGTCCAGATGGACACCAAGGACACTGGAAGCTTCCCATGGGTCAAGCTGTCCTGCCACTAATGACCCTTGGACTAGTGCTTTAGTTTAAGGTATTGATTAATGTCTGGGAACGCACTCTACCCCAAATACTACTTACTACAATGCAAACAGTTAACATCCAAAATTATGTTATTTATGTAATTATGTTAACATCCAAAATTATACCAGCACAGAAAGTGAAATGGAAGAGAAAGCTCACAGATTACAAAATATGAGTAAAATAGGAAATTAAAAAATCATAAAAACTGACAAATGTAAAATGCAGCAAACATATGAAGCATATGTAACATGTACAATTCATAAATTATATTGAATGCTCGAGCTATATTTTGATGAAATCTAGGGGTATTTGTTGATTCAATACCAATGTGCAAGCTGTCTAGGCAAGCACTATATATTGATATTGGCTTATTATTGTCATATGTACTGAGGGACAGTGGAAAACATTGCTTTGTATGCTATGCGGGCAGATCATACCATATCATGATTACATCAGGTAGAGCAAAAGAAAAAATAAACAGAATGCAAAATATAGTGCTACTACCACAGAAAAGGGCAGATTAAAAAAGTGCAGGGGCTGCAACGAGTTAAATTGGAAGATCGGGAATACATCTTTTTGCATATGAGAAGCTTAGTATATGAAGAACCACCTCAAACTGCGTGTAAGGAAAGGCACAAATAAGTTATTACAGTGCATTGGTCAGACTCCACTAAGACCATTATTACTGCCCAAGAAATATGAGAGACATTGAAGTCATTGTGGACAAGTTTCTCAGCATAAAATGAGATCTGGAGAGGAGAATGGTGCTTCTTGTTTCTAGTGTTATATGCAAGCAAATTATTGGCTGGCCACAGTAGAGAAAGAACTGAATTTGTAGAAGTGAGTGGAATTGGTAAATATTGTTTTTGCTTTTTCTCCCCTGTGGCCATACAGCCTTAAGTAAAGGTTTTTCCAGTGGTGTTCTTGCAAAGACAGCAAAGATTGTTACGTTTAATAAATATTAATCAGGAAAATGAATTGAGATTAAAACAGACAAAAGGCAGTTATATTTAGAAACAGATATCAATAGCGGGCCACACAGAGGCGCAGCGGTAGAGTTGTTGCTTTACAATGCCAGAGACTCGGGTTAGATCCCGACTATGGGTGCTGTCTGTACGGAGTTTGTACATTCTCTCTGTGAGTGCATGTTTTTTTTTCCAGGTGCTCGGTTTTGAATTCCAAAGGCATGCAGGTTTGTCGGTTAATTGGCATCTGTAAATTGCCCCTAGTGTGTAGAATAGAACTAGTGTACGGCTGATCGTAGGTTAGCGTGGACTCAGTGGGGTGCAGGGCCTGTTCCCACGATATCTCGAAACTAAACAATAAATTATTCCTTACATATAGGCAGATCAATACTTGAATAAAACAATGATGGCCACATCCATGAAATAATTTATGAAACTAATGGATATTTCACCATGAAGTATAAATTACTGGAGTATTTGAACAACTGCATCAATAATTTGAAAGCATTTTTAATCTATATTTGAAAGTTTACACTTTTAAAATATACATCAAAGGTAAGACATTAAAAAAGAATCAATACATCAGTGCAGGTTATTGTAATAACCATGCCTGTAATCTAGAGGACTATTATATTGCTGAAACACTGCGGTTTAAAAAAATAATGTTTACAGATGAATTTTGTACAAGAGCACAAGTGCTTGCCTGACATTTGACAGAACACATGAATTGCTAAAATTTATCCTGGCAGTTAAGCTTTAACAGTACGTGGTAAATGTCTTTATCTGCTCTGGGCAATGTTCGTGGAGAGCAGAGTAGGATATCCTTTGTTGCTGAATTTCCTGTACAACAACCACATAAATACCCACATGGGGGTTGAGTTTTGAAAGCACAATATTTCTTTCAGAGCATCTTATACAAAGCACCAACTGAAAAGCTAATCAACAACGCAAATATGATTATCAGCCTGAAGTAAAAATTATCCGCTTGAAAACGCAATTGCTTTTTGTTCATTTTGACACTTTTTCATTATGGAAAATATTTCTGGAAAAAAATTCCAGAAAGAGCTATGATAATGAACATTTCCTGATTGTTTCAAGTCACTCGTAATTTGACCCACCCACAAGTCTCTCACGCTAATTCCACATCAATGGTACTTGGAATAATATACACAGAATGAATCTTCTGGACCACTGCAGGGAAACTTGTAAAAACACAACAAATAGTACCAGGAGCAGGCCCGCTCTGTCATTCATTACGATCATGGCTAATCTTCAACCACAATATTTTCTTCTGCCCTTTCACCATATCCTGTGATTCCTCTGCTATCCAGAAATCTATTGATCTCTATTTTGAGTGAAATAAATTGCAAAGTCTCCATAGCCCTCTGGTAGTCATGAAATGCTTTGAGAGGCTGGTGAAGAAACACATCTGCGCCTTCCTCCCTCGGAACATGGACCCATTGCAGTTCGCATACCGTCCGAACAGATCCACGGACGATGCGGTCTCCCAGGTTTTGCACACCGCTCTCTCTCATCTTGACAGAGTGTCTCCGAGGATCCTCCAGTGCTTCTACGCAGCGGCTGTGGAAAGCATCTTGTCCGGAAATATTACCATCTGGTTTGGGAATTGCTCTGCCCAGGACAAGAAGGCTCTGCAGAGAGTAGTGCGTTCGGCCGAACGCACTATGGGAACTTCACTCGCCCCCCTGCAGGAACTATACATCAGGAGGTGCAACTCCAGAGCCAATAAAATCATGGAGACTCCTTCCACCCCTGCAACGGACTGTTCCAGCTGCTACGGTCAGGCAAACGCCTCCGTGGCCATGCTGTGAGAACGGAGAGGTGAGAAGGAGTTTCTTCCCAGAGGCCATACGGACTGTAAACTCCTATCTCACCAGGGACTAACTTTACTGAACGTTTTTCCTTCCAATATTTAATATGTAAAATAATATGTGTGTGTTTATGATTGTGTTTATAGTTTGTTTGGTTGTTTGTTTGTTTGTCATTTTGCACAAAGTCCGCGAGCATTGCCACTTTTCATTTCACTGCACATCTCGTAAGTGTATGTGACGAATAAACTTGACTTGACTTGACTTGGTTCTGGCAAATGACAGTAAGTAACTTCACTCTTACACCCTAACCAATTATTACAATAAAGGTCAACATACCATTAGCTTTCCCTCCCCCTTGACTCTGAGTCTGAAGAACAGTTTCGACCCAAAACATCAACTATTTATTTTCTCCTGAGTTGCTGCCTGAATTACTCCATCATTTTGTGTCTATTAACCAGATAAAGATATAGAAGAACCAGGCTCATATAGAGCTATTACTTTGTTAAATACGGATCAAAAAATATTAGCGAAAACACTAGCTAGAAGACTAAGTCAATATGTTAGTAAATTAATAAATGAGGATCAAACGGGATTTATACCTAAGAGACATTCATTTAATAACCTGAGACGTCTGCTTAACATAATGCACTCTCACAAACCTCAAGAACAAGAGTTATCTATCATTTCATTGGACGCAGAAAAAGCGTTTGATCAAGTAGTATGGGATTATATGATTAAAGTATTGTAAAAATTTCAAATGGGAGAGAACTTCATCGCATGGATAAAATTATTATATAACAAACCCACGGCTAGAATATTAACTAATAATATACTATCTACGAAATTCCAATTAACAAGGGGCAATAGACAAGGATGTTCATTATCACCGCTGTTATTCGCTCTGGTAATTGAACCTTTAGCTGAAAAAATTAGAACACACACGGATATTTACGGTTATAATACAAAATATTCAAATAACAAAATATCCTTATATGCAGACGATGTATTACTGTATATCACAAAACCCCAAACCAGTATACCAAACATATTAAATCTAATTGAGGACTTTGGATCTTTCTCAGGATACAGAATAAACTGGAACAAAAGTGAAATTATGTCGATCAAACCGAAAGACTCAACACATCTCTTGAAATTCCCCTTTAAAATAGCCACAGAAAAATTTAAATATTTAGGAATTGAAATCACTAGAAACTATCACGCTATGTTTAATGCCAATTATAGCCCCTTACTTAAGAAACTAAATAATCTAATCAAATTCTGGAAAACGCTCCCGATGTCTTTAATAGGTCGAATAAATGCTATAAAAATGATATTTTTACCACAAATCCTATATTTATTTCAATCAATTCCAATATATCTTCCAAAAAAGTTTTTCAAAAAACTAGACTCAGACATTACAAATTTTATATGGGATTATAAATCCCACAGAATACAAAGAGCACACCAAAAGAGATTGGTGGTCAAGCGCTCCCTAACTTTATGTACTATAATTGGGCAGTAAATATTAAAAATATGATTCACCTGCTGGACAACTCTGCCCAGCAGGTGGACTGGATTGTAATGGAGAGAGAGGACTGCTCTCCGTGTAATACAGGAGCGACTCTCCTCTCACCAATGAATCTGAATAACAAAAATTATAATAAAAATCCAATGATACATAGCACAATTAGAACTTGGAAACAAATAAAACAGAATCTAAAATTAAGAAATCTATCTCTTTTAATGCCAATAGTCAATAACCCGTCGTTTAAACCTTCAATTATAGATAAATCATTTACACAATGGGAAAGAATGGGAATCAAAACGCTCGGAGATGTGTATGAATTAGGAAAATTATTATCATTTCAACAATTACAACTGAAATATAATTTGAAAAATAATCAATATTTTAAATATCTTCAAATCCGTGACTATCTGAAAAAATACACAAAAGACTATCATAACATGTCCCCAGACTTATTGGATGAAGCCATGAAGACAAAGGCTGAATCAGCAAATCTAATATCATACTTATACAACATTATTTTAAATATAGAAATACCTACAACCGATGGTATTAGAAGAGACTGGGAACAAGAACTAGCTATAAAAATTTCAAAAGAGAGCTGGGATAAACACTTACTATATGTGCATAAATGCTCGATCAACGTACGACATACTCTAATTCAATATAAAACATTACATAGACTATATTATTCAAAAACTAAAATAAATAAACTTTTCCCCAATGTCTCACCCATTTGTGATAAATGTCAGTCACAAGAAGCTACCATAGCGCACTCTTTTCTTTTTTGTATAAAAATCCAAAAATTCTGGAACGAAATATTTGAAATCTTCACAAAATTATTTAAAATAAAACTTGTACCAAAAGCAGAATGGATCATTTTTGGAATATCGGAAGGTAACCCCGAATTAAACGTGTTTCAAAAGAACTTACTTAATTACGGGCTAATAATGGGAAAAAAAGCTTATAGTCAAATTCTGGAAAAATGCTCCAATACCAACAATAAAAATGTGGATTTCAAACATGTTCGAAACATTACACTTGGAAGAGATGAGACTCCTCCTAGCAGGCAAAGCAGACCACGTCCAAAAGACGTGGTCTGCATTTATGGAACTATTACAAGCATAAGGTGCAATAGTAATTTAAAATATAAATGGTACCAGGATCTGGTAACGGGGGGTATAAAATAAATTTTTTTAAAATAAAATACGGTTGGTATATCCTTTTTTGCGGAGTTTTGTGTTACAATAGAGCGATTGTTTTTCCTTTTTTTTTCTTTTCTTTCTAGGGTCTTATTTCCTTTCTTTACTTCCTTCTCTAACTTCTTCCCTAAGGGGCTTTCTTTCCCCAACACTTTCCTCACCTTCACGATTCTTGCTCACTTTCCTTACTTTTTTTATTTCTATCTTTTTTAAAGCTCGAAAAACGAAGTGGTACAACAAATGTAATAAGATATATCTGATGTGTATTATTGTAATTTACTGTACTTCTAATAAAAAAAAAATTAAAAAAAATAAAATTAAAAAAAAACCCAGCATCGGCAGTTTCTTCCTACCATTAGCCTTCGGGATACATACATAGAAAATAGATGCAGTAGGCCATTTGACCCTTCGAGCCAGCACCACCATTCAATGTGATCATGGCTGATCATCGACAATCATTACCCCGTAACTGCCTTCTCCTCATACCCCTTGATTCCGCTAGCCCTAAGAGCTAAATCTAAAGGGCCTGTCCCACTTGGTGATTTTTTCTGAGACGGCCTGCATCATTGACTGACGTATCAGGTCACTGAAAATGTCGCGGCATGATGACGTATTGACGCATGGTGTTTCCTCAAGTGTCGCAACATTTTTTTTGTCGCCGCTGGATTTTGAAATGTTCAAAATCTTTTGGCGACCCTGATATGACGCGTGCAGTCGCCGAAATATATCGCCGAGTGGGACAGGTCCTTAACGCTCTTTTGAATGCATCCAGTGAATCGGCCTCCACTGCCTTCTGAGGCAGAGAATTCCACAATTTCACAACTCTCTGGGAGAAAAAGTTTTTCCACATCTCAGTTCTAAATGGCCTACCCCTTATTCTTAAACTGTGGCCCCTGATTCTGGACTCCCCCAACATCGGGAACATGTTTCCTGCTTCAAGCGTATTCAATAATTTTATATGTTTCTATAAGAACCCCTCTCATCCTTCTAAATTCCAGTAAAGCCCAGTCGTTCCATTCTTTCATCATATCATCCCGGGAATTAACCTTGTGAACCTACGCTGCACTTCCTCAATAGCAAGAATGTCCTTCCTCAAATTAAGAGATAAAAACTGCACACAATACTTCAGGTGTAGTCTCACCAGGGCCCTGTACAACTGCAGAAGGACTTCTTTGCTACTATACTTAAATCCTCTTGTTATGAAGGCCAACATGCCATTAGCTTTCTTCACTGGCTGCTGTACCTGCATGCTTACTTTCAGTGACTGATGTACAAGGACACCCAGGTCGCGTTACACTTCCTCTTTTCCTGTTATTATCTGACAACATTCAGAAAATAATCTGCCTTCTTGTTCTTGTCACCGAAGTGGATAACCTCACATATATCCACATTATGCTGTATCTGCCCACCCACCCAACTTATCCAAGTTACCCTGCATCCTCTTCACAATTCACACTGCCACCCAGCTTTGTGTCATCTGCAAGTTTGCTAATGTTACTTTTAATTCCTTCATCTAAATCATTAATATATATTGTAAATAGCTGCACCGAACCTTGTGGCACCCCACGAGTCATTACCTACCATTCTGAAAAGGACCCGTTAATTCCTACTAGACTGATGAACAAGGACTCCCAGATCCCGTTGTACTTCCCCTTTTCCCAACTTGACGCAATTTAGATAGTAATCTGCCTTCCTGTTTTTGCTACCAGAGTGGATAACCTCACATTTATCCACATTTAACTTCATCTGCCATGCATCTGCCCACTCCCCCAACCTGTCCAAGTCACCCTGCATTCTCATAGCATCCTCCTCACAATTCACACTGCCACCCAGCGTTGTGTCATCTGCAAATTTGCTAATGTTACTTTGTGTCTTTGTTACTTAGTCAAGCAAGATTACCCTTTCGTAATTTCATGCTGACTTGGACCGATCCTGTTACTTCTATCCAAATGCGCCGCTATTACATCTTTAATAATTGACTCCAGCATTTTCCCCACAACTGATGTCAGGCTAACTGGTCTATAATTTTCTGCTTTCGCTCTCCCTCTTTTCTTAAAAAGTGGTATAACATTAGCTACCCTCCAATCAACAGGAACTGATCCAGAAGCTATAGAACATAGGAAAATGATCACCAATGCATCCACGATTTCTAGAGCCACCTCCTTGAGTACCCTGAGTTCAGACCATCAGGCCCTGGGGATTTATCAAACTTCCGTTCCATCAGCCTACCAAACACCATTTCCTGACTAATGTGAATTTCCTTCAGTTCTTCCATCACCCTAGATCCTCTGTCCCCTAGTATTATTGGTTGCACCTGCATTTCAGCTTTCAGGGACGGGGAACAAGGTCACAAAACCTTTGGGCAATCTTTCCCAATCTCCCTCATTAAACAATTCAAGCTTTTTTGTCTACCAAAGTAGATAATCTCACATATATCCACATTGTACTCCATCGGCCATGTTGTCTTCCTCTAAATCCATTTATTCACAAAACCCTCAAAGTCTCTTTACATCTTTATCTCTATCCACTTTCACATTTAATGTGATGTGTTATGTTATATTTAGTCCCTGCAACCACATCAATGATATGGATTCTGAGTACTTGGTCCCCAGACACCCATCCTTGCTGTGACCACAGAGTGCCGACCCGAGAAGGAACTTTTATTCATAATCTTTATCTTTACTTAATACCTACGATTCCATATGCTCTAAACCTGTTGATCAACTTCCTGTGTGGGGCCTTTTTGGAAACCTTCTGAAAATCCAAGTGCATCACATCCACTGGTTCTCCTGCAACTACTCCACTAGACACATTCTCAAAGAACTCCAATAGATTAGTTACATATGATTTGCCCACAACCCGTCCCAACTGACTTAAGCAGTCATTGGCACTCCAACAGAATCCCAATTGGGCGCACAATGTCCACCACTTGGGAAAATGAAAAGTAACATCGACTAGGGTTCAAACATACTTTTTGTTATGCATCATGTGCTAAATGGGCAGATTTTAAAACTTCTGCGAAACCCTTGATTCCAACGTTCAGATTTTAAGTTCACAGAAGAGAAATTGTGAAAATTGGTTTAAAAATGAAGCAACATTCCTTGTAAATTCTGCCATTCTCCTACTGTAATTCCATTAGAGCCCTGGCAGATCGTAGAAAGTTCACTGTGGCAGGTTTCCTTCCATTTCTGGGATTCTTTTGTTTGCCAATCAGGGTCAAAATTTATGTTTGCTCATCACAAGCCAAATATTATCAGGAGTGAAACTGGAAGCAAGAAATTACCAAGTCAAATGTCTCTTGTCTACATTATTTTTTTAATGGAGTTAATTGTGACATGATTGAAGTATATAAAGGAGTATAGAGGCAAATTAAACAGTAATGTTCCAAAGGTAAATAGCTAAATATTTGGACTGTCAAGTTGCCAGCAGTTGCCTGAACAACCGGCGACTGTCAGAGTGGAACACACACACATCGCTTCCTTCACCAATCCGTTATGCAGGCGGGGGACAGGTCAAGCAGGGGGGGGGGAAGCGCTGTCTGAGTGAAATTCACATGGTGCAAAGCCAATGTGATACACCGCGATGAACAGGAAGGTTGGCGCTGTAATTTAGACGGTGAAAGCACATTGTACGGGAAGGGTGACGTAAATCCTTTAAAAGAAGGGGAGATTGGGGTGGGAGAGAAGGGGGAGAAGGTTGGAGAAGGACTGGAGCCAACTTTTAAGAGATACAGGGCTGTGAAGCTCGGCGGACATTAACATTACCGGTCGGTTATCCTTGGTTCTGAAAACTACTGCTTACGTTTTTTTTCTCCAAATGAGCCAATGAAATTCACCGGTCAGCACCGGCTACAACCTACGAGAACATATGACCTCCTGGCAAATGACTAGGACCTCCTGGCGACCCACCTACGGCACGAGAATTCTCGCTACTCTCCATGGTGGTTTCATTATGGTCATGTTGAAAAATTTGCGGCGACCATAATGAGGCCGCGATTAGTTCCCAAAAAGCGTGACCTCCTCACGACCATGAAGGCGACTCCCCGCCAACCACGCAAGAACATGTGGCTACCATGTGGCGACCGCATAGTCTCCTGCAGTCGCCTAAAAAGTTGCCTAAGTGGGACAGGCTAATAAGAAACATTTAAGATTCTAGCTCTCTTACACTATAGATCCTAAGGGTAAACTTTTCATTGTTATTTATCTTTCTTAAGGACTCTATGTATACATTAGATCTAGTTTGTTACATTAATCTTACACATGAAATTTTATAGTACTGAACAATGAACCCTTTAAAGTCTAGCTCCTCGCCAAAGGATACCCAAAAAAACAGCCTCTTTGTCAAAATTATTGACAGAAAGTAATCCACATAATTTACCTTCGTCTAGCACCAGGAGCAATTCATTTTATCATCAGTTTTGAAATGTTGTTTAAATTCACTTAATACTAATTCCGAACTTGGAAAACGTTAATGGATGAAAATCGTATAAAATTGATTTCACCAACAAGGTGATAGGAGGTTAGTACAGCTTTACTCTTCTAAAACTTAGCATGATGCACCACCAAAAAAGTCTTGTACCATATAGGTGCTGTCAGTTGCATACATCATAAAACAAGGGTAATAAAAGGGAAAAAAGTTCAACAATTGCAATAAAAAAAACATTCCTTGGGTTGTACAAACTGTATGCATCAAGCTGATGAGCTATTAATCCTATCAATGTCCAGTATGGATCATCTTTACAGCTACTTCTGGATAAAGAAATCAGAAGTTTATCTGAAACATTTTTTAATGTATTTTATGCAAAATACTTCTAATCTCTAAGAGTTGAAAAAAAGAATGAAACCCATATCCTTTTTAAATTCCTTTCATACAAAGATTCTTATAATCTTCAAGAGTTAAAAAGAATCAATCCAGTATTCTGTGTACCAGGGAAGATGAATGATGGCATATTATCCTTTAATAATAACTGTAGGAGACAGCAAAGGAGTACAGCTGTAATGAAGAAAATTCTCACAGTTGCAACCGCACTGTGCACTTTCCTCTGTGACAATTCCAAGAATTGAAACTAATTTGACAGGCCATGGAACAGTCAAATGCCATGTGGTAAACATAATTCTTGATTACATTACTGACTTTCTAAACAAATATGCATTTTCACAGTTCTCAAATTTGTAAACTTTCTTGGAAAAGTATTCTGAATTTTGAAATATACTTAAAACTATAATGTGTGCTCTAATCTATTTTTATTCCTTAAATTTATATAATACATGTTACAATAATTACTTCTGGAAACACAGATGACATACATCACAGAATATTTTGAAGTCGAATGTGGAGATTTGCTGTTATAATTGCAACTTTGTGAAATCGTATTGCAGCTTGCAAACAGAAAACAGTGTGGATTCGTTTCTTAAACCACAATTTATTCTTTACCACCATGTGTTTCCTCCATTTTTTTCTGAGTAAAGCATACTTAAAATATCTCCAACCGGAACTACAATGAACTACAATGAAAATCAAATCTTTTTGGGGGAAATAATTAGTATCAAAGTTTATTTTATTTGACCAAAACTTTATTTGCCCAGACACAATGTGTGGTTTGAATGGCACAATACATAATTTACATTATGGTGTTAAAGGAAGCTCCTAGTCTTATTGATAATGGCTTAACTAGTACATTTTCTTGAGTGGATGTGCATGCAGGATTAAAATAGACCTGTTTATCCTTTAAAAGCTACTGATCCACTTCGCATTAAATTATTAAGACATACGTAATTTTAAAAAATCCAATATAGAACCAAAGGTGAGTTTTGAGGGCATTTTTCTCATTTTCTTTACTAGAAAATGTTTAGAAAGTGTCCATTGTGATTCTTTCCTCATTTTAACTTCAAGTAACATATAACATTAAATATGTGCTCCCAGTGAAAACAGATCACTCATTAAATATGAAGAAATCTATAAATCGACTATAACCCAAATGACAACTTATACCCAATAACTTTAAGAAGATTTAAATATGTTTGCTGGCCAATTAAAGATTATTATTTTAATGTATGAACTATGAACATTATCCAAATGTGTGCTTCATGCAAGCTTTTAGTCTCCTGATTTAAGTGTGTGTGCACTTCATTTCATATGATCAAAGCTGATGGCCCTTCATTTATATTTGAGATATTTATGTACTATGTTTTCTCAGACTTACCTGTATTCTTTGGTGTATTCAAAATCTTGCTTATTATGTGCTGGTTTTAGAAAATTGCACTCAATAATTCCAATTACACCAATTCCACATCCTCTGGCGTTTGACTGGAGCAAAAAGACAATTAAAATGATTAATCCATTTTTCTATGCAGCTCATATTATTCACATGCACTACTCACTTAAAAAAAAAAGCTTTTAAATTAATAGGTAGACAAAAATGCTGGAGAAACTCAGCTGGTGAGGCAGCATCTATGGAGCGAAGGAAATAGGCAATGTTTCAGGTCGAGACCCTTCCTTGAGGAAGGGTCTCGACCCGAAACGTCACCTATTTCTTTCACTCCATAGATGCTGCCTCACCCGTTGAGCTTCTCCAGCATTTTTGTCTACCTTTGATTTTCCAGCATCTGCGGTTTACTTTTAAATTAATATATGTTTATAAGGGACTATTTATGCAGTTCTAACAATATCTAGTGCAGAAAAATTATAATTCTAAGTTAGATATCCCTTGATCTTTGCAACCCCATTATGTACACCCTTATTTGTACCACGTAACTACATGACATCACTGAAACCATGATCGATTGTTCTTTTGATTGTTCTAAATTATTCTTAGTACTTTTTTTTAATCAATACATTTGAAAGCAAATAGGTTGTTTATTGGTTTTCAGCCTGATACATGAAATGGCACACAACAGAATGCAGTTTCATTTCTTGGCTTGTGTCAGTTAGCTTCTTCTTAGCAGTAACATCAATGATGCAAACAATCACAATGCTTAAAGTTGAAGGCGATAAATCAGAAACCTTCTTGTCTGGAGCAAATACAAGATTAGGCTTTTCAACACAGAAAATATCAAATGTAACCAAATTAAACGATAATGAATTTAAGAATTTCAGATTGTCAGCCACTCCAGTTTATATCAGGACCACCCAGTTCCGATGAAAGGGAAATCAACTCAATCTTTCTCCATGGCTTGTTTCTTTTGAGCACTTTCTTCCATTTCAGGTTTCCAGGTGTGCATCTGTTTACATTTCCTCCAAACAGATTAGTTGTAACCAACAAACCTTAACCATCTTCTCCTTGCCAACAGCAACTCGTGTGTCATTCAATATCTCTTTGTCTCCCTCGGTCATATCGCAGATTCTTCCCCTTGTTCACTGCACCTTTCCCCTTTTCTGCAACTTAAAAACTTTGTTTTCATACCTTTCCTAGTTCTCATGAAAGATTATTCCATGGAAATGCTAATAATACATCTCTCCTCACAAGTACTGCCTCACCAGCTATACATTTCCAGCATTTGCTGTTTTTATTCCATGGAAAGGTGTTCAGGCATGGAACATTGGTTAAACAGATTTAAAACTTCATTTCGGGCGTCAATAAATAAGATTATTCCAAATTCTTTGAATACTATATTCTTACCTTTATCTGGCATCCAACTTTCTCATAGGATTTGATCAGGCGATTTTTATTGTACATCATTATCCCATAATGTTCCTTGTTCTTGCAGTTAAAACCAAAGGTTATTTTTACACGTTTATTCTAATCCAATCATTAAGGTAAAAGACAGGTTCAGCATGGGATAAACTGAGCTTGTGAAACAAATATTAGGTGCCACATTTTTATAGCAGTCATCTTAATTTACTCATCATGATACACGAGATCTTGCAGCCCCATTGCTGCTTCCCACAGAACAATCACATTCCCCATTTGTTATCCATCAAAAAGTAGGAGGTAAGGAACAGAATAGGGATACTGGACACATTTTTTCATTCCGAAGGGGGTAGATGAATGGAATGAGCTGCCAGAGGAGGTAGTGGAAGCAAGTACTAGAACCACATTTAAAAGACACTTGAACAGGTACATGGTGAGGTAAGGTTTAGAGGGGTAATCGGCCAAATGGTTCTTGCTTAGATGGGGCTCTTGGTCAGCATGGACAGTTTGGGCTGAAAGGTCTGTTTCCACACAATATGTCTATGACTTTAATTGGCGGGTTATCAATTGTGATGCTGCATTGGGTCATATTATAACTTGAACTTCTTGTTTTTCTTGTTTGAGTCAAATATAATTTCTAACCCAGCTGACACCATCTAGCTGATAGAGGGATCAAAAAAATGGCAAGGATCACAGATTGAGTGAAACAAATTATAGCAGAATGAGTTCAATGTGTGGATGCATCCATTTTACACCAAGAAAAGTTCATCAAAGTACTGCATTTTCCAATGATGAGATGTTAGGAATAATTTGATTTTGGAAACCATAGGAATTCAAGGCATACATTTAGGAATAGAAATTATCAAAAAATAGATGGCTGTAAAAGACTCATGGAACATTGACCTTTACCTCAAGAGCAGTGGGAAATAAAGAGTGCAGTTAAAGGTAAAAATGCTAACAATACAAATGTCAACATCTGTGGATATAGAAATAGGTCAATAATTTACCATCAAAACCAAGAAAAGACAAAGGAAATACAAAAGGATTCATGTTGGGGTAAGAAATTAAATAATAAAAAGTATGATAGTGCAGAGTGAAAGTGATTAACAAAATAAAGTAGAAGTGGAGAAACAGGAGAAAGTTATTATCTAAAATAACTAGCAAAGAGAACAATAAGTTAAGGTGAAATACAAAAAACAAAATTGCCGAGCTTCCGAAATTGTTGATCTTACAGATATGTGTTCAGTAGCAAGATGGGATACTGTTTCTCAAAGATATACCAAGGTTCACTGGAACAGGGAAAGAGACGAAAGACAGTGAGGTCAGAAGGACTGGAATGGTGAACTAAAAACGTAATTTAAAGCTCCAAGTCATGTTCGCAAACTGAATGGAGATGTTCCACCAAATCATCAATCCATCTGCATTTGGCTTTTACCAATATGGGGGAAATTACAAGGTTCCTGGTCCCAGCACACTGATGCAATTATAAAGAAAGCGCATATCTGAGAATTGCAAGATTTGTTGAATGCGAGCCTGATAGTGTGTTGGGGGGTTGAGAAAGAATGAGTCAGCATGGTGGCAAATGGACTGGAAATCAGGATAAATAGGGTGCAAATAAATAAATTGATGCAATGCAAAGGGGAAGGTCCAAAGACCCTTTACCTCCAAGGTCAATGCTACTTTGAAAATCAGATTATTTGGAAATGACAAGAACTCCTGGACAACATAGTATAACTTCCCGTGAAGGGGGTACTTAGACCTCATTGCTCATGGTAACCTACCAATGATGCCCATCAATTTATTGATGATGTGAAATGACCAAAATATGGTCATCCTTTTGTTTCAGTAAAGAAATCAAAATTGAATTTCAAATGCATAATGTTGAAAAAAAGCCACCATTTTGCAATTAAATATCTAGGCAGTAATATTTAGATGACAGATGCTTGACATTTCACACCTTGTATTCTTTATATTGAAATAAAGAAGGAACTTAAAAGTTACAGAATTTTCTGGTGCTTGAAAAAAAGTGATTTTGGCTGGAAAATGCTATGCACTGGTATACATATAATGAGATACATTTAAATTAGGAGGATTAAAACAACAGCATAGGAGCATTAAAAACATTAGTACTGATTAAATTTAAAAGGAATTGATTTTCGTGTACTTGTTCGTGGGTTAAACTCATAAAGAGTAATATGTTATAAATCCAGTAGCTGGCTAATTAGATACAACATTGATCTAAAAGTTCCTCACAACCTGTTCCACTATCGTGCTGGTTTGCGATTTCCACCATTATTCACTTACAATTCAAAGAAATTTAGATAAAGGAATTGATTTTGTTGTACTTGTTCGTGGATTAAACTCATAAAGAGTATTATGTAAACTTAGATAATTACAGATTATATTACTTTTCACACAATTCCAGACCTTCTGCAACACTTTGTTGAAACGACAACAAAAATCTACAAATTGCTTCAGCCAATGTCCAAATCTAGCAGTCAAACAATGGCGGTTGATTTCAAATTTAGTTTTCAGAAAAGGAAACAGTTGACTATTTCTTTCATTTACCGCAAAGAATCTGGAAACTGAGCAACTTCAATACAAGCAAAGACAGTAGATTGTAATCTTAAAGAAAAAACAAGAGTAATGCTTATTAATGTAAACCCAAAAAAGGATACAATAAAATTAGGTCTATAAACATCATATTCCACATGCGCCAAACTCTTTGTGATAAGCTGTGCTTTGATTTTCTTCTTTTGCAATATGATCTGCATTCGAGGTTTCAGATACAAAATGCTACAATATGCCTATCATTAGATAAAGAAACATAGTATTAGCTTGTCATCTTGCTGTCCTTAGCTTTTGTAATGATCTTCATTATTTCTTCAAGTAATAAACCAGTCAATGCAACAATAGTTTTCAAATCAGGACGTGTAACAGTATGACGTGCATCTTCTACACTATTAATAAAACTCTCATCTTGACCACTTCCGGTCTGCGTTGTAATTAAATTTACACGCTACCCTATAACGCTAGGATTTTTTCGCCACCTTACTCACCGTTCACCTCTGCTCCAAGCCAAAAAGTTTTGTTCCGATCGGTGAAATATGAGAAAAGTTATGAAGGTTTACAAAATCGTGAGATCAGCAGATTGGTCTTCTCGCCTGTCTGTCAACATGAAGGGAACGCCCCTTCCGGCACCCGCTGGAGAATAAATCCCCGGAGGCGAGGCTGAGTAAACAAGCCATGCTGATTGAGTCCGCATGTGGTGCCGCGGCCGGTGGCCGCTGAGTGGAGTCCCCTCCCCCCCCACACATACCCCTTCCCCCCGCCAACACCCCCCCTTCACCCTACCCGCTCCTCCCCACACACCACCCCTTCCCCCACCCCCCCTTTACCACTCCCCGTTCCTCCCCCCACACCACCCCTCCCCCATCCCCTCCCACCTCCACGCCACCCCCTCCCCCCTCCACGCCACCCATTCCCCCCACCACATACCACCCCCTCCCACCTCCACACCACCCCTCCCCCCCCACACCTCCCCCTGCTCCCCATCACCCCCTCCCCCACAACCACCTCCTCACAACCCCCCCTCCCCCACATCATGGCGGAATATTGCATTGGGGAATCGGTTGCATTGGAGGACCAGGCCTCCCGTGTGACTGGGACCCAACGGGTCCCACTTCGTCTAGTATAATAATACTCAACATAATTTACAGATCCTAAAACAAAGTTCAGCACAATCGGGTAGTTATGGTCAGACCTTCAATAAACAAATAAAGAAGAACTTGTGACTTTTCCCACTGAACATTCCTCCCTCTCACCTGGTCTAATGGAAATTATCACACGGATAACCTGAATGAGGCTGAGGGGGTAACCTGATAGAAGCATAGATAGGGTAGATGGTCAAAATCTTTTTCCCATGGTAGGGATATTAAAACAAGTTTGCATGAGAGGAAGGCGTTTTAAAGGGGATCCGAGGGGTGATTTAAAAAATATTTACAAAGTGGTTGAGATCTGGAATTCACTACCAGAGAAGTTGATGAAATCAGATACAATTACTATATCGCAGAGGCATTTAGGCAGACAATTTCAAATGATATAGAGGTTACTGTCCAAATGCAGCAACTGGGATGAGCAGATGGGCAAAAAGGTCAATATATATTTGGTGAGGTGAAAGGACAGTTTTTGTGGCACACGACTCCAAAATCAAGGAATCCATTCTGGCACATGGCACACTTGCCACGTAAATTAACGCACACTGCATCAACTAAAGAACTGTAGCATTTCAGGCAATGGAAGTTTGTCCTTACCTAATTGACAAATCATTTGACATAAAGGATAAAAAGTTGCTCTTCTGGAATTTATGAGGGGAAAATGCAACTGAATAAATACAAAAGGAAACAATAAATCTTGTCAAGGGCTCGCATTACAAAGATCGTGGTAAGGGTGGTTTCTAGGAATGCAACCACCCCCCTCACCCCATAGTGCAGTATATTATAACAGTATATTCAGCGATGAAGAAACATTTCTCTCAGGCCATATCCTCTAAACATTTTAGAAGATAATTAAGATGATGGATTATGACGATGCAAGTTTTATACAGAAATCTTTGTGTTTCTCATTGCAGCTGAAACCTTAGAAACACTGCTGAAGCAGTTTTTATTCAAAACAATATTCAACCTTAAATCTTTCTACTCTATTGTGATCTTTCTTTGATTTATAAATGTTTAGATTTAACTGCTCCCAATAACACAAAAAGTAATTTAGTCTGGCAATTGGTGATATGGAGGCGATCAACTAAGACATTTAAATAGTGGATGTCACAATCAAATTTCATGTGATTAAATATCACAAGTGATCACATGATCATATTATCAAACATGTCATCAAATGTTACATGGTTATACATGATCAAATTTCCAGACATAGCAAACAAAAATTGCCAATCCTAATGTGAAGGCCTAGCCTCTAATCAGCTCTCTTTTTTAAATAAACCTGAACAAAAAAATTCCACACACAATTAAGTACTGACTCTTAAGGAGTAGTCACTTTCAGGAATGTGCTGATCCAGCCTCTCTGGCCGCTTAAAATTTTTCTTCTTTCCCGCACTCTCGTCACAATTGATATCTGGGATTCGGATGTCATACTGGTCTGTTTCAAAATCCAGCTCGGGTTGTCCATCTATGTTTCTGAAAATATACAAAGCCATTTATAAATAAGAAGAATTTCCAGAGAAAATAAAAACTGGTCCAGCAGGATCCTTTCAGAAAAGGTCTCAACAAAATCTCTTCAACAATATATAACATAAACACCAGAAAATTCTGTAAATATTCAGCGTCAGGCAGCGTCTGTGTTAAGGCAAACAGATCAAAGGTTTCAAAGCAAAGACCCTTTATCAGAACAATTCTGCTGAAGGATTTTTGACCTGCAACATGAACTTTGTTTCCACAGTCCACAGTCCACAGTTCAGCCTAGCTGAACGTTTCCCATGTTTTGTTTTTATTTCAAATTTGACATTCCGCAGATTTTTGTAATTTTCATATTGAACATGTTAGTTGAAATTACTTAGCAAATCTGCCTACTAATAGCACGTTGTGTTATATCAGTTTAGGGAAGATATTTGATAATGACATAAATAAGGGTTGTTAGACAAGTATGGAGACATGATGTTGCATACTAAATGTTTCTGCGGACCGAGATCATAGACGTATCATATTATAGATGAACAATTTTATGTGAGGAGCAACTATATATTTTGAGGCTTATTTTGATTTAATATTTCTTTTCAAAATCAATCCTGTAATGGATTGAGCTGGAAACCGTCGTGGTAACAAATTGTTCCCAACATGATTTTCCAGAGAATCAATACGGCTTGGCACTCCAACATTGTGTGCAGGTACATGAAATAAATCAGACATGATTAGTTAATTTTGTGTTTATTTATTTATTTATTTACTTCAGGTTTCTCACTCCAAAGTGGATTTGAAGAATATTGAAGCGGTACACAAACATAAATATGGAAAATCACTTAATAGTGCCTTCAAGGATAAAACCAAAGTTGATTATTCTCTGTGGAAGCAAGGAATAATGTGCTGAACAGGGTATCGGCTATTTTGTCAAAATTAAAGACTGCAATGACATCGTTGATTTAGTTGTGAAATCATAACTGTATATTATTTGTAACTGGTGTAAATAAAGTTGGATGACTTCAAAATTTAAAAAAGGGCAGCATGGCGGCGGTAGAGCTGCTGCCATACAGTGCCAGAGACCCGGGTTCAATCCTGACTATGGGTGCTGTCTGTATGGAATTGGTACGTGCTCCCCATGACCAAGTGGGTTTTCCCTCAGGTGCTCCGGTTTCCTCCCACACTCCAAAGACGTACAGGATTGTAGGTTAATTTTCTTCGGTAAAAATTGTAAATTGTCCCTAGTGTATAGAAGAGTGTTAGTGTACAGAGATTGCTGGTCAGAGCGGACTCAGTGGGCCGAAGGGCCTGTTTTCGCACAGTATCTCTAAACCAATACAAATCTGAACTAAACACCTTCTCAATTCAAAGCAAAGATATTACATTAATCCCAGACCTAGACTGAAAACACAAGAATACCAAAAGAAAATGCAATATGCTCAATAAATATTTTCAGGGGTTGGAAATTAGATTGATTCGCACTTGTTTGTTACCTCTAAATTTTGCTTTGGACCAATCTAACCAATGTTATACACAAAATGCTGGAGTAACTCAGCAGGACAGGCAGCATCTCTGGAGAGAAGGAATGGGTGATGTTTCGGGTCAAGACCCTTCTTCAGACAGATTTAAACCAGCATCTGCAGTTCTTTCCTACACATAACCAATGTTATATTTCCAAATTAAGTATGTGCTATTCAAGTATGCATATTGTTAGAGAATATACAAGAGGTAAAGAAACACGTGGAATGGAGATATATATTATCATAAGAAGAAATCTTCAAATTGGTAAAATAATCTATTCACAAGTTAACTTGCGAGGATAATTTACGACTACTGAAACCAATCATCATGTGTGAGGCATTCAAATCAGTACAGCAGAGGACAATAGATGAATGTTCATGTTAATGGGCTCTCATTGAAACCTCCATGATGAGATCTGGGAAAATATTATGATGCCCTCTTTTGTATTAAGATATCATGAAAGGCATATGCATGCCACTCAATGCAGTTTATCTGGTCATTTAATATTCAGATGCACGTATAACCAGGGAGCCACAATAAAACACAGTATAAATTAGCACAAGAACAGCCCACAATGTCTGCGCCGATTATGATGCGAAGACCATTTCTTATCCATCTACACATTATCCATATCCCTCCATTCCCTGCATATCCATCTACCTATACAGAAGCCTCTTAAATGCCAATATCATATCTGCCTCAACTACCAACCCTGGCAGCATGTTCCAGCCACCCCCCCCCCTCCCCCTTTGTATAAAAGCTGCCTCTCACTTCTCCTTTAAAGTTTGGCACTCTCACATTATCTATTTCCATCCTAGGAGAAGGTTCTGACTGTCTACCCTATCTATGCCTCTCATAATTTTATACACTTCTATCGGGTCTCCCTACAACATATGGAATTCCAGAAAAAACAATGCAAATCTGTCTAATCTCTCTCTCTAACTATTATCCCTTTATACAAACAACATTCTGGTTAAATGTAAAAACAAGGAACTGCAGATGCTGGTTTATAGCAAAGTTAGACACAAGGGCAAGCAAGCAAGGCTGAGACTGCGCCACAACGACCTGGGAGATTGACCTGAAGCTCCCGGTGGACGGATTGTAGCAGGGAAGCCACCGAGCCGGTTATTGCTCGTCCCCTATGGCTGGATGTGCAAAGACCTGGCGGGCCACGGCCTGTAGTAGGAAAGATGCAGAGCCTGTCCCTGCTTGTCCCCCGAAGGTCAGAGGCCAGAGAGGATGGAGCTGACGATGACCGGACTGAGGAGCAAGGCCAGTAGGAGAGGGGCCAAGCTCTGGCCTACCGCAGCTGCAGGAGGCACCCCAGGGACACTAAGATGGACGGGCGAGGAGAGGGACGTCAGTTCGTTGGTCGATCCACGCATAAGAAGCCGACGGCTGGAGGCCAAGCAGCTTGGACGTGCCAGGATTGGGTCCTGCTAGTAAGACGTAGAGCACGGACTAGAAATGGTGCCAAAACTTGCTGCCTCGCATGCAGTCTGAATGGAATATTTCTGTACACTTTGCTATTCGGAAATTGTGCTTCACTGAACTCTATGTCTGAAAAGAATTTCACCTTGCGTTTGCACATGTGACAATAAAGCACAATTGAACCAAAGAAGTGCTGGAGTAACTCTTCTGGTCAGGCATCATCTCTAGAGAAAAAGGATAGGTGACGTTTCAGGTCAGGATCCTTCTTCATCCTGATAAACCTCCTCTGCACCCTTTCCAAGGCCTTTACATCCTTCCTGTAATGGGGTGACTAGGACTGCACACAATGTATCAAATATGGTCCATCCAAAGCTGCAACATGACATTCCGACTCCCAAAGTAAATGCCTTGAACGATGAAGGTAAGCACACCTATACCTTCTTTACCATCCCTCGACATGGTAACAAAAGAAGCAGACGCAAAATACTGGAGTAACTCAGCGGGACAGGCAGCATCTCTGGAGAGAAGGAATGGGTGATGTTTTGGGTCGAGACCCTTCTTCAGACTGAAAGTCAGGAGAGCGGGAGACTAGAGATATGGACAGGTAATGGATATGGACAGCGACAGATCAAAGCAGACAATTGACAAGGAAATGCAGAATGGTTCATTGTTAGGACTATGAAACTAGTCAGAGAACTAGGGTAGGGGTGGGACCGAGAGAGAGGCAAAGAAAGGGTTACTTGAAGTTAGAGAAGATAATTTTCATGGTAAGCTGCCCAAGCGAAATGCCGTTCCTCCAATTTGTTTGGGCCTCACTCTGAAAGTGGAGGAGGCTCAGGTCAGAAAGGTCAGTATGGAAATGGGAGGGGGAGTTAAAGTGTTTAGCAACCAGGAGCGGGTACGCAGCCTGAGCATATTTGCAGAAAGTAGCATATTTGAAGTGTCTGAGCTATAGACAATAGGTGCAGGTGTAGGCCATTCGGCCCTTCAAGACAGCACCTCCATTCAATGTGATCATGGCTGATCATCCACAATTAGTATCCAGTTCCTGCCTTCTTCCTATATCCCCTGACTCTACTATCTTCAAGAGCCCTAGCTAGCTCTCGCTTGAAACTATCCAGAGAACCGGCCTCCACCGCCCTTTGAGGCAGAGAATTCCACAGACTCACAACTCTCTGTGTGAAAAAGTGTTTCCTCATCTCCGTTCTAAATGGCTTAGCCCTTATTCTTAAACTGTGGCCCCTGGTTCTGGACTCCCCCAACATCGGGAACATGTTTCTTGCCCATATCGTGTCCAAACCCTTAATAGTCGTATATGTTTCAATAAGATTCCCTCTCATCCTTCTAAATTCCAGAGTATACAAGTCCAGCCGCTCCATTCCCTCAGCATATGACAGTCTCGCCATCCAAGGCATTAACCTTGTGAACCTACGCTGCACTCCCTCAATAGCAAGAATGTCCTTCCTCAAATTTGGAGACCAAAACTGCACACAATACCCCAGGTGTGGTCTCACTAGGGCCCTGTACAACTGCAGAAGGACCTCTTTGCTCCTACACTCAACTCCTCTTGTTATGTGTCCCTGATAGGACAATGAAACTCTTGCTTTGCTTCAGCACAACAGAACATAGTAGGCATGACTATAGAACAGATCAGTGTGTCCATATACCCTTATATAAATATATACACACATGAATAAATAAATTGCAACAAATCAAGTGCAAATAAACAGATAATGGGCTATTAATGTTCAGAGTTTTGTCTGAGTCATGTTTAATAGCCTGATGGCTGTGGGGATGCAGCTATTCCTGAACCTGGTCGTTACAGTCTTCAGACTCCTGTACCTTCTACCTGAAGGTAGCGGGGAAATGAGTGTGTGGCCAGGATGGTGTGGGTCCTTGATGATACTGCCAGCCTTTATGAGGCAGCGACTGCGATAGATCCCCTCGAAGGCCAACATGCCATTTGCTTTCTTCATTGCCTGCTGTACCTGCATGCTTACTTTAATTGACTGATGAACAGGGACCCCCAGATCCCGTTGTACTTCCCCTTTTCCCAACATGACACCATTTAGATAATAATCTTCCTTCCTGTTTTTGCTACCAAAATGGGTAACCTCACATTTATCCACATTAAACTGCATCTGCCCAACTGACCAAGTCACCCTGCATTCTCATAGCATCCTCCTCACAGTTCACACTGCCACCCAGCTTTGTGTCATTTGCAAATTTGCTAATGTTACTTGTAATCCCTTCATCTAAATCATTAATATATATTGTAGATAGCTGTGGCCCCAGTACCGAACCTTTCGGTACCCCACGAGTCACTGCCTGCCATTCTGAATGGGACCCGTTAATCCCTAATCTTTGCTTCCTATCTGCCAACCAATTTTTTATCCATGTCAGCACTCTACCCCCAATACCATGTGCCCTAATTTTGCCCATTAATGTCCTCAGAAACTTCTAGATCGTTCATGTGAATTAGTTGTCGCAGCAAAGGTTTTTGAATATTTAATGGTATCTTGGCAGCTAGTTTCCTCCCATTGCAAATATGTAATTCTGCAGTTACCTGTCTACACAAAAAATGGTTAAGCTAAGTAGGTAATTGCAACCATTCAAATAGTAGTTAATTGTTCATTGTTGTCATATAATACCTCGATGTACTTTTGAGTTTGGAGATTCTACTGAGAGTCTCCAAGAGAATGTCTGTTTGTTTTGATGAATAAAGATTTTATATTAACCAAATTTAGGCTCCAAGTGGCTTAGTTCACAAGACACAACACATATCTTGTGGCTTTTTTTCCAGCATCAGCTATGTTGCAATTTTTGCAAATGTCCATTTCTAGCCTTACTGGCATAAACTTAAGCTTTATATGCCATCTTTGATGTGTCACTCTGTAACTAAAAGTACACCATGTTGCTATTACGGTTATTTAAAAAGGACATTATGTTATCTTTGTGAGACTGTCAGCTGCTTATACACCTTTTGAACATGACTTACACGAACAATGACTGTTTTCTTCTGCATTTAGCTGTCAAAATCATTATTCAATGAGTTAATCAAGAGTGACGCAACTGGCAATAATCCTTTCTGGAAGGTGTCAGTATAACAAAGACTGATGGTTCAGGACAGGGAGCAGGATTCCAGAACAGGTCAATATACAGGCCTACTCCCACAGAATTATTGAAGAAATCATCTCCTAACTGGACCTCATTGAGATGAAGACTTTGTACATAATCTAATTTCTTTGAGAAAATTATGGTTACATTGATTCTCAACTTTTTGTTTAACAAGGAATCTTTCCAAGTTGCTGCAAGATATCTTTGTCATATCTCTGAATTTGCTACTCACAGCAGCATCATGGAGGTTACGCAAACATTATTTAGTCATCAATTTCAATTTCATTGAGAATTAGGTGTTATCTTGGGCAGGAGTAGGAACCAGAATTTCTGGTTTCCCATGCGCAGCCAGGCATTGACTGGACATGTCCATAGAACTCCCCTTAACAATCTAGACCTTTTCCTCAAAACTCCACTCTAAACATGTATAGGAAGGAACTGCAGATGCTGGTTTGAACCAAAGATAAGACACAAAATGCTGGAGTAACTCAGCGGAACAGGCAGCATCTCTGGAGAGAAGGAATGGGTGTTTCAGGTCGAGGCCCTTCCTCAGACTGATGTCAGGGGAGAAGGAGATACATAGATAAGCAAGCGTAAGGTGTGAAAACAGGACAACGGGAATGGAGATCAAGGAACATGTAGAATACATTATTGTTAGCTGGGAGAAAGTAACAACAAAGCAAACAGAGATAAAATATAGTCGGAGACAGTAAGACTGGTCGGACAACAGGGAAGAGGAATGGGTTGGAGAGAGGGAAAGCAAGGGAAGTTAGAGAAGTTAATGTTCATACCGCTGGGGTGTAAGCTTCCCAAGTGAAATATGAGGTCCTGTTCTTCCAATTTGCGCTGGGCCTCACTCTGACAATGGAGGAGGCCCAGGACAGCACACCTTACAGTTCCTTATCTATGTATCTCCCTCTCCCCTAACATCAGTCTGAAGATCCACGCACACTCCAAGCAAGTCAGGGAAACTTTACCCTTGAAATCGCTTGTTGCTACAGCAACCTCTGCAAATGATCCTGCTCTGCGACATAATTGGCCATCAGTTCAAAAAACCTCTTGCAAGGTTACATCATTACACATGAGCGAGAAAAAAAAACCTAAGGCAGAGTAGAGGTGGAGGGCTGAGGTGCAATGCAGTTCACAATTAATGGACAGAAAGAGGGAAAATAATGGATTACTGGAGGGAGGAGGAGATCATACAGAAACTTTGAGGGGAACAATTAACCAGTTTCCCTCTACAACTCACTAGCTGAGAATATAGCTGGGCAGAGGAGATTTAGAAGGAGACAAGGTAAAGCACAGAGATTCGGAATTGTATGTGAATGGGGTCAAAGGACAGGAAGGAGGTACGGATGGCAAAGCATGGACAACTAGAGGAAAAGACAATTCAAATAGGAACCAAGGTATGCAAATTAATTCACAAGATAGTCTCACATCTGCTGAAATAAACCGGTTAAACTTTACTCCTCAGGTGAATAAGATTCTACACCTACCTTCTGATATTCCAAACAATAATCCGTGTTCCTTTCTTGCCAACAATTGAGTCAAATTCTGCCAGTAGCTCTTCCTGTGACTTGAAGACGGAAAATTTTAAAATAGCCTCCAGACTTGGCACTGAATCTTCAGTAACTATGAGGTTCTGTATTTTAGAGGGTTAAGAAATATTCTGAAGAATCTATTCATAATACCACTTACATAGAAACATAGAAAATTGGTGCAGGAGTAGGCCATTCGGCCCTTCGAGCCTGCACCGCCATTCAATATGATCATGGCACTTCAAATACTTTTCCTGATAATTTATTTTATGATGCATTCAACCCTTTTATACATTGTGGCCCAGATCTTCTGGAACAGACCGCGAGCATTTACTTGTTTAAACTGAACAAATTGTTCCCCTGAAAGGTCCGGGACTTCTGCAGAAGCGGCGTCAACTATGGGAGGCCTGAACTTAACTGCAGATTTGGCTCTCTGTGGAGTCCAGTTGCAGAGCTCCATCATCGTTCTAAGATATCTTAGCATTTACACTAGGTGTGTTTGGAGGATGGGGAGCTCAGAGCTTGCTAACATTATTTCACACAGGAAAAATGGCCCATAGTTTCCCTTTATTCGTCTTACCAGTTTTTCTCAATTTCTTAAAAATTACGGTCAATATGGGCAAGACTTCCTTATGCAAATCCTAGTCTAATGATTACTATTCTGAGAAATCTATCTTGCAAAAACCACAAAAGGCTCAAATATATTTCCTGAGACATGTGGCCATATATGTTTCCCCAGTCTGATCCAGAGCTTCATCTTGTGGTTACATTACTTCTCCTCCATTGCAATGTATATCTTGAGGTTTTTAAGTTCCATAAAATGTGCCACAGAATAACATAGTATCTTGGATTGATTTCATGCAGATCACTTGTCTTTCAGTAAATATATTGAGGAATTGATGCCCGTACCAAAAGTTGCTTTAATTTTCAATTTTGCTCATCAGTAATATATTTTAAGCACTTTCGGGGGGGGGGGGGGGGGGGGGCAGCCAGTTACAACTCCTATACTAAAAAACAATCAAAATACATTTTGGCTACATGCTACTCATGTTTTCTTCAATTTCCCTTTTGCACCAATTCATCTCCCTCCACCCGCCCCATTGCTATTCATAATTATCAATCTATCTTCATCTATTGGCTTACTCCTCTCCCCAATTACTATCCACAGGGATGGGAATTCTTTTGCAGCTCCCCCAAATAAGAAAACTGACAACGCCATCTAACGCTCAAGATTTCACAGACAATTTTCAAAACTGTGGTTCACATTTTTACAGGGATTAATCTATTTGCATATTATCATGCTTAGAATATTTCAGTCCAGTTCTATTTACTAAAGACTGTAACACAAACAAGATATTAAGGCACTTACATATTTTGAATGAATTGAGATAAATAAAATAGAATGCTGCAAAAACAAGAGAGCATTATTATAAGTAATGTACATTCTTGCCTTACATTGACAAATTTTGTGGAATCTGTTATTCAAAGAAGCCTGCCAAAATAAAACAATTTTAACATGAATACCAATATGCAAAAAGGATATTATTCTGTTGGTTGAAAGGCACAATGGGGACGATTATCGCTTGTGCATTAATCTGCTCCAGATACGACTGCGATAAGAGGCCCACGCTTAATGCTCCGCCATTCTTGGTGAAGACCATAGCATCCTTTCCCAGCCGCATGGAGCCTGATTTAAACCCATTTCCATATACTCCTATTGGCAAGTGGTTTTTATTCCCCGTTTTGTTAGTGAAGCCAAAGCTGCAAAATATGATTAAAGTGTGAAGTGAGAAAATTAGTAACAAAAAGCCATGTAATAGTAAGTTTAAAAAATATTTAAGCAACCTCCTGCATTTCTGCAATTTGCTTAACAGAAATTCACCCTCATATAAATCATAAATCACGATCAAAAACTCTGGGAAATGGAATAAAAATTTGCTTTCAAAATTTGTCTGTAAAAAAAGTAAATATATAAACTTTTAATTCAAATTGCATTTCTTGGTGCCAGCGCAGATTTTGCAGCTTTGCATTATGGAAAATCACAATACTTGTCGTTTTCTCAGAACACAAGCACCCTCTTCCCCCAATATAGGGGTTGCCTATATCTGTATTTAATTCTGCTTCAATTAACTGACTTTACAAAATTAACTTGCTTCTTTCATTTAAAGCGAGGTGAGTTCAGTTAATTTTATACTGGGGTGAAGATGAGAGAAGATGCAAGAACTTGGAAGTCTTGGTTTCTAAGAATCATTTGATATTTAAATATGTGCGTGGTTGTGCTCAAATTTGCCTGCAGTCAAAAATCCATCATGTTGCTTCCCCAATTCCTTCCTTGCTTGATGTGTATATTAAACAAATGGAACAGAGTAAACAAAAAAGAAAAATGTTCAGTTACAAAAACGTTGCTTCTATAAGCATGTATGGTTAGTGCAATCCCATGCATCAGATGTATAATGGCACTGCCAGTAGAGTATCTGTCTCATGGCTCCAGCAATCTGGGCTCAATCCTGACTTCCAGTACTGTTTGTATGGAGTTTGCACATTCTCCCTATCTTCTTCTTGCATATGGCGTGCACAGCCTAAAGTTGTAGGACAACTTGTTCTATTTGATCTTATTTGATTGTGCACGCCAGGTTGATTGCATTCGTCGAAACAGGGCGGACCACGTGAAGGTTGCAATCTTCCACCCCATTCTCCCTATGACCACATGGATTTATCCGGGTGCTCCACTTTTATTCCAAATTTCAAAGATGTGCTCAAGACTAGCTTAATTGACCACTGTAAATAACCCATGGTGTGCAGGTGAGTGGTAGCATTTGAGTGGGATTTGTTGGGAATGTGGAGAATAAAAATGGATAAGTGTAGAATTAGGTGTTTGATAGTGGGTATGCACTTGGTTGCTTGAAACATACATTTCCCTTGTTTTCTGTTAGTTTAGCTGAAAGATACAGCGGGAAAATAGGACCTTCGGTTCACCAAATCCGTGCTGACCAACAATCACCCATACACCACACACTAGGGGCAATTTTACAGAGGCCAATTAATCTAGAAACCTGCACGTCTTTGGAATGTGGGAGGAAACTGGAGCACCCGGAGAAAACTCAAGCAGTTACGGTGAGAACGTGCAAACTCCCCACAGACAGCACCAATAGTCAAAGAGAATGCGTGTTTTCTTCAAGATTACTTATTAAAGTGGGAAGGCATTGCATTCTTATGTTTCACTACAAAGGCAAATTTTATTAGTTTAGTTCATAGATATGGCATATAAACAGGCCCTTTGGCCCAGCGAGGCCAGACCGACCACTGACTAGTCGTTCACACTAGTTCTATGTTATCCCACTTTATCATCACTTCCTACATATTAGAAACAATTTTACTGAGGCCAATTAATCTACAAACCCACACATCTTTGGAAGGTGCGAGGAAACCGGGGCACATGGAGGAAACGCACAAGGTCACAGCAAGCACGTGCAAACTCCACACCGACAGTACCCAAGGTCTGGATTGAACCTGTATCTCTGGTGCTTGAGACAGTAGCTCAAACAGCTGCACCATTCTCATCAACCCTGTATATTGCATGTTACTCTGAACAAAGCAGCTTATTATTTTAACCAAGTTTCTTCTTATTGTTGTTGAGACAAGAGGCTGTAGATGCTGGAAGCTGTAGCAAGAAAGGAGGAGTTGGAGGAACTCAGTTGGTCAGACAGCATCTATGGAAGGAAATGGACAATCAATGTTTTGGGTCAAGGCCTTTCATCTAGGCTGAAAGAGTGGAGAGATAGTAGCCAGTATAAGGAGATGGGGGTGGGATGGGGGCAAGAACTAGCTATCAATAGGTGATACAAGCGAGATGAGCTGATTGGCAGATCAGGTGGTGGAAAAAAATGTTTGGAGATAGCAATAGAGGCTGGGAGGTGATAAATGGGCAATAAAAGACTGAAGATTCTAAAAACTTGATAGGCAAGAAAAGTGAAGAATGGAATTGAATAAGAGATAGGAACATCAGAGGGAAGGGAGAGAGCATTGAGGGAGGAGAATGGATCCAGTGGGAGATGGGGATGACAGAGTGATTGGGTACAGGGAGTAAGGTGGGAAGAAGGGTATATAAAGAGCACATGGGTGGATGGGTGGAGAGAAAAAAAGGGACAGATTCACTGTCTCACCTGGAAAGGCTGTTTGAGTGCATAGATGGAAGCAACAGTGGAGGGACGTGTTACTTCTGTAGTTGCACGTGAAAGTACCTGTGGAAGTTGGGAGATGGATGGGGTGGGTTAAGCAAACCAGGAAGTCATGGTGAGTGTATTACCTGCAGAAAGGAAGAATGGGTGGAAAGCGGAAGATGTGACTGATGATGGGATCATGTTGTGGCTGGCAAAAATGTTGAAGAATAATGTGCTAGATGGAGAAGTTGGTGGAGTAAAAGGTAAGAACATGTGGAACCCTACCTCTGTTCATATGTGGGGTGAGTGCAGAAGTACAGGACGTAGAGGTGAAATGGCTGATTGCTTAGTCAATCAGTGAAGGGGATGCTGTGTTTCCTGAAAACGGAGGACATTTCAGGTGTCCTGGAGTGGAAAGTCTCATCTCTAGGGCAGATGAGGCGGAGACAGAGAAATGAAGAGAAAAGGATGGCACTCTTACAAAACAGAGTGGGAGGTGACTCTAGGAGTCAGTGAGTTTGTATTAGTCAGTGGGTAGCTTCAGTTTAGTATATTGTCAAGTGTACCAAGGTACAGTGAAAAACTTTTGTTGCATGTTAACCAGTCAGCTGAAAGACAATACATGATTACAATCGATCCATTTAAGTGTATAGATACATGATATGCTTGTTTCCTGAGATGGTGACAGAGAGATTAAGAACGAGGAAAGCTGGCAGAAAAAGTGAATTTTAGGTCAGGGAGGAAGTTGGTGACAAAGTAAAAGTGGAAATCAGCATCATACCGCATAGAAACTGGGCCTTCAGCCCAACTAGCCATGTTGACCATGTTGCCGCATACAACTAATCCAATTTCCCAGCATTTGGCCCACACCCCTCTAATCCTTTCCTATCCATGAGTCTTTTAAATGTGGTTATATTATTTGCCACAATGAACTCCTCCATTTGAAAATACACCATCCGCTGAGTGAAAAAGTTGCCCCTCAAGAGTTCTTAATCAATCTTGTCCCTCTCACCTTATTCCGGTCATCTGATTCTTGATTCCATTATCCTGGGTAAAAGACTCTGTCCATTCACCTTATTCTATTACCCTCTACTATTTTAGTCTAGATGAAGGGGTTTGACATGCAAAATAGATTTTCCAATGCCCTCCAAAGATGCTGCCTGAACCGCTGAGTTCCTCCAGCTGATCTCCTTCAGTAACCCACCAGCAAAGACGGTGTCAACTGGCATTAAAGCAAGACAAAGACTGCTTGTGTGAGCAACAAGGAAGTGTTTACGGGAGATACATGCTTGTCGCATTGACGACAACAAACCTGTCTCACAAATATTTCCCAGTAATTTTATAAATCTTCAGAAAACAAGGGATTGCAGCAAATCTATATTTTCAATTATGATATATAGGGTTTAATTGAAAAACAAGCACGGCACATTAGGATACCAGTGTATTCAAAGTCATTTGTTTAATTATTCCTCTCTATGTGATCATGGCTGCAGTTCTATACCAGCTACAAATAATGAGATTGATGATCAGTTCAATCTGTTTTTGTCTATTCAGTTAAAAGGCACCATAAGTCAAGATAAAGGAAAAATATCCTCATTTTTTTGTTTAGCGTGTTGAACAGGCAGGATATCAGCTTTACTTCACCACCAGCGTAGCCTGCGCAACAACCTAGCATCTCCAGTGTTGTCTAGGTGATGTGGTCATTACCAAAACTTCCAAATCAAATAGAGAGCTGGGAAAGTAGCCAAATGCTATATTGAAGTCGATAGGCGATCCATTATTTTGCTAGTGGAAACAAATTGAAACAAACTACACTCGTTGCAAAGCAAAGTCAACGCAACTTTACAAAACCTCAAGAACATTTGTTTACCATAGATAAATTAAATGGAATATAAATATTTCTTACGAGGCAAATAATAGATCACAGTGTTAATTGAGATCTAACAAAATGTAATAATTTATTTAACTGTAATATCACATTATACCAAGGTTCTTCCATGTTTTGTTTTAAATCAGATCACCAAATTACTAAATGGATTGGGTGGAGGCAACAGATTAAAAAGAAGAATTGAGTCCTTAAAATTTGGGCTGAGTTCATGATCCCATTGGGGTAGGGAAAGGTCAGGGTGGGAGTGGTACGGGGTAGGAGGGGTTAATGAGCACTGAACCCTGCTTAGGCCGGCCCCCTTTAAATAACAATGCCACCGGGCCTCCTGTTTTCAAGGCCTGCATCTGCATAAAAGATAATTTAAAAAAAAATATCCAACAATACACAATTATTGATTGTCCGAATGCAATGGTCTGTCAAATACAGAGATGACGCTGGGGAATTTTATATTGCTTATACATTTAGTTGGATACACTGCTGTACATTATGTTAGTACCATTGGGATTAGTAGCCAAATTCTCCTTTGACCACTAGTTTGCATAGTATTTATTAATAATAGGATCAAATTTCACACACTAGTATAAATATTGTTTGCTATCAACAAGGATTATTCCATAATTTGGTGATTCTGCCAATCGGTTATTCCATTACTATACTTAAATATTTTTTTATTGCACTCTTCAGATTGCACTACAATCTTGCACCATTCTTCTATTTTGTACTCATCATTGTATTTATTGTTGTATGTATCATTGCTGAATATATACTGTTTAAGCTGCGAGCTTCAAGTGAACAAGAATTTCATTGCACCCTGGTGTAAATGCCAATAACTATTCCAAATCTGTAGAAAATAAGGATAAATGTTTATTTTCTGAGAATTATAGATTTATTCTAAGGTCAACTTTTAATTTTTCTAAATGTATGGTAATGAGCGACAGCAATAAACATGTATTTGACATGATAAAATCTATCTTAATAAGCAACATAAATAGATATGTTGATTGTTTACCCCAGATACGTCATTGATAAGAAAAATATTTAAAATTCCTGGTGTTCACCCATTCAAAATGACAATTTTCAGAAGATAAAATTACATTCAAAATTAAAACTGTAAGATAGTGAAAATGAAACAAAATGTACATTTGACTGAGTGAATAATAAAGTATGGGAGGTTTTTGAAAGATCAACCGAGCATGAACTTAACATAATAAAATATGATGATTCTGTTCTGAAATAATCCAGTGAATTTTAAAGTCATGTACAGCTCAAGGGCATGAGGATGCACCAAATATCATTACATACTTTTTAACTGAACAAAAAATATTTGTATACATAACGAAACAAAAAACATTGTGCATTATCAACAGATAACTAAATCTTAACAATTTGGACTACATTTAATTGAATTTAGGAGAATACATGTTTTAATATTCTTCTTTGGAGGTGGGTGATGTTAATTACATACACAATTGGGAAGGTGATCTCATCTAAAACACAGCAGTCCAAATAGCATATGTGTTCACACCATGTTTAGCTGGGGTGGCAGTTGTGCAAGAAATCACTCCGTAACATTCAAATACATACATGTAAAATAACGATTACCATTCTCTCCTCCAATATATTTTACCTCTTGGTCCATTCTAAACCAAGCATGATGTGTTGTGCATCTAGTTAAGTTGGCACTTTTTGTTTTTGACTCTCATCTCTATTTTGTTAACTTCAGCCCTTATTTTCTTTATGAATGTATCTTAATAAAATTGGATTTGTTTTATTCATCCTTAAGCACTCTACCTCAACATTTTGTGTAGTTTAATTGGAGTCATTCCATTCCCATTATCAGTGAAGACCAGGCACAGTTCATTTTTAATCTCAGTCACGTCAATCCACATTTGTTTGGCACACACTCCTGGATCACATGCATTATCTGGAATAGAAAAGGGACTTATCATTAAAGCAGTTATTAGTTTTTTGCAAGCAGAAACTGGTTGGGCAATAAACTGACAATGCATAAATTCTCATAAACGCTTGTCACCCATTAGCCACTTTTCCTCAATTGCTCAAGAAATAGAATCCACCCAACATTGTAAAATAACTCTGAACCTTTAAATACTTATCATAAATATTTATCATTCATTCTTGAAGACATTAATTCACATTGCACTTATTTGAAACTTTTTTACATTGAATGGAATTCTTAATGATAGTTCTTTAATTTCCTTGTATTTTTTTTCCTCACTCCCCTGAAGTTCTGAGCTATGCTGAGTTTAGTTCCATAAATTCTAGTGATCTGTGGATGCCTTCCCCAAGTAATCTTTTTATACCTGGTACATGTCAGCAGTCTAGTTAGTCACAATTAGGCTCCATGGCAGAACTTAATTCTGTTGTAATTTTATATGACAGAAAACTCTGCATTAGTTACAATTACATTTTCACCTCCCCACCACAAATATCAAGATCTGATGTGGAGCTCCAAATGTTGCTTTATCTAAAATAATGACATTCAGCCAAAGTTTGAATCTAGGATCTATTGGTCAAGAGTCGTTTTATTGTCATATATATTGAAATGGAACAATGAAATTATTACTTGCAGCAGCACAAGAGATTTGTAAACACAACACTCAATAGGTATATAATAAACGAACATAATAAGTAAATAATAAACTCATCATAGTGCAAAAAACAAAACAAATCAAGCCCCTAGAGCAATCAAGGCAGTTTGTAGTTTAGTTGGAGTTCGTAGTGTTCAATAGCCTGATGTTTGTTGGGAAGAAGCTGTTCCTGAACATGGACAATTCAGTTTTCAGACCACTATACATTCTTCCTGATGGCAGGAGTGAAATGAGAGCGTATCCAATGTGATGTGAGTCCTTGATGATGCCAGCTGCCTTTTTTTTGATAGTGCCTCCAATTGAAGATCCCTTAGGTAGGGAGGTCAGTACTCATGATGGACTGGGCGATATTCACCACATTTGTAATCTCTTTTGTGGCGTTCGAGTCGACTAACCAGGCCGTGATGCAACCAGTCAATATGCTCTCTAAAGTACACCTGCAGGTATTTTTTATTCTTGCACTAAAATTACTCCTGCAGTTCTCTGGTTGGTAAAACACCTAATAAAATATATTTTAACATTATAAAGTTTACCTAACTCCCACATATTGTGTCAATTAATGCCTTTTAAAAAAAAAAGTAATCCCACATCTAGCTAAATACAAGTCGTGCCACGTAATAGAGACAAAGTGAAAATAGTAAAACTGTACATAGTTCTGCTTCCATTTAAATAAACAAACCATCGTTGGCAATAATCTGAAAATATGCTTTCTTTCTGGTCCCATCGTCTCTTACAAATACTCCATCATTTTCCTCTATTTCCCATTTTTGTGAAATCCATTGCTATGCACTCTTTGTACTGAAGAAACATTTTTCCTCTATTAAAATATTGTCAGCAAATATTATTTATCTTCCGAGTTGAGAGCTTGTAACCAATTCTGCACCATTTCACACAACTCCACTCTCTTTGCCGTGACAAAGATCATCTGGTTTTGCCGAGGTACATGTTCCAACTGACTCACTTCCGAGTTTGTTAGGTCAATACCTACTGTTCCTGTGAGATAAAATCAAAGTCGTTTGAAAATGCTTCCATTCCATTTTTAGTTCTCAGAAGTGATCTCACTTTGAAATTTTTGTATGCATTCACCATTCTGAATTAAATGTTGCCTTATGGTACAAATCCCATTTATGAAGTAACGCAGCTCCTATTTTATCTCAATCTTCCAGTAGTCCTCCTCCCTATTCCCTGCACAACTACCCATTTCTCACAAGTGCTCCAGATCTTGGGATTATTCATTGTTCTTGTAAACATCTCCACCTAAATGGATTTCCTTGTCTGTCTTAAATTACCCTTGCATTTACTGATGTTGCGTTGCCTTGATTTGGCAACACCTCCAACCTATTAAGGATATTTTACATATCCATAGCATCTCTGGAGACATCTTTATTTTATGGACAATTATTAGTGAGGAAAATCCATCCACCCAGATGGGCTCTGAAACCTATCACTAAACTCCAACATCAAAGTGTTTTCCCCAATATGATTCATCCACCATTTCTCCAGGAAGACCATTAAAATGTAATCACTCTCAGTATAAAGAAAATGTAATGATATACATTTACCTGATTACTTTTTAGTAGGTGGAACCCACAACCCCTAGTTCTCTTTCTAACCCTTAAATGTGTTCATTCCACTTCAGTGACTTAAAATAGATACCATGGTCAAAATATAGTTTAACCTTAATTCTATGTTGTTGTATCATATTTACTTCATTACTGCGAATCTGTATTGCTTTGATACAGGATGGAGGCTATTAGGAAACGATGGTTTCAATCCAAGGAATTTATTTCACCTTTTTGTTGAAATGTGTTAAACATGCAAGAGGCTAGCTGTCCTGCAGCAGGTGACACACCCTCTGATAAAGGTAGACAAAACCCTCTCTCAAAGGTAGACAAAAATGCTGGAGAAACTCAGCGGGTGAGGCAGCATCTATGGAGCGAAGGAAATAGGCAACGTTTCGGGTCGAGACCCTTCTTCAGACTCTGATGTTAATATTGGCCAAATTAAAGACACCATAAAATGGAGGATCCCTGCACTTGTCAGAATTGCTTAACCCTTGTCAGCTGGACTTTACAGGCTTTGAATGGCGCCAGCCAGTCTAGGCTCAGACTGGTATGCAGGATGGTGAGGGGTCCAGGTGTTCTCCTTGTTTTTCCTAAATTGATAAAATGTATAGCAGTTTTGCAAACGAACCTCAAATGCATCATTTCGATTGGATTGCTGCAAAAGCATTGTAAATAGTATAAGGCAGGGATTTAGATTCTTAGATCACTGGGATCTGTTTTGGGGTAAGGGGGAACTGTACAAAAGGGACAGATTGCATCTTAACAGGTGTGGGACCAGCATTCTGGCAGGCAGGTTTGCCACTGCTACACGGGTGGTTTTAAACTGAATAAGGGGGGTGGGGTGTCGAATGGGATAGTGGAGGATGGAGTTAAAGGGAAAGGGTTTCTTAAATGTGTGAGCGTAGAGACAGAGGGGTGTAAAATGAAGGTAGAAACAATAGGTAGCAAGGTGAAAAGTAAAAGTGGCAGGCAGACAAAACCAGGACAAAAATCAAAAAGGGCCACTTTTCAACATAATTGTATAAGGGGTAAGAGTGTTGTAAAAACAAGCCTGAAGGCTTTGTGTCTCAATGCAAGGGGCATTCGTAATAAGGTGGATGAGTTGAATGTGCAGATAGCTATTAATGACTATGATATAGTTGGGATCATGGAGACATGGCTCCAGGGTGACCAAGGCTGGGAGCTGAACATCCAGGGATATTCAATATTCAGGAGGGATAGAGAGAAAGGAAAAGGAGGTGGGGTAGCGTTGCTGATTAGAGAGGAGATTAACGCAATGGAAAGGAAGGACATTAGTTTGGAGGATGTGGAATCGGTATGGGTAGAGCTGCGAAACACTAAGGGGCAGAGAACGCTGGTGGGTGTTGTGTACAGGCCACCTAACAGTAGTAGTGAAGTTGGAGATGGTATCAAACAGGAAATTAGAAATGCGTGCGACAAAGGCAAAACCGTTATAATGGGTGACTTCAATCTACATATAGATTGGGTGAATCAAATTGGCAGGGGTGCTGAGGAAGAGGATTTCTTGGAATGTATGCGGGATAGTTATCTAAATCAACATGTAGAGGAACCAACGAGAGAGCAGGCTATTTTAGACTGGGTATTGAGTAATGAGGAAGGGTTAGTTAGCAGTCTTGTTGTACGTGCCCCCTTGGGCAAGAGTGACCATAATATGGTTGAGTTCTTATTAGGATGGAGAGTGACATTGTTAATTCAGAAACAATGGTTCTGAACTTAAAGAAAGGTAACTTTGAGGGTATGAGACGTGAATTGGCCAAGATTGACTGGCAATTAATTCTAAAAGGGTTGACGGTGGATATGCAATGGAAGACATTTAAAGACTGCATGGATGAACTACAAAAATTGTTCATCCCAGTTTGGCAAAAGAATAAATCAGGGAAGGTAGTGCATCCGTGGATAACAAGGGAAATCAGGGATAGTATCAAAGCGAAGGATGATGCGTACAAATTAGCCAGAAAAAGCAGCATACTGGGACTGGGAGAAATTCAGAGACCAGCAGAGGAGGACAAAGGGCTTAATTAGGAAAGGAAAAATAGATTATGAAAGAAAACTGGCAGGGAACATAAAAACTGACTGCAAAAGTTTTTATAGATATGTGAAAAGAAAGAGATTAGTTAAAACAAATGTAGGTCCCTTGCAGTCAGAAACAGGTGAGTTGATCATGGGGAACAAGGCTATAGCGGACCAATTGAATAACTACTTTGGTTCCGTCTTCACTAAGGAAGACATAAATAATCTGCCGGAAATAGCAGGGGACCGCGGGTCAAAGGAGTTGGAGGAATTAAGTGAAATCCAGGTTAGCCGGGAAGTGGTGTTGGGTAAATTGAATGGATTAAAGGCCGATAAATCCCCAGGGCCAGATAGGCTGCATCCCAGAGTACTTAAGGAAGTAGCTCCAGAAATAGTGGATGCATTAGTAATAATCTTTCAAAACTCTTTAGATTCTGGAGTAGTTCCTAAGGATTGGCGGGTAGCAAACGTAACCCCACTTTTTAAGAAGGGAGGGAGAGAGAAAACGGGGAATTACAGACCAGTTAGTCTAACATCGGTAGTGGGGAAACTGCTAGAGTCAGTTATTAAAGATGGGATAGCAGCACATTTGGAAAGTGGTGAAATCATTGGACAAAGTCAGCATGGATTTACAAAAGGTAAATCATGTCTGACGAATCTTATAGAATTTTTCGAGGATGTAACTAGTAGCGTGGATAGGGGAGAACCAGTGGATGTGGTGTATCTGGACTTCCAGAAGGCTTTCGACAAGGTCCCACATAAGAGATTAGTTTACAAACTTAACGCACACGGCATTGGGGGTTCAGTATTGATGTGGATAGAGAACTGGCTGGCAAACAGGAAGCAAAGAGTAGGAGTAAACGGGTCCTTTTCACAATGGCAGGCAGTGACTAGTGGGGTACCGCAAGGCTCAGTGCTGGGACCCCAGCTATTTACAATATATATTAATGATCTGGATGAGGGAATTGAAGGCAATATCTCCAAGTTTGCGGATGACACTAAGCTGGGGGGGCAGTGTTAGCTGTGAGGAGGATGCTAGGAGACTGCAAGGTGACTTGGATAGGCTGGGTGAGTGGGCAAATGTTTGGCAGATGCAGTATAATGTGGATAAATGTGAGGTTATCCATTTTGGTGGCAATAACAGGAAAGCAGACTATTATCTAAATGGTGGCAGACTAGGAAAAGGGGAGATGCAGCGAGACCTGGGTGTCATGGTACACCAGTCATTGAAAGTGGGCATGCAGGTGCAGCAGGCAGTGAAGAAAGCGAATGGTATGTTAGCTTTCATAGCAAAAGGATTTGAGTATAGGAGCAGGGAGGTTCTACTGCAGTTGTACAGGGTCTTGGTGAGACCACACCTGGAGTATTGCGTACAGTTTTGGTCTCCAAATCTGAGGAAGGACATTATTGCCATAGAGGGAGTGCAGAGAAGGTTCACCAGACTGATTCCTGGGATGTCAGGACTGTCTTATGAAGAAAGACTGGATAGACTTGGTTTATACGCTCTAGAATTTAGGAGATTGAGAGGGGATCTTATAGAAACTTACAAAATTCTTAAGGGGTTGGACAGGCTAGATGCAGGAAGATTGCTCCCGATGTTGGGGAAGTCCAGGACAAGGGGTCACAGCTTAAGGATAAGGGGGAAATCCTTTAAAACCGAGATGAGAAGAGCTTTTTTCACACAGAGAGTGGTGAATCTCTGGAACTCTCTGCCACAGAGGGTAGTCGAGGCCAGTTCATTGGCTATATTTAAGAGGGAGTTAGATGTGGCCCTTGTGGCTAAGGGGATCAGAGGGTATGGAGAGAAGGCAGGTACGGGATACTGAGTTGGATGATCAGCCATGATCATATTGAATGGCGGTGTAGGCTCGAAGGGCCGAATGGCCTACTCCTGCATCTAATTTCTATGTTTCTATATATAATGTTGCAAGACGGTCAGCCTGTTAATCGATGATTGGTCGAACTGTTGAGCCATGGAGAAATTGTTTGAATCTCAGGGCACATGTTTCAATGTTTATTCTTGTTTGCTTCTTCCTAGAACTTTCTTTCAAATACAATGTATTGGTTACTGTATTATTGGGTTAGGGAAATGTCTATCATATACTGTGTTAATCAATATCTGTTATTGGACTGTAAAGAGACCACCCCTATATGGTTTGGCCCCTCAAGGTTCGGGGACCTATAAAAATCTCACAAGGTCCTGTGTCGATCTTCTGGGAGAACGCTTAGGATTGCGTGACCTTCTGGAGTGTCTCTGTTTGAGCGAGGCCAAGAGGGCTTGATCAGGCAGGTACGAGGATCGAACCCGCGGTGGTTAGGTATAGTAGTGGAACTGTAATTGTGTTTTGTCAAAATATAGTTTAGATGCGTAAGTGCTTGACTCAGTGATTTTTGAATGAAACTAGACTGGGGGGGAAGCTTAGAACGAGCTATTTACATTGGGATCATCCGGGATCACAACGGACCCCCAAACACAAGTTTGCAATCAAGGGTGTTGAGCTGTTTCGATCGCGAGTGCAGAAATCGGGGCCACTGTGCGGTTTTCGCATTGATTTTTCAGCACTTCGCTAGTCGGGGCGGATCGATCATTCGCAGGCTTGGGAAAGGGTCCAATCGAGATCGTTAGAACAGAGTCTAGCCAGCAAGGAGGGTGGGGGGGGGAGTTGGTTAGCACTCCTTTGGGTTAGGGGCCCATAAAACAGGGCGAGGAGTGGCCCAAAACTTGATCGAAGTTGCATCACTGCAGTTGCTTTAATGAGAGCCTGATGCGCTTCGTGGGCGAGGGGTGGCCCATTATCCAGATTTGGTATCCAATTGGTAGGGTATTGAAACACAGGTCCGGTCTACGTATTGATCTATCTTTGCCGGGAGTGCCGATTGGAAAGGTGCGTTCTGAAAATCGGCATCGACTGCCGGCACGAAGAGGTTAGGCGCTGAACCCCCGGTGCCCTGCAGAGAGGGGTGTCTGCGTGAAGATGTTTGAGTCCTTCCCTGGAGTGACGGACGAGGAACCTTGTAAAGGCACTGGGCTCGGTGGCTAGAGTATAGATTGGTTGGGAATACTCGAGTCCATTCGAGATTACATTGGGCAATTTAGTTTGAATTTGAAAGCCCGCGTATGTGGATTGGTACGCACCAAAACTAGTTGGTCCGAGAATGAGTCTAGATATGCAGAATCAAATTTCCAAATACAGAATTTCACATTGAAGTTCTGCCCGTACATTAGAATTCGAATTCTGTGTAAATAGAACTTCGGAGTTTGTGCATATTTGAGATCGATTCTGAATAGTGGCTGATCAACAGTGAACAGTAACCCTCTGATCGATTGTTGATTAGTACCTGATAGCGAAGAGTAACTGATAGACGGGAACCTGGTTTACTTGGTGAAAAGTACCCAATGCGAAAGGTACCCCTAATTCTGTAGAACTTAGAGAGGAGGGTCCCCCTATAGAAGTCCAGTCTTAGCAGGAGGAAAGTAACATTTAGGAGGAAAAGTATTAATTTAAGAAGTGGTACACCTCAGCAAAGAGTACCCTAGGAAGGGGAAAATCTTCTGTATCAGAGGGAGAGGTTCACAGATTGAAAACAGCGTGACGCGGCATTGAGATTGAGTGTTTGTAAACTGTGCGCTAGCATGTTAAATTATTATTGTAAATTGTAAAAATCCAGCATCGTCTTTTTTAGCATCGTTATTGGATCTGAATTGTATAAATACTTTGTGTATGTAGAAAGATTTAGAGTGTATTAAGATTTAGAGTGTGACTGCTATTCGTGGACTGCTATTTGCATTGTTTGTGTGAGTGCTTAAGGATTTTTGGGTGTTAGATAATTGAAGTAAAAGTGTGTTTGAATTAAATATTTGTATTTGTTTAAATCGGGATTGTAATATTGTTAGAATCTGATTCATGGTGGTTTGATCAGGGTTTGTACTCATTCGATCCATGTGTCGGGGGGAAGAGCTTTTCCGTTGACCGAGCCAACCACAAAGAGGGATTGAGAATACTGCGATTTAATTCTGAGATTGTATAGTTAAATGCTCTATTAGATGAGTGCTTATGGTTTATACTGGAATGTGGTTAGGCATACTTATAATAAGTGAAATCATTTATTTTCTGTATTCAATTTTGTTTACTTGTTTGGAGCTCATTTGCATGTGTTTATATTAAGGTCGGGAATAGGAAACGGGCTGTGAGAACGTGTGTGATTGTGGTTGGTTGTTTCCTGGAGCATTTTGAGTTGAATATTGTTTAAAAACGTCTTTGGTAATTTTGGAATTAGAAAGGGAAATTGTTAAGAGGTGCGAGTAGCTTTGAAGTTGCTTCCATATCCAATAGATTGGGGAACCACGCAAATAAAGATATGACCCCTGACTCGGAAAGTCCTGTACAAGAAATATGCAGCGAATTTCCACAAAAAGCTGATCGAGTGAGAATTATTTCCGGAGAATTAAATAGAGAATTAAGGAGCAAATTATGGCCCAGATGGGGCATAGGTACAGTAAAGTGATTGAAATACATTGAGCAGATTATCTGGCAATGCAGCAATAATGCAGAGGTGAAGGAATTAATTGAATTGTGGAGAAATTATTATGAGGAACAGAAAGCGAGTAGAGCGGAGGAAAGAATGGCAAGTTGGAAGAAAGCAACTCTAAAGCGGGGGATAAAATTAGAAGATACTGAAGCATTTGAACCTCCAGGTAGCCTAAGGGTAGAGCCAGAGAGTATTAAAGATAAAGGGAGAAGAAAATCTTTCACAGAAAAATTGTCATCCATAAGTTTTAAGAGTGAGGATCCGATGGTTGGCACTGGTTACGAGGGGGATGACGACGATTATTTAGTAAATTGGGAGAGTGTTAAAATTAGGAATTTTCGTCCAACACCATCTTACGATCCCAATACCCTAGATGCACATTGTGGAGCTTGTGACCGGAATAGGCAATCAAATTCCATGGCACAGACTTCCTTAAACCCGACCGCTCCGTCCATTACAGACAGTTCTAGAGTTCATGGTACCAGAAGCCAGACTAGAAAAATAACTAAATTAGTTAAGAAATAAGAAGAGCGTACCCTTAGACAAGTTGAACGAGCAGTTAGAAAAAGAAGGAAATAAATCATTTAGATAGTACCTTGAACCCCCTGGTGAAGGGAAAGATACATCTGGGGGTGAGACAACAATTGAAGAAGCTGAGGTAGATCTTGAAACTAAACAGACAGTTCCCTGTAAGGGAAATGCCTAATCCTTCTTTTGATCCAACCAATGCAATGAGTGCAAATAATCCCCGTACAATTAGAGTCTATTCCCCATGGAAGCCTAATGAGATGCTGTTTATTTTAAGTCAAATACCCGATCGTAGAATATTACCCGCTTCTTTTATGGATCACTTAAGAACTACAATGCGCGCTTATCACGACAATTCCCGGGATTTCTGGGCGGTGATCCAGCAAATAATGACCCCCAAGTGAATTCCTAATGAATTTAGGGCATCCGTCGCATGAAGCTCTTGCAAATATAATAATAATAGCAGACAATGGTGCAAGGGAAGAAGCTGTTTTAACAGCCCTTGCAAACACCCTTCAAAAACCAATCGATTTGGCCAGAATATTAGATGTAAGGCCAAAAAGGGGAGAAGGAGCGGATGAATTTTTAGAGCGATGCTCTGAATTATAAATGGACCAATCGGGTGAATTAAATTACAGAAATTGAGTAAATATTGTGCCATCTTACTGAATTGCCTCCCCCCCAACGTAACAGAAGCCATTTAGACTAATAATATGGACTGGACAGAAAATAGTGCCATTCAAATGGCTAGGGCTGTAAGATATCACTGGAGGGACATAAAGAAGCAGGATAGCCCGCCTGCAGTAAAACAAAAAACTGAATATGTGATTAGAAAGGAAGTGCCAGAATTCGACCCTGAACCATGGATCCCCAGAGTACCAACAAACCATGGACTGGGAGAAATTAGAGTCCCGGAATATCCAGACCGATATTATAGAGAAGCATCTGCCCTAGAGCCAGTCCTTCAAAGACCAGGGTCGAGGACATGCCGGCCATTAGGAATGGGCCAGTGTTATAGTTGTGGAAGGGTAGGTCACTGGAATAGGCGGTGCCCAAATAAAGAAAGGAACGAAAGAAGGCGTCAAAGAAGAAATTTTCAAGATCAAAGAGAATGGAGGGATCAATGGGATCCTAGAGAGCACAGAGGGAACTGGCAAGAAAATCAAGAGCCAAGGGGACAAATCTCCTTTTTTCAGAATAACCCATTCACACGCCTATGATTAGCGAACCTAGTAGCGACAGGATTCAAGTCTGATAAGGAACCTATGTTGGCTCTACAGTTGAAGGTAAAATCTGCACCTTCCTAGTAGACACAGGCGCATCCATGTCATATCTTCAATCAATTTATAATTTACCAGAATCACGAGAAGTTCAGAACCTGTCCGGGCTTCAAGGACAAGTTTGCCAGTATCCCATCTCTCAACCAGTTGAAGTAGTATATGGAGGAAAGGCAATCAAACATAGATTTGTGATAACCACCGGATTAGATTGCAACCTGATGGCGAGAGATCTACTCTGTGCTTTCCAACTAAAGGTAGAATGAGGCGATAGAGGTATAGTAGTGACCCCCTGGGCCCCTGCACGACAATGTTACTCCATAGTGACCCCTCAATGGTGTTCCTTAAATCTGGACGAAGAACCCCCACTTCACATTACGCTGGCTTATGATAGGAGTGGAAAGGACAGCGAGCTGAAAACCTTCTTTAAATCATACGAAGGACAGGAATGGGAAATAGAGGTATTGGCACTAGTGGAAGGAAAAGAGGGAGCTGCCGAGTATGCTAAAATACCAGCACAGGGCCTTGGTGAGACCACACCTGAAGTATTGCGTAAAGTTTTGGTCTCCTAATCTGAGGAAAGACATTCTTGCCATAGAGGGAGTACAGAGAAGGCTCATCAGACTGATTCCTGGGATGGCAGGACTTTCATATGAAGAAAGGCTGGATAGACTCGGCTTGTACTCGCCAGAATTTAGAAGATTGAGGGGGGATCTTATAGAAACTTACAAAATTCTTAAGGGGTTGGACAGGCTAGATGCAAGAAGATTGTTCCCGATGCTGCCTTTTCTATCACAAACCCTGGAGAAGATCGTGCACAGTCAATTAATGGCCTTTCTGGAAGAACATAATATTTTAGAAGTTTTCCAATCCGGTTTTAAATCCCTGCACAGCACCGAATCAGCCCTTTTAAGAGTTTTTAATGATATTTTTTTAGCTACTGACCATGGTGACTGTGTTACCCTTGTGCTTTTAGATTTGACTGCTGCTTTTGACACAGTGGACCATGAAATATTGATCTCACGTTTGAAGCAGTGGGTGGGTATCAGGGGCATAGCACTGGAGTGGTTCAGGTCGTACCTGGCTGATCGAACTTTCTGTGTCAGCCTTGGGGACTCTGTATCCTCCTCTGCTCCTCTCTCGTGTGGGGTCCCACAGGGCTCAGTTCTTGGCCCTCTCCTCTTTTCTCTCTATTTGCTCCCACTTGGTTCCATACTTAGGAAACATGAAATTTCATTCCACTTTTATGCAGACGACAGTCAGATTTATGTGCCTCTTAAAAAGAAGGATGAACACTCTGTCGGACTGTTACTTGAGTGTCTCAACGACATAAAGGCCTGGATGGCTCTGAACCTTTTAAAATTTAATGATAAAAAGATGGAAGTAATGGTTTTTGGTGGCACCACTGGGGCCCCCCCTGTAGATCTGGGCTCCCTGGCCCAGTATATCAAACCAAGCATCACAAACCTAGGGGTTAAATTGGACCCTGAGCTTAAATTTGACAGTCAGATCAAGGCTGTTGTTAAATCAAGCTTTTTCCATTTGAGGCAGCTGGCCAAAATAAAGCCAATTCTGTCAAGGCAGCACTTTGAGACGGTAATCCACGCCTTTGTTACCACTCGGCTAGATTACTGCAATGCACTGTATGTGGGGGTTAGTGGGTCCTCCATCGCCCGTCTCCAGATGGTACAGAATGCAGCTGTACGTCTTTTAACTGGCACACGTAAACATGAGCACATTTCGCACATTTTAGCCTCACTCCACTGGTTGCCTATTCAGTTTAGGATCCATTTTAAAATTCTTTTATTTGCTTTTAAATCCATAAATGGTCTTGCCCCGCCCTACCTATCTGAGCTTCTACACCCTTATACACCCGCCCGCTCTCTCAGGTCAGATAATCAGCTGCTCCTGAGAGGGCCTAAAACTAAGCGGAAGCTCAGAGGGGACCGTGCCTTTGCTGTGTCGGCACCCAAATTATGGAACGATCTGCCTCTCCACATTAAACAGGCCTCTTCTCTGTCTGTTTTTAAATCTCTTCTTAAAACCCATCTCTTCTCCGTGGCCTTTGATACCCAGTAAGATGTCGACTTTATTTGCTTGATTGGTTTCTTATTTTGATTGCTTATTGCATGGCTATTATTTTTACTCATGTTTTATGTCTTTTGATTTATTGTTGTATTTCATATGTGATTTATGCGCCTTATGTGAGCTGTTATGTTATGTTCTGTTATGTTGTCTGTTTATGATGTCTTGTTTTTTCTTCTGTACAGCACTTTGGTCAACATTGGTTGTCTTAAAGTGCTTAACAAATAAAGTTGGACTGGATTGGATTGGATGCTGGGGAAGTTCAGAACAAGGGGTCACAGTTTAAGGATAAGGGGGAAGTCTTTTAGGACCGAGATGAGAAAAAAATGTTTCACACATAGAGTGGTGAATCTGTGGAATTCTCTGCCACAAAAAGTAGTTGAGGCCAGTTCATTGGCTATATGCTGGGAGCGCTACAAGCCGGCAGCCCTGTCAGCAGTGTGTTAGTCTTTTCAACCATCACCCCTGGAGGGGAGCTTCGACCGCCGGCCCTGCGGTCTGCAGTGCTTCTGGCTGCGGCGCGGCAGGGACTTTAAATCTTCGGCGGCCTACACCAACCTGAAGCCGCGGTCTCCGGTGGGGAAGAGCAGATTTTGGACTTACATGGACTTTTACCTGTCTGTACATCTGGATGCCCGCAGCGACGGCTGCGGAGGGTCGAGGTCCCGACCACGGGGGGAAATGGAGGAGGACTGGCCAAATGTTGTGCCTTCCACCACAGTGATGAATGCTGTGGTGGATGTTTGTGTTACATTTCTTTAGTGTGTTTTTGTGTGTTCTTTATCATTGTACCGCTGCTGGCAAGTTCATTTCACTTGCACTTTATGTGCAATGTGACGAATAAAACTGATTGATTGATATTTAAGAGGGAGTTAGATGTGGCCCTTGTGGCTAAAGGGATCAGGGGGTATGGAGAGAAGGCAGGTACAGGATACCGAGTTGGATGATCAGCCATGATCATATTAAATGGCGGTGCAGGCTCGAAAGGCCTACCCCTGCACCTATGTTCTATGTTTCTATATTAGTGGCCAGTAAAGATGAATCCAGTAATCGGAAAGACACTGCACAACTACTAAATCATCTAGCCGATCTAGGATATGTGGTCTCACCATCAAAAGTACTGGTAGCTCAGGAGAAAGTAAAATTTCTAGGAATTATAATTTTGGCCACCGAAAGAAGCCTTGAGGAGAGCAGACTCAAAAATATTTGTGAATTTCCAATCCCAAGAGAAGCCAGACAAATGAGGCAATGGCTGGGCATGGTTAATTATTGCAGACCCTGGATTCCAAATATAGCTCTACAAACCAAAGAGCTAACTCCTTATACCAGCAAGGAGGGCGAATTTAAGTTAACAAAGAAGGCACAGGAAGCATTTGAGAACTTAAAAAGATCATTGATGCAAGCCCCGGCATTGGGAAGGCCATTATATGATCATCCTTTCCAACTGCATTGTATAATTCTATCTGACTGTGCCACTTTGGTACTAACCCAAAAGCATGGGGATAGACATAGACCAGTTGCATATTACTCCTACAAATTAGATCCAGTAGCTAGGGAACATCCTCTTTGCACTCAAAACTTAACTGCAATCTACAATAGTTTACAATCAGCTGCTAATTTGACACTCCAGCAGGAAATCGTAGTGTACAGTTCACATTGTGGGGGCAGCTTCAAACCCAACACTTGACAATGGCCCACCAAAATAAGTATGAGATCTATCTGTTGAACAATCTGAAATTGCAGTTCAAACATTGTACATTGATTAACCTAGCCTATTTTCTTATTTCACCCTCAGAAGAGCAATCAGAAGCAGGACACGACTGTCTATTTGTTATAGAGGAAGAAACTTTAGTGAGAGAGGACTTGAGGGATGTATCCATGGAAGACTCTGACATCACATTATATGTGGACGGGAGTGCATCCATTGGACCGTGGGGTGAGAGATTGTCTGGGTATGCAATTATTAATCAAAAGACGAAGATTGATAACGGCGAAAAAACTAATACTTAAATTTTGGAAACACACATCAGACACTACACAGCCAAAGCAACAAAGGAGATTTTCAAAGCTAAAAAATTGTCAATTCTTGAGCGGCCAAGTCAACACCCGATCTGAACCCAATTGAGCCTGCCTTTTATATGCTGAAGAGAAAACTCAAGGGTACTAGCCCCCAAAACAAGCATAAGCTAAAGATGACAATAATACAGGCCTAGCAGAGCCTCACCAGAGAAGGATATGCAACATGTTGCCCTCTTTGAATTCTTCTTGTCATGAGTCTTGAAGACACTGCCTGAAGGATTCTGAATCTGAATGGTGGCCGATTAGGAAAGGGGGAGATGCAACGCGACCTGGGTGTCATGGTACACCAGTCATTAAAAGTAGGCATGCAGGTGCAGCAGGCAGTGAAGAAGGCGAATGGTATGTTAGCATTCATAGCAAAAGGATTTGAGTATAGGAGCAGGGAGGTTCTACTGCAGTTGTACAGGGTCTTGGTGAGACCACACCTGGAGTATTGCGTACAGTTTTGGTCTCCTAATCTGAGGAAAGACATACTTGCCATAGAGGGAGTACAGAGAAGGTTCACCAGACTGATTCCTGGGATGTCAGGACTTTCATATGAAGAAAGACTGGATAGGCTCGGTTTGTACTCGCTAGAATTTAGAAGATTGAGGGGGGATCTTATAGAAACTTACAAAATTCTTAAGGGGTTGGACAGGCTAGATGCAGGAAGATTGTTCCCGATGTTGGGGAAGTCCAGAACAAGGGGTCACAGTTTAAGGATAAGGGGAAAATCTTTTAGGACCGAGATGAGGAAAACCTTTTTCACACAGAGAGTGGTGAATCTCTGGAATTCTCTCCCGCAGGAGGTAGTTGAGGCCAGTTCATTGGCTATATTTAGATGTGGCCCTTGTGGCTAAAGGGATCAGGGGGTATGGAGAGAAGGCAGGTACAGGATACTGAGTTGGATGATCAGCCATGATCATATTGAATGGCGGTGTAGGCTCGAAGGGCCGAATGGCCTACTCCTGCGCCTATTTTCTGTTTCTAAATGCTAAACATGACTACTTAAGGGCCTGTCCCACCAGCATGCGGCTAGCGCGACCTAACGTGGTCGCTTGAGCCGTACGGCCCCGCGGGGCCGGTCCCACTTCGATCGCCGGAGGCGTATGGAGTTGTGTGGGGCTGGTCCCGACATCGCGCGGGGCTCCGAAAAACTGACACTGTCCAAAAATTCTGCGCTACAAAGGCCTGTCGGCCCTCAGCCGCATTGAGGCCGTACACAGCGCCTCGACGGGCGTACGCAGCATCTCGACGTCGTATGCAGCGTCTTGACGCCATACGCAGCGTCTTGACGGCATGCGCCTTGCGCGTGGCGTTGCGCGATGACGTCACCGCCCGGCGTGCCGTTGCGTGATAACGTAACCGCCCGACGCCCAAATTCAGTCGGCCCGCCTCCTGCCCAGCTGATTGGTGAGTATGATGTCGGGACCAGCCCCGCACAACTCCAGACGGCTCCACAGTTGGAAGTGGGACCGGCCCCGCGAGGCCGTACGCCTCAAGCCACCACGTTTGGTCGCGCTAGACGCATGCAATCGCATGCTGGTGGGACAGGCCCTTTACATTTACATTACATTGCTGTGTCCCAAACGTTATGGCGCCCTGAAATGGGGGGGGGGGGGAGACTATGTATAAACATTGCTGTAATTTCTACACGGTGAAACCAAAATGTATAAAAATTAGTCTTTATTAAAATCTGACAAAGTGCGCTTTAACCACATGTGATTTTTTTCTATTACAAATCTCAAATTGTGGAATACAGAGGCAAATAAAGAAATGATGTGTCTTTGTCCCAAACATTATGGAGGCCACTGTACATTACCCTCAGAAAAAATAAATTGTTCTCAGAATAAGCATTACTAAAAACCCCATTTGCCATGTTTTCTCCATGTACACCAAGGCCCAGGAAATTGTTATGACATCTCCCAGGAACTGACATTATGTAGGCTTGTCATTGCACCAATAAGCAATTGTCTGATTATTGCACATCACCCAGACATACCTAAAATATTCTGACTTCTAAAGAAATGGAAGAAAAGTAATTTCTAGTTTAAAGCATTTTATTGAAGTTGCTACAATTTTCTTACTTTTGGTCTTAATACTTTTTTTCCTGAACAGCACCCGTCTGCGTTGAAGATCCGAATTATTTACCAGAATAGAATTATCTCCCAAAAATTAATGCATTGGGACTTTTCTTAGTGCTTAGGACTAAGAATGCGAGGACAAAAATGAGTCCTGTAAAATGAGTGCGAGTCCTGTAAGGACTCCAGCCCCTACTCCCAATTCCTCTGTCTACGCCGCATCTGCACCCAGGATGAGGTGTTCCAAACCAGGGCATCGGAGATGTCCTAATTCTTTAGGGAACAGGGGGGTTCCCCTCTTCTACTATAGATGAGGCTCTCACCAGGGTCTCTTCTATACCCCGTAACTCCGCTCTCACTCCCCATCTCCCCCACTAGTAGCAGGGGCAGAGTCCCTCTTGTCCTCACCTTCCACCCTACGAGCCTTTGAAAGAGCTAATAGTCAAATCTAATAGTCAAATCTAAAATGGAGGCATTCTTCTACAAAAGCATGATCTAGTAGAACAAAAGAATGGCTCGTCTGAATGACATTGTAAATTATATGGCACACAATATGGAGGACAGGTTGGCTTTTCAATATACATTAAGATGGCAGCCTGCAGTAATAACATGTGCTTCTTTTCAAGGCCATAAAGAAGCCAAGATTGAAAAAAATAGCTGACGCTCTAGAGATAAGCAATAACTTGTTATTGGATGAGCTTGATTTGGACCCAGCTTTCCTATATTGTGAAAGGCTACAGAATCTTTCAGTCATGCCATATTCAGACTTGGTAGGAATGTTTTACTGATAAGAAAAATGTACAATTGTGCTAACTCGCCTTTGTTCTGTGAGTGGGAGCCTGAGAAGCACTGAGCAACGATTGTGCTCATTGTAGATCTTTTGCCACCCCCGTCTGATGATTTAGTTAAAGATTGCCATGTTCTACCTTCAACGTTTGTTGCTATCTGCTTTTTAAGAAACGAACTTTGACACCATCACACACAACAAATAATCCTCCGACATTTTCGGCACCACCAACGGCATCCCACCGCTGGCCACATCTTCCCATCTCCTCCCCTCTCGGCTTTCCGCAGAGACCACTCCCTCCGTAACTCCCTGGTAAATTCGTCCCTTCCCACCCAAACCACTCCCTCTCCTGGCACTTTCCCTTGCAACCGCAGGAAATGGCACACTTGCCGCTTTACCTCCCCCCTTGACTCCATCCAAGGACCTAAGCAGTCTTTCCAGGTGCGGCAGAGGTTCACCTGCACCTCCCCAAACTCATCTATTGCATCCGGTGCTCTAGGTGTCAGCTGCTCTACATCAGTGGGTCCAAGCGTAGGCTTGGCGATCGCTTCGCCCAACACCTCTGCTCCGTTCTTTTTTTAAATTTCAAAATAGACTTTATTCAGATAATAAATATATACAATACATGAACCTTGCAAAAAATGCATCCGACATTTTCGGAGGCTATACGAATTGTTCAATACAGTCTATATACATTGCTCAAATTTCATGAATCTGTCCCCCACCCTTGCCACTCATGTGGCCCACTGTCGTGCGATCCCTTCCCTTATTTTGAGGGGCGTCTCCACCACACCCTACCCCCCATGTCCAGCAGCGGAAGGACCCTAGACTGTGGTCCTCTCCCACCGAGCCTTGGCGTTGGCTGCACCGAGCTTCAGTGCGTCCCTCAGCACGTACTCCTGCAGTCTGTAGCGGGCCAGTCGGCAACATTCCCTGACGGACAACTCACTCTGCTGGGTGGTGAACAACGCTCGGGCAGACCGAGCAGATGACCTTCCATAGCACTCGATGTCAGTCTCTGAATGTGTCCCTGGGAACAGTCCGTAAATCACAGAGTCCTCTGTGACGGAGCTGTTCGGGATAAAGCGAGCCAGGGGCCCTTGCATACTTCTCCAGACTCTCTTTGCAAATCCACACTCTGCGAAGAGGTGGGGAACCGTCTCATAGAAACATAGAAAATAGGTGCAGGAGTAGGCCATTCGGCCCTTCGAGCCTGCACCGCCATTCAATATGATCATGGCTGATCATCCAACTCAGTATCCTGTACCTGTCTTCTCTCCATACCCCCTGATCCCCTTAGCCACAAGGGCCACATCTAACTCTCTCTTAAAAATAGCCAATGAACTGGCCTCAACTACCTTCTGTGGCAGAGAATTCCAGAGATTCACCACTCTCTGTGTGAAAAATGTTTTTCTCATCTCGGTCCTAAAAGACTTCCCCCTTATCCTTAAACTGTGACCCCTTGTTCTGGACTTCCCCAACATCGGGAACAATCTTCCTGCATCTAGCCTGTCCAACCCCTTAAGAATTTTGTAAGTTTCTATAAGATCCCCCCTCAATCTTCTAAATTCTAGCGAGTACAAGCCGAGTCTATCCAGTCTTTCTTCATATGAAAGTCCTAACATCCCAGGAATCAGTCTGGTGAACCTTCTCTGTACTCCCTCTATGGCAAGAATGTCTTTCCTCAGATTAGGAGACCAAAACTGTACGCAATACTCCAGGTGTAGTCTCACCAAGACCCTGTGCAACTGCAGTAGAACCTCCCTGCTCTTATACTCAAATCCTTTTGCTATGAATGCTAACATGCCATTCGCTTTCTTCACTGCCTGCTGCACCTGCATGCCTACTTTCAATGACTGGTGTACCAGGTCTCGTTGCATCTCCCCTTTTCCTAATCGGCCACCATTCAGATAATAGTCTACTTTCCTGTTTTTCCCACAAAAGTGGATAACCTCACATTTATCCACATTATACTGCATCTGCCATGCATTTGCCCACTCACCTAACCTATCCAAGTCACCTTGCAGTCTCCTAGCATCCTCCTCACAGCTAACACTGCCCCCCAGCTTCGTGTCATCCGCAAACTTGGAGATGTTGCATTCAATTCCCTCGTCTGAATCATTTATATTGTAAATAGCTGGGGTCCCAGCACCGAGCCTTGCGGTACCCCACTAGTCACTGCCTGCCATTGTGAAAAGGACCCGTTTACTCCTACTCTTTGCTTCCTGTCTGCCAGCCAGTTCTCTATCCACATCAATACTGAACCCCCAATACCGTGTGCTTTAAGTTTGCATACTAATCTCTTATGTGGGACCTTGTCGAAAGCCTTCTGAAAGTCTCCTCTCCATAGCAGCCGTCCCGAGGGCAGCGTGCACTGGTAGTAAGGTTCCAACGGTGCAGGAAGGATCTGACTGGGAGGGCTCCCCTCATCCACAGCCAAGCCAGGTCTTGGTGCTTGTTGGTGAGTTCTGGCGATGAGGCATTTTGCCAGACAAGCTGGGCAGTATGTTCTGGGAACCACGTCACCGGATCCATCAAGTCCTTTCCCTGCAGTGCCTGCAGGACACGTTGTGTGCTGACCAAAGGTGTTGGTCCGGAAGAACCTTTCCACAAACGACAGATAGGGCGGCAATGTCCAACTGACTGGCACATTGCGTGGCATCTGCGCCAGGCCCATCCTTCGGGGACAAGTAGAACCTCAGCAGGGAGTGACACTTGGTGCCCACGTGCCTTGGCTCTCAGGGTGAGGGCGACGTTCTGCAGACTTGTGCATTGTGGCCCATCGCACCCGGTCTATCCTTGACCCCCAGATGAACTGGAAGATGGCCGGGGTGATCCCTGTGGCATAGGAGGGTCGGACAGGCTATCACTTGCGCCAAGTACAGCAGCCCCGACAGCACCTCACACCTGACGACCACATTTTACCCCGTTATAGAGAGAGCGTTGCCTCCACAGCTCCAGCTTCTTCCCCTCCGCTCAGTTCGCAATAACCAACCTAATCTCCCGGTGGCTCAGCACTTCAATTCCCCCTCCCATTCCGAATCCGACGTTTCTGTCCTGGGCCTCCTCTATGGCCAGTGAGGCCCACTGTAAATTAGAGGAGCAGCACCTCATATTTTGCTTGGGTAGTTTACACCCCAGCAGTATGATCATTGACTTCTCCAATTTCAGGTAGTCCCTGCTTTCTCCTTCTTTCCCTTCCCCTTCCCAGCTCTCCCACAGCCCAGTCTCCGCCTCTTCCTTTCTTCTTCCCGCCTCCCCACATCAGTCTGAAGAAGGGTCTCGACCCGAAACGGCGCCTATTTCCTTTGCTCCATAGATGCTGCCTCACCCGCTGAGTTTCTCCAGCATTTTTGTCTACCTACCTCAGTTGAATTAGTCTAGAATTGGTAATAGAAAGATGTGTGTGTGCTGGGAACCTGGCTGAAGGCACAGCCATCTGCTGGTCCCTCCACAACAATGAAACAATTAATTGTTTCATTGCTGCACGGTTCAGTGTGGAGTGAGCCACAGAGGCAGTATGGAGTGTATCTGTGAAGTCTGGCATCTGGCAGACTGGGCAAGCAGCTTGATTGTTTTTTGCTGAGCTGTCGTACTCAAGAATGGACCAGAGTTGGCACAGTTCACGCAGGCTATTGCTAAGGATTAGCAGTGACTGCTTCAGGTGTTGGCAGACTGCCCAGTTACGAGTGCTCTTTCACCGCCTTGTGTTGCATGACGTGTAAACTGCGGCCTCCCCACCCCTGGCTGCATAGCTCTCTCAGTCCCAGAGAATTTTCTGTGGTAACTGCTGTCAATCACAGAGAAGGAGGCAACAGTTTCCAATCAGAGGTGATGAGAGAGATTTTAGTATCTGGGCAGTCACAAAACATGGGGAAGCTGCTGCTGATCACTCCAGCCAGGGTGCAGCTCGAGTCCTGTACTTCAGCACTAAACTGCCACACCACCCGCCACACCCTGCACATTGCCTCTATGTCTAACGACACACTGAGCGTCAGCCCAATTAAATGCAAAATTCAATTATATAAATATTTTAATTAGAAAGTAATTTCTCAATTGGAAAGTGGTTCACGAGATTTTCGACTCTGCATTTCACAGCCACAAAGTAAACAAATTAAATTTTAATGATGTATTCCTAAAGTTCAAAAAATTCTTATTCTGTATTTAATATTGAGTCAGTAAAATACAAAGATACTTCAGGGTAATAGTAACTACTAAAGGAAGACACAAAGTGCTGGAGTAACTCAGCGAGACAGCTTCTTCCCAGCTGTTATCAGGCAACTGCATCATTCTATCTCAACCAGAGAGCAATGCTGAACTACTATCTACCTTTCTGGTGATCCTCAGACTATCCCTAATTGGACTTTGCCGGCTTTACCTAGCACTAAATGTTATTCCCTTATCATGTATCTATACATTGTAAATGGCTCAATTGTAATAATGTATTGTTATTCTGCTGACTGGATAACACGCAACAAAAGCGTTTCACTGAACCTTGGTACACGTGAAAATAAACTAAACTAAATTGAACATGATAGGAAGAGGAATTGAGACAACCCTTTGACAATACAGCAAGCCAAGATTGCGGAAGAGGAAGAAAGATTATGATTTCCTAATTTATGCCTGCAACACCCATTTTGAACAGTACATATTACAAAATAGTTTATTGAACTGGCCGCGTGAAACTGATAATACTCAATTCAACCATTCCAATTAGTGCACTATGGTTATTAACATAACATGCATCTTATTCAATGCCTTGACATAATATAAGAAATTCTAATTCACAGAACAGAAAAATCGTTTTCAAAACATTTAACAAATTAATATAAATTAAAAGGTGTGTGTGTGTGTGTGTGTGGGGGGGGGGGAGATCAACTTGCAACATAAGTTCAATGTTATAACAATATCTTGCTTCATGTTACCTTCAATTAATTGCTTCAAATTTGTCACAGCACTAAACAGAGATGAGCCCGAGCTCATCAGTACTTCATTCCAGTGATCCACAATGCAAAATAACCTCAACCAAGGGCGTCTTATCATAGATCAAGGAGGCTAGCATTATATTTAAAGTATCTATAGCAAGGGTTCCCAACCTGGGGTAAATTTATCCCCAGGGGGTAAATTTTGCCCACCCACGGGGTAAATTCGTTGATTCTGGATTTGTACATATTTTTTCTCATTGACTGACTGTGTTTGGTTCTGGTATACCAATATTTGTTCATCATTAGTTGTTCATAAATAAGTGAAATAACATTGTTATGTGCTATTAAAGTTGCCAGAGGTAAACGGGACCAAAAAAGGTTGGGAACTTCTGATCTATAGCCACATTTTTAAACCTGGATAAACAAAAATACAAAGAACCCGAATGAAAGAATTTTGTATAAGCATGCACACTTCTGCTTCATAAAACACTGACAACACAATAATATTGTATATCTATTTCTTTAAATTAAATATTTTCAATCAGGCCCAGAGGCTACCGGTAACATCACAATGCCACAACTGAACTTCAGAAGTTTTATCAATAAAGATTTTCAAACATGGGAAAATTGGCTGGTCAGATACAGGGGCGAGGCACAGATGCAAAGGGTAGTGTAAGATTGTTTGCCGATATAGGGATATATAGTTAATTATTTTAAATCTGCAGTAAACAGTAAGATTTTTGGAAAAGAGTTGAGTTCAATAATAACTATAATTAAGCTGCAAAGGTCTAAAACAGACCAGTGCAAGGGCACCAGATGTTGTGCAGAAAGAAACATTAGTGGTGGAGAATATAGCTGTGAATGTAGTTGTAAATTGTGGCATGTTATTTAGGTCTATGATCAAACTATCATAGCCTATCAATGTAGAATGCTCAGAACTACCTCCTGTCCCTCATCTCATCTCCCTTCTACACTCTCAGTCCTGATGCAAGGTCTCGACATGAAACATCAACTATCTTTTCTGTTCTATGAATTAAAATTTCTTCTTTTGTCAAGGCATTGGATAAGATACACGTATGTAAATAACTATAGTGCACTAATTGGAATGGTTGAATTGAGTATTATCAGTTTCATGTCGACAGTTCAATAAACTATTTTGTAATACGTACTGTACAAAATGGGTGTTGCAGGCATAAATTCGGAAATCATAATCTATCTTCCTCTTCCACAATCTTGGCTTGCTGTATTGTCAAAGGGTTGTCTCAATTCCTCTTCCTATCATGTTCAATTTAGTTTAGTTTATTGTCATATGTATCAAGATACAGTGAAAAGCTTCTGTTGCAAGCTATCCATTCAGCAGAAAGACAACACATGATTACAAATGTGCCATTTACAGTGTATCGATACATAAGGGAATAACATTTAATGCTGCCTGATCCGTTTGGTTCCTAAAACAAACTACCGTATTTCCTGGCAATTAGGACGCACCTCCATTTTGAGTTGCTAAATTTTGAAAAAAGGCTAGCGGGTCATAGAATTTCTCACGCTCAAAAGAATAAAAATAAAGAAAGTAACAATTCAATTTGCCCAAGGCTTCCAGATATCCTCCATTCTGAATGACTGAATGGGTGGGGGGTGGAGGGTGACGGCAGGTGGAGAGTTGGTGGGGAAAAACTGGAGCACACTGGGACAAGTTGAATCGGTTGTGATCTTATTGAATGACAATACTAGTTCAAGGGAGCAATTGAGGTTACTCGCGCTGACACAGGAGTAAGCTCCACCGCCCACTGTCCTGTTATCCATCGCCCGCTGACCTGCTCCGCTCGATGATCTTTGCTCTTGAGCTGGTCCCCTCACCGTCCGGTCTCCGAGCCAGGCCAAAAATAGGGATAACGAGAATTTCAACACTAATACAATAGACAATAGGTACAGATGTAGGCCATTTGGCCCTTCGAGCCAGCACCGTCATTCAATGTGATCATGGCTGATCAACCCCAATCAGTACCCCGTTCCTGCCTTATCCCCATATCCCCCGATTATGCTATTTTTAAGAGCCCTATCTAGCTCTCTCATAAAAGCATCCAGAGAATCCGCCTCCACCGCCCTCTGAGGCAGAGAATTCCACAGACTCACCACTCTCTGTGAGAAAAAGTGTTTCCTCGTCTCCGTTCTAAATGGCTTACTCCTTATTCTTAAACTGTGGCCCCTGGTTCTGGACTCCCCCAACATCGGGAACATGTTTCCTGCCTCTAGCGTGTCCAAGCCCTAAACAATCTTATATGTTTCAATGAGATACCCTCTCATCCTTCTAAACTCAGGAGTGTACAAGCCCAGATGTGCCATTCTCTCAGCATATGACAGTCCCGCCATCCTGGGAATTAACATTGTAAACCTACGCTGCACTCCCTCAATAGCAAGAATGTCCTTCCTCAAATTAGGGGACCAAAACTGCGCATAATACTCTAGATGTGGTCTCACTAGGGCTCTGTACAACTGCAGAAGGACCTCTTTGCTCATATATTCGATTCCTCTTGTTATAAAGGCCAACATGCCATTCGCTTTCTTCACTGCCTGCTGTACCTGCATGCTTACTTTCATAGACTAATGTACAAGGACCCCCAGATCCCGTTGTACTTCTCCTTTTCACAACTTGACGCCATTTAGATAGTAATCTGCCTTCCTGTTTTTGCTACCAAAGTGGATAGCCTCACATTTATCCGCATTAAACTTCATCTGCCATGCATCTGCCCACTGCCCCAACCTGTCCCAGTCACCCTGCATTCTCATAGCATCCTCCTCACAGTTCACATTGCCACCCAGCTTTGTGTCATCTGCAAATTTGCTAATGTTACTTTGAATCCCTTCATCCAAATCATTGATGTATATTGTAAATAGGTGCGGTCTCAGCACCGAGCCTTGCAGTACCCCACTAGTCACAGCCTGCCATTCTGAAAGGGACCCCGTTAATCCCTACTATTTGTTTCCTGTCTGCCAACCACTTCTCTATCCATGTCAGCACTCTACCCCCAATACCATGTGCCCTAATTTTGCCCACTAATCTCCTATGTGGGACCTAATCAAATGCTTTCTGAAAGTCCAGGTACACTACATCCACTGGCTCTCCCTTGTCCGAGTTACATCTTCAAAAAATTCCAGAAGTTTAGTCAAGCATGATTTCCCCTTTGTAAATCCATGCTGACTCGGACTGATCCTGTTCCTTCTATCCAAATGTGCGGCTATCTCATCTTTTATAATTGACTCCAGCATCTTCCCCACCAGCGATGTCAGGCTAACTGGTCTATAATTCCCCGTTTTCTCTCTCCCACCTTTCTTAAAAAGTGGGATAACATTAGCTACCCTCCAATCCACAGGAACTGATCCCGAGTCTATAGACCCATCATTTATTTATTTGTCTCTGTACTCCACAATATGAGATTTGTAATTTTAAAAAAAATCACATGTGGTTAAAGTGCACATGTTGACAGATTTTATTAAAGAGTATTTTTATACATTTTGGTTTCACCATCATGTAGAAATTACAGCTGTGTTTATTCATAGTCCCCCCATTTCAGGGCACCATAATGTATGGGACACATGGCTTCACAGGCGTATATAATTGCTCAGGTGTGTTTAATTGCCTCCTTAATGCAGGTATAAGAGAGCTCTCAGCACGTAGTCTTTCCTCCAGTCTTTCCATCACCTTTGGATACTTTTATTGCTGTTTATCAACATGAGGACCAAAGTTGTACCAATGAAAGTCAAAGAAGCCATTATGAGACTGAGAAATAAGAATAAAACTATTAGAGTCATTAGCCAAACCTTAAGCTTACCAAAATCAACTGTTTGGATTGGAACATCATTAAGGAGCACTGGTGAGCTTACTAATTGCAAAGGGACTGGCAGGCCAAGGAAGACCTCCACAGCTGATGACAGAAGAATTCTCTCTATAATAAAGTAAAAACCCCAAACATCTGTCAGACCAATCAGAAACACTCTTCAGGAGTCAGGTGTGGATGTGTCAATGACCAATGTCCGCAGAAGACTTCATGAACAAAAATACAGAGGCTACACTGCAAGATGCAAATCACTGGTTAGCCGCATAAATGGGATGGCCGGGTTACAGTTTGCCAAGAAGTACTTGAGCAACCACAGTTCTAGAAAAAGGTCTTGTGGACAGATGAGACAAAGATTAACTTATATCAGAGTGATGGCAAGAGCAAAGTATGGAGGAGAGGAATTGCCCAAGATCCAAAGCATACCACCTCATCTGTGAAACAAGGTAGTGGGGGTGTTATGGCCTGGGCATATATGGCTGCTGAAGGTAATGGCTCACTTATCTTCATTGGATACAACTGTTGATGGTAGTAGCATATCTTCTCCCCATATCTCCTGACTCCGCTCTCTTTAAGAGCCCCATCTAACTCTCTTGAAAGCATCCAGAGAACCGGCCTCCACCACCCTCTGAGGCAGCGAATTCCACAGACTCACAACTCTCTGCATGAAAATGTGTTTCCTCATCTCCGTTCTCAATGGCTTACCCCTTATTCTTAATGTGTGGAGAACTATGTAGTGTGAATGGGTGATTAATGGTTGCGTAGGCTCAATGGGCCAAAGGCCCTATTTCATCCCGCATCTCTAAACTAAACTAAACATAACATATAACTCTGAAGCTTGATTCATGTGAAGCTCATACCAAAATAATAATATTGATGCAAATGCCCAAAGATTTGAAGACACAAGGAACAGCAGATGCCGATTTACAAAACAAAGACACAAAGTGCTGGAGTAACTCAGCGGGTCAGGCAGCATCTCTGGAGAACATGGATTGACAATGTTTCGGGCTGAAGTCCTTCTTTAGATTGATTGTAGCGGGGGAAGAAAGCTGGAAGAGACTGTTGGCGGGACAAAGCCTGGCATTGATCCAAATGATTCCTGTATAGATATAAGGGAAGAAGAATTGGGGCAGGTGTTACATTTTCTGTGATTGCCAGGGAAGGTACCCAGGAAGGAGATGGTTTGGGTCGGAAGGGATGAGTGAATCAGAGAATCTCTGCAGAAAAAGGAAAGATGAAACTGGTGGTGGAATCACATTGAAGATGATGAAATTATCATATGTTGGATGAGGAGGCTGGCGGGGTGAAAGTTAAGAACAGGTGAACTCTCTCTTTGTTCCATCTGGGGTGAGGGGGTGAAAGCTGAACTGCAGGATACAGAGAAGACAAGGATGTGGGATGTGGGAGAGACGCCACATTTACTGAAGTAAGAGGACATCTCAGATGAGAGTGGAATCTTGGGAGCAGATTCCATCACGATGAGATGGGTATCTGGGAGCAGATGTGGCAGAGACAGAGAAATTGGGAGTAGGAATGGAGTCTTTGCATGAGGAAAGGTAGGAGGTGCAGTTCAAATAACTGTGGGAGCTCTATTACAATCAGTCTGAAGAAGGATCTCGACCCAAAACTTTATCTATCCATATTTTCCAGGGCTGCCTGGCCCACTGAGTTATTTCAGCACTTTGTGTCATAAAAAAATCTAAATCCATTTCTCCAACATCAGTTTTTGAACAAAGTATTCAACTGTGTGACTTACTGACTCTATGTCATCTTGTACATGGCTCAGGGAGTATTCCAAAGATTCTCCCTGTGGCTCTGGTTTTTTTGGATCTAAGATGTTCACATTCCTGTTGCAAAAGCTCCATCTTAGCCCTTTCAATGTCACTGATTACCAAATGAATTACAACTGGACCTTTAACCTTCTACTTTAAATTCAACCATGAAGGCATGTCCTGAGAGACACAAGGAATTTCAGATGCTGGAATCTTGAACAAAAACAAAGTGCTAGACAAACTCAACAGCATCTGTGGAGGGATTGGGCAGGTGATGTTTCAGCTCGGTACCCTCCTTTACACTGAGTGAAGGGGGTGGGAGGATGAAGCTGGAAAAGAGAGTGAGGGTGGGGTTATTGGCAGATGAGTGGAGTAAATGATAAAGCGTACAGGTGAGAGACAAAAGGGTGTCAGATAAGACATGTCCTTAGTCTTGGCATTATATGCCATGTGATTTAGAATATCATTTTCTGTGGCCTTTCATGTAACCAGCACAGGTTTCCCCATTCATCAATGAATATTTTGCATGTAATAAAGTATTTAGCCTGGGCATTTTGAAAAATTGTGCTCAAACTGGAAGCTGATTGTTGAAATTCACTTAAATGTTTATCCACATCAATATGGCCTGTGGTGAAGTATAGATCAGAACACGCCAGATGCAAAAATAATTATGACCTTTCAAGTATTAAGTAAATAGTCAATGTACAGTTCATTTCTCTCAGTACTCCTATGTTAGTACATGCCTAAGAGACTAATTCATTAATTTAATTCATTGTGTGAAAGATACATCTTCTAGATGCACTGGAACGCATCCTCAGTGATGTGACCTGGGGTCATCGGGTGTTTCGGGTCTCACAGCATCAGACACACTCGCCCAGGCGACCCAGCCGGGGTTGATCAGGCCCCGACTTGCGTCCCAGCAGCAACCGCCCACAGATCAGCCCTCTTAATCCAAAGCCACCTGGTGGCTTTCTCTGCGGCTCCACTTACGGATTGAATGGCCCTCTTCTTTGCCAGCCCCATAATGCCCAACTGGTTGAGGACTTTGCAGAGTGAGCCTCCTTCAAAGCCTCTAGAGCCCACCTCTAAGGGCTCATAGTATGTCTTCCAACCGCTGTCCTGGCACATCTCCACCAGTTCCTGGTACTTTGCGTGTTTCCTCTCATTAGCCTCTTCAATACGCTCTTCCCAGGGCACTGTCAGCTCCAGAATGATCAGCTGTTTTGTCACTTCGGAGGTGATGACCATGTCTGGCCGGAGTGATGTTGTTGTGGAAATTTCAGCTGTTTGCCCAGATCGACGTGCAGCTTCCAGTCAGTGGCTGTGTAGAGGAGGCCAGTCCTTGTTTTTGGTTGTGGTCGAGGTTTCTCTCCAGCTTTGACAAAAGTGATTGATTTCTTTGGGGCATGGTGGTGGTTGCTGTTACTGATGGCAGTGGCTATGCTTTCAGCAACCACCTTGAGCACCTATTCATGGCGCCACCGATAGCGACCTTCCCCAAGGGACGTTGGGCAGTTGCTGAGATGTTCTAATGATCCTCTTCCAGAGCAAAGTGGGCAGGAAGGTGTCTCGCTCTTGCCCCAGACGTGGAGGTTTGCTGGGCTTGGTAGGCCCTAATGACAGGGCGCAGACAGTTTGGACAAGGAACCGGACATGCTGGAGGTCTGCCTGCATGATGTTTGACTAGGTAATCCTGCGCTGCGGTATGCTCTCCCAACCTTGTCCATGCTCCCTGCTCACACGCTCTTCCTCCACACCTGCTCGGACCTCTTCCTGGATTAGATGGTGTCTCTCCTTGCCCTGGAGCCAAAAAGTCTTATCTCCTCCTTGCTTGTTCTCCCGCCACGTCGAGGCGATCGAGGCTCTCGATGTTGAAGCCCCTGCCGGGTGATGGTAATTCCCGCGGCCGATTTTTAAGCTCCGCGAACGGGCCGATTCAAACTCCGCGATTTGGAGCGGAAGAAGCTGCTACCCTCCAGTCCAGCGGACGAAGCTGCTGTTGCTGGAACTCCCGAGAATCAGTCACCAACCAGTGACCTGCGAGCTCCCGATATTACCGCCCACATGGGCCGCGGCCGAAGCCTCCAATGCTCCGAAGTCGGGCCGCAGCCACAGCGCCACCACAGCCTCCGAAGTTAGCCAGATGGTGAGTCCACAGGCTCTGCCACCGGAGACCCCAAGGTCGATTCTAGTTGGAGGCCGCCAGCTCCACAATATTAGGCCTCAACGCAGACAGAGACGGAGATACGACAAGGAAAAGGTCTCATCCCCGTTGATGGAAGAGATTTAAAATAAGTTTCCCCACCCCCAACATATACACAACTAAAAATAGACTAAAACATACATCTAACAAGACAAAAAGAAAACCAAAAAAAAAGGAAAGACAGACGGTCTGCATGCGTGCCGCAGCTGCTTGGACAACGCCGCCGGAGTAAACGTGGTGAATAAATGATAAACCTCCTTACTGGAGGCTTGTTAAGAGAACAGAAAGTTCTAGAGATCATTACCAGAGTAACACTGTCAATTATTAGAATACAGGTTAATTAATGATAATCAACATGTATTTAAATAATCTTGTATATGACTTTTTTTTTAATTCCTTAAGAGTAAATAACCATTAGTCAGTCAAACAGTAGAGAAACAGACCCTTCAATCCAACGTCCTTTGTGACCAAGATGCCCTATCTTTACCCATGTTTGGCCCACATACCTCTCACGCTTTCCTATTCATTGATGAAAGTATCAGTTTAAAAATGGACTTTCAAAGGGATGTTGATAAATGCAGTAGAAAGGACTTTATTTAGCTAAAACATTCATTGGATTAAAGAATCAGCTTCAACAATGCTAAGGGAAAAGGAATGGATCATTCATTTTCAGATTGAAGCCAAATAGAAATACATCCCAGGAGTGAGTTTCAGACTGGCTACTCTTTTTGAAATAGGTAACCTTAGTTTGATATAGCAGATAATATTTCAAATTTGCAAAAAAAATAGCAAAAACAAGGAGAAAAACAGACTATAGAAAGACTTAGGTGGACAGATGAAATAGGCAAACCAATAACATAATTAAGTTTACATTATTGTAAGAAATAACGTTTTGGGAGCAAGGATGAAACGAACCAATATAATCAATAAAGTATAATTTTAAAAAATAGCAGGAGTAGATAGATTTCTGGGTTCAAATAAAAATCTGAAAGTTGCAGGGCATATTGCTACCCAGGTAGTTCAATTATGTGGAGAGAGATGGAGAGCAGGAGCTTAGAAGCTCATCTAAAATCACGTTGTGCCCACAGCAATTTGTCAAGCAGGGATTTAATAAAAGCATTCAAAACGAAAGATCTTTGACTAAAGATGTCTTGCCACTCAAGTGAGAGGTAACTATATTGAAACACAAAAGATCCGTAGTCGTGTCAATAGGGTGGGTGTTGAAAGGATGCTTCCTCTTTTGGAGTGATCTAGAACTAGGGATCAGTGTTCAAAGGGTTTGGGAAACTGTTTAAGACGGATATATTTTCATCCATCAAAGGGTGATGTAGTCAGGAACCCCGTTCTGAAAGGGCATTGGATTTAGAATAGTTAAGCATAGTAAGAAAAGTATAGATTCCAAAAATCATATAATCTCCACCATTAGGAAATTGGACTAGTACCTCCAGCCCTATTCACTTCTTTAGGTACACAAAAATGCTGGAGAAACTCAGCGGGTGCAGCAGCATCTATGGAGCGAAGGAAATAGGCAACGTTTTGGGCCGAAACCCTTCTTCACTTCTTTGTTGTATTTCAGACATATCATGTGCACAATACTCTAGCTGTGGTTTAACTCATGTATTGCTTCCATGCATCACGATCTTCCCACACCACAGCCAACAAAATGCAAATATCTTATTCTTAATAATTTCCCTCCTGGGATAAACAAAGTTCTATCTTATCTTAACTGCACTGGGTAGAAGGGTCTTGACCCTAAAGTCACCTATTCCTTTACTCCACAGATGATGCCCAACCCGCTGAGTTAGCTTTAGTCAGCTTTTTGTGTCTATTTTCACATTAAAAGACACGTCGGACCTTACACTCCTGTTTCCCTTCGCAACAAAGACATTGGATGCAATGACCAAACAGGTTGTGAGACTGACTCAGAGGCGGGAAACGGACGGTGTTAGCATATGCCCTAAAGAGAAAGCTTCCCTAATTTGTACACAGAAGACTTGTCTAATGAGCCCCCTTGACACCTCCTCGCCCTGCAGCTTTGCCCAGTCATCGTGGGCCTCATGTTCCCTGAGCAGCTGGCAACCCGGAAGCCTCAGGCTCATTCCCTTGTCACGCGGTGTTTGTTGTGATTCCGTTGCACACTGCGATTGGGCGGCGGCAGTAAACGCCTCAAAAAGTGCGAGCAAGGCGGCGGCCAGGGCGCAAGAGAGAGCCGACCGATACCAACGCGCCCGTCGACCGCCCCGCCACCGGCAGCCGACGTGTGGTCCCGCGGGTGGTTGTTATCAAAGATCGCTCCGCTATAAGATCTTTGGTTGTTATTAAACAGCCGCTGATGCGTCTCTCCAGCCCTCAACCTAACCTGCTGCCGCCGCTCGCAGTCCCCGCCCACCTGCCTCCGCCAATGACAGGGCGCAACCCGGTCCCGCCCCTACGGGCGTTAACGCCGGTTAGTTCAAACTCCATTGGCCACCGCCGCCGCCAATCAAATACAGGTCCCGCCCAGCCAACAGGCATCGCGCTCATAGGCTGCTCCCCACGTCCATCAATCGTCCCCACTCACAGTCCCGCCCCCCGCATTTGAGGCAGCGCCACCCGGTTGGCCCCGACCTCCGTCTGTCATGGATCCGATCACGCGCCCCCTCCGCAAGTTTGGTTGTCGCTACAGTGGCGACTTTGAACCAAATTAAATACTTGAACGTAAATTACAAGAATACCAGGCTCCGGCCGCGCTGTCCGGCACGGGCGACCTGTTATTGAGAAATCAATATGTCACGCGTCTCCGCTCTTACCTATGATCTCGGCGACTGCGCTGAAAGGCCAGGTGTGACTGGTCGAGTTGGTGTGTAAGTACGTCGGGCTCATCTAAAGAGCAAAATAAAACATCGTCAACATCCCTTGGCAGCTTTGCAATGGAGCTCTGTTTGATTTCCCAGGCTTGTTTCGGTGTTTTAAAGCTTACCGCACTGAGGCGAATCCCATGCTCGCTTAACCTCGCCATGTTTGATCAAGAATCCTTCGTATCCCAGGTGAGGGCGCAGTATTGTCAACGGCGGCGCGACGCCGTACAACATGGCGGCGCCCAGGGGCCTGATAACACGCCTTTGATTGGCCAGCGTCACGGTACAACATGGCGGCGCCCAGGGGCCTGATAACACGCCTTTGATTGGTCAGCGTCACGATACAACATGGCGGCGCCCAGGGACCTGATAACGCGCCTTTGATTGGCCAGCGTCACGGTACAACATGGCGGCGCCCAGGGTCCCAACGCGCCTTCGATTGGCCGGAGCTGCCGGTCAACATGGCGGCACGCATGCGCCGCATGTCGCCTTCGATTAGCCATAGTTGCCGTCAAATATCCTTGGTTGCCGTACAATATGGCGACCTCCATGGGACGGTCTTTTCTCACTTAAATGACTAAATCCCCAGGATAGAAACAAAATGCTGGAGTGATTCAGCGGGACTGGCAGCCCCTATGGAGAGAGGGAATGGCATGGCGAGTCTCTTCTCCAGAGATGCTACCTGTCCCGCGGAGTTACTTCAGCATGTTGTGTCGAACTTCGGCATCTGCAGTTCCTTCCTCCACTAAATCTCCAGCGTCTGCTGAGCCCGACGTGTCCCAGACAGCCATGGAAGGAAGGGAGGGGACTACTGGGACTGACAAGATGTTTTAAATCTTCACAGGCCACAACTAAGGTGGTGGATGAATGGAGAACGATAAACCTGATCTATTTCTCGCTAGAAAGACAGCGTGACAGCAAGATAATGCACTACACGTTAGTCTAACGCCAGTGTCATACTGTATAGTTTTTTAAGGGAAGGGGGGGGGGGGGGTCAGGGACAGGAATAGTTACTCGGAAAAGTGTGGATTATGCAAAGATAGGCAGCCTGGCGTTAGTGGGTGCAGGGGACGAGGGATATGCTGATCAAAGCAAAGTGCGGGAGTAACTCAGCGACTCAGGCAGCATTGCAGAGAAGAAGACATTGGGGAAATGGATAGAGGGCATTTCTAGTCGAACCTTCTTGGTGAAGTAGGGAGACAGATAGAAAATAGATAAGGGTGGGGGCAAAGCCGGGCAAGTGATGGGTGGATACAGATTAAGGGGTTTGAATGGCAGTGTAGGAAGGAACTGCAGGTGCTGGTTTCAACCGAAGATAGACACAAAATGCTGGGGTAACAGCGGGACAGGCAGCATCTCTGGAGAGAAGGAATGGGTCAAGTTTCGGGTCGCGACCCTTCTTAAGACCGATTGGCAGATGGGTGGAGTAAGTGACACAGCTTCGAGGTGAAAAGGAGACAACAGGGTGTCAAATAACGAGCAGGAGGAGTGAAATGTAAAGCTGCAGGGCGGGACGTGGGTGAAAGAAACCATGCAGCCAAGCAAAGATCCAGGATCTTTGGACACAAGGAACTGCAGATGCTGGTTTAGAAGAAACAAGTATTGGAGTAACAGCGGGTCAGGCAGCATGTCTGTAGAACATGCATTTGCAATGTTTTGGGTTATTCAGAGTGATTGTATGGGAGGAGGGAAGATGAGTGGGGGTGGGACAAAGCCTTGGAAAGTGATAAATGGATTCCGGTGAGTAGGTTTTTTGATTGGCAAACGAGAGTACAACGGCTCGAGAATAAAAAGACAGATTATGGCAAAGTGGTGTGGAAAAAATTGGATGATTTGGGTATTCAAAGGGGAAATTTGTATTTGCTCACTGCATTTCATGATTTGTGTTTTTTCTTGATTCCTTTGGCATCTAAAAAGTTTCAGAAGTGATAAATCTGGCTGTAAAATTTTAAAATTGCCCATGTGGGTTTTTACATACAAAAATAAAACACCTCTGAAGCAATAGAAATACATTATCACCAGGTGTGGCAATGTAATGTGGAAACATAAAACTTGTTGTCTTGTGTACGTTTGAACATTGACTTAATAATGGTTCATAGCAATGTTGCCTTTGAGCAATTGCAGAAACTACAAATGCTGGAATCTTGCGCAAATCTCTGCAGGTCAAGCTGCATCTGTGGAGGAAATGGACACGTTTTGGTCAGAAGGATCCCGACTTGAAACATTGTCTGTCCATTCCCTCCACAGATGTCGCTCGAGTTCCTCTAGCCTTGGAGCTGTGTCGGTTTCAGTGCAATTGATGCAAGCACTGCTGTGTTGAACATGACAGACGTTTGAAACAAATTCAATCTTGATGTTTTGGAACCAAGTTAGCTTCAGTACTAATTCAGGTGCAGGTGGTCTTAAGGTCTAGTTTCCTGTGGAAGCAATGTTTTCTGCTAAGTTTCCAAGTCAGGGATCGAGAAACCTTGCATCAAGATTGAGAGAACAGATTACCAGTATACAGAATTATAAGGAAGGGGTGGGATTGAAGCTGGTAGGTGATCAGTGGAATCAGATTGGTGAGGGGGCTGGCTGAGTCATGGAACTAGGTGGGGGAGAGATTGGGCCTGGTGCCATGCACCTTGACTTGAGTTCCAGATTCCTAAATCTGCAGTGTCTTTTGTCTTAAGGACTCCCCCAACACTATATTAGTTTGAATTGTGAACCAGCACATCTTGTGAGTACTTTATCAAGACCCTGCTGTCATGCCTGTTTTCGCCTGTACTCATCCCACCTAAATTTTAAATTCAAAACTAAACCTAATACATCACCAACAAAATGAAAACACCTCTGAAGCAAAATATATCATTAAAAAAAAATTGCAAACAATATGTGGGTTTTGAATTACATTTTACTCAGATGCAAGCCAAGGAATTGCATAATTGTTAGCTGTTAATTGGACATAATCAACCTGAGCAAATTGACAATATCCTATTGAAAGGTAGTGGGTCTAGGGGTTTTTCTAATGATAAAATTAGCTTCAGAAGCATTTTCTTTTTGCATGAACCCACTTCAGAACCATGGGCGATTTAAACATTTTACAGCCAGATTTATCACTTCTGAAACTTTTTAGACACCAAATGAATTAAAAAAAACATACATAATGCCTTGCTGCCCCTATCAGTCTGAAGAAGGGTTTCGGCCCGAAACATTACCTATTTCCTTCGCTCCATAGATGCTGCTGCACCCGCTGAGTTTCTCCAGCATTTTTGTGTAACATCACCAACACTATCCAGCTGTACATACTTAAACCACAATATTATCACTTGTGACACTACTTCATTTAGAATTGTATCTAAATTGGTATGTATTGTATTTTCCCTTCAAACTAAGGACAATCATCTCATTAATTGCTCATTACCTCAGCACCACTTTCTTGCATTAAAGCAAATCTCCTGCCATCTCCCCATATTCCTCGATTCTATCTATCTGTACTTTAAAGGAACGCAATAACTGAACCACCACAGCTTCGGAATGCCATTAAAATGACCACCAACAATGAATAAATTTCTCATCGAAGTTCTGAACAGCTTCCCTCCTATTTCCTGGTTTGAGTTTAATCAGGTAATCGAAACATCCTTTCTGCACACAGCCAGTCAAGCATTGCAAGTTTTTTGAAATAGAAACTGAAAATGCTGGAAATACTGGATCAGACAAAATGGATGGATATAGAAACAGGGTTAAATAAGTTAATAGTTCAACATTTTATGTTTTTATTTATGAATTCCAAATCCAACATCTGCAGATTTATTTGCTGCAAGAAATTTACAAGTTTTAATGACGTCTACCACTTTATAGAAAATACAGTCCGGTGTACTCAATCCTTCTCACTCAGCAAACCCATGAGTGCCTGAAACTTAGCTGCAGTCCCTTTACAACAAGTACAAACAAAAACATTGAACATTCCACATGTGGTTTAATCCAAGTCCCTTACAAATGCCGGTTTATAGACCATTTCCCTTCCTACATGTTGCTCTTGTGTTTGGCTTTCATTGTCATAACTAGGTCCTTTTGATTATAAACATTACACAATTTGTCATCTTAGAAATATCTATAGATAACTCAAATTGCGATGTCATGCAGAAAAATTGTTCTAGTTTACTGTTGCACCTGGACAAACCACCCACTAGAAATTAGGAGGCATTTCCAGCACACTGGATTGGGAAGAGAAGGATTTATTTTAACATAATTTACATGGAGCCTCCTGTACACCTTGGTCTCCATACCCAAGGATAGGCATGCATTAGATGGAGTACAGTAAATGTTTATCAGATTGTTTGTGAGATGAGAGTGTAGATTTACAATTTCGCCCCATGCTCTTGAGTTTGGAAGAATTATTTTATTGAAAATATAAAATCCTTCCAGATTTGACAGCTGGGATGCAGAGATGATTTGCATCACACTTGGGGGAGAAAGTAATCCTGGGGGCACAATCTAAAAATAAGGGGTTGGCTTGCAGGTCTAAAAGAAAATTCATCTAAACATCGGTTTGTCTTTGGCATTCTCAATACATTCAAGACTTTTTTAGATATTATTAGATATTAACTGAATCAGCGAATATGGAGTCAGTGCAGGGAATGCTGCAATGATTAAAAGATCAGCCAAGGGTTCATTACGTTGAGCATTCACAAGTGACCAAGTGGCCTAACTGCTTTTATTTTGTATGTTCTTTGTGTTTATATAATTGTGTAATAGATAGTAGCATCATTTGAAACTTGGTACCTTGCAAACAGTAGGTAATACACACAGTAGATAAAAAAATTTGACAGAAAATTAAACCGTTGGTACTCTTTGTTCTCAAAATTTTAATCACCCGGCTCTATCCCTTAGAGCCATTCTGCCTTACACAGTTTATTTAAAATAATTATATTCCCTGGACAACAAAAAATGTCATTCAAATCTTATAAAATTCACACATGGTTAAATGTGTTGAATAGACTAAGCTGGTCAATATTGTAGATGAAAAAGAAATGATGGAAACACCCAAGTCAGAATATATCCATAGAAAGAGTTTAATTAAAATGTCAAGTTATTTATCTTTGCACAGATGCTGCCGACTGCTAAATGCTTCAATGTGGGTTTAAAAAAAAAAAATGTAAACCTTTGAAGCTTTAATTTTATGCCATGCAACTTTTGAATAACAAACCTGGTTCTGGGATTTAAAGTTATTACATGCTATTCCCTTTCCCTCCTATACCAGTTGGAGCCTATCATTTGTAGAGTCTACAGAACAGATTTCAATCCTACTTTCTCCAGTGTTTCTTATTGGAATCAATGTGCTGGGCCACTGCTTGGAGTTGCACCATGCCTGCATTTATATGGGCTGGATCTGAAGGGCCAGTTTTGTTAGCCCTCCACACCATGTAGTTGGGTAGCAATGACTTCACTACATCACCTACAGCGAACCCCATCCTGAATGTCCTTGATTACTTTGACGGAACCAATGGTCGGAGTCTAATTTCATCTTCTGACGATGTGGTAAAACATTTTAATAGCATAAATGCCTGGAACATTTAATATTTATATAAATTTTAAAGTTCAATGAACAATGTTATATTAAAATGATTAATTAAAAGAAACATTTAATTATCTACTGTTCAACAGGCCTGAAATTCACATTTCAATCAAAAGGATCCCCAAATCCTTTGCCAGTCTGACGGTATAGAAAGTGAGTTATAATATCCCCAGAAAATCCTAGCAAGACTATGCTCGGCCAGTAGATTTCACGTGGTGTCCAAAAATAAAGCATTTTATTAAATAAGTCTTAGACCTCCATGTTTGATATCATATGTGGAAGTCACTTGCATAAGTATAAATAACCTAATTACAAGTTTTGAATATGACTGCTGCGAGCACGATTTGCCGTATTAACTGATCATTATCTCAGGGGAAAGTACAAATGGTACAGTGGAACTTGGGTTCATTTTGGTCAGAAACATTTTTATTATTTCACACTTGTGAATAAATACCTATTAACTAACATGAGACAACAGGTAAATCCATGATCAGAAATGGCATTTAATATTGCTTAGAAATTGTAATTAATTAATAAAGTTAAATTACAGCCTTGAACTTATTTACCAGACAATATATACAATGCCTACATTTATGGAATTTTTATTTCAAGCATGACTCTTCCGTTTCTTCTCGTTCCCTATTTCTATTATTTCCAAGGTGGTTTGAATGATTCCCAACGGAATCTTTGAACAGGACAAAATTCCTGCACTGTTTTATTACTGACAATTGATTATTTTTCATACTGACTTTGAAAACTGAAATGTGTGAAAAGCACAAGACCCTCATGCAGAATAACAAAATATTTTGACTCACAAGACTTACTTTAAAAGACTATATTTTAAAACAGGTGTATACAATTATTCTAAGAAAGGGAAAATTACCATTGTCACCACGAGCAGTATCAACATTAAAATACATGCCAAAACTCGGAATTAGTATCTGTCATTATCTTTGCATAATGGAACTGACCAATAACCGAAAAGACAATGATCCTGGCAACTTGAAGCATTATTTCATCATTCTTTAAGAATTCCAATTCATTTGTTTCCAGACTCTGCACAAGCTTACAACCTCCATTTTGGGGCGGGGTTGGGAGATTAATCATTCATTTCTATCAAAACGCCACATAAGTGTTTAAAACTGATTGACAGATGACATCATCTGAAGTGACTACAGTAAAACATTTTTCACTTGCAAAAATCTTGAAGTCCCAAGTAATATAATGCCATTAATACACAATTCTTGAATGTCAAAGATATGGCTCCAGAACTTTATGGCTAATAAGTACAAATACTAGGAATAGAGGATAACTTCAACATTTTTACGTAAATAATTTGTCACAATTCCTCAAGTTAATTACAACGGAATGTAGGGGAATCGGTATATTATCCCTTTGAATCAATTTTTCACTTACAAATAGGAAGGCACATAGCAAACTGAAATAAACAACTTGTTGAGTTTCGATCTCAAGGCAGAATATCACTGCACTTTCAAACAACATCCCAATGTTAGATGTACCTTAATCACATCGTAACTTAAAATCATAAACACAGTGAATTGGAATTGTCTTTGCCAATTTTGGTATTATTACCAAAGCTGATGTTATAATTAATCAAAACAAGATCTTTTTCTGCTTTCCTGGGTCTACTTTTTGTCAAATCTTTATGCCTAATAGGCCGTATACTTCCATAAAAAGTTCTTATTTGGATTCATTTTCTCCAAAGAAAGTACGTAACAATTTTTTTCTATCTATGTTTTATTCATTTATAAAATAACCTATTCAAATTTATTTTAACTGTGTGGCTTTTTATTTTTTGTCTCAGATTTATTCCCTCGTCTCTGAAACAATGACTTTACCCACAGGTTTTTTTTTTTTTTAAATAACTGGTACCTTGCACACAGGTCCATTTTACAATTGAGACTAGAAAATTAACTTTGTCTGGTATTTCAACATCAAGTCACCCTAGCTGGAATCATTTAACTACACAAACAGAAACTCTAGATATGGTCTCCAATCTAACAAGGGAACAGTTCATTCAACTATAGTAGTCCAAATAGAACTTGCACTGAAAACAGTTAACTGAGAGAGACTAAATCTGGAACTTTCCTGTTGTAAATACTCAGTATCACATCAGGCCAAATATTTTTTTTAAACCATACCCTTACTTTTTTTCTTTATGCATATAAGTGCATCACTGCCTATATTAAGTGAGTATTTTCTAGAATTAAAAATCCAAGTATTGTAACATATTGAATATCTTTCTTGGGGGAAAGTGGGGCAGGGGAGGAGGTCATTTTCCATTGTGTAGTGTATTGAGTAAGTAGCCACCTCATTGTACTGACACACCTTCCATTGGTCATAACACTGAAAGTACTGGTCACTGGTCAGATCGATTCTGCCCATACTCAATGATAATTGGCTTGCCCATTAGATTATAGCCATTCACCATGTTGAGCGCTTCCATTGCCAATTCGACACCTAAAATGCAATGAGACAACTGAAAATTAAGATGAAATAAATCAGGACTTTTGATAATTATACATTCAACTCCTGGCAGAACTAAAAATAAAAAGCTCACCACATTAATGTATAAACCTAAACACTTAAGTGTCAGAAGGCCACTAGACCATTGACAGGATCTCAGCCAAGTCTGATCCACTTCTTTATGTTTAAATATACTAAATTTCCAGTCAGAGCCTACAAATAATCAGAGCAAAATTTTAGTTGATTTTTTCAGGATAGTTCTTAAGTATTCAATCATTTACAAATATCTCCGACTATTAAAATGCCTTGGTATCCTCTCGTGTTAGAAACTTAGCACAAAAAATGCCTTTGGTAATAACAGCATTTCACAAGTTTTAATGACAAAGTTAATTTGGAAGTGGAAGGAAGCCGTAGCAATACTTGTAGATGAATCTTCTCATGGATTCATTTTGTCGAACACCTACCAGTCACCTGTTTTATAGCCCTTATGAAAAACTACCAGCCAATTAGCTTTCATTCCCCAGAGATAGTTACGAACAGAACTTTTTTTTAAATTCCTTATTGTAGACAAATAAAAGAAAATAAATATATTTTTCTCTGAAGTTTGATGAACAAAACATCACTGTGATAAACTTTAAAAAAACTTCTCCCTTCAGCGCTACACATACTTGGGAAGGTGATGAACGCCTGTCCCTTCATTCGACCTGTCAGTAACCGGAAAAGGAGCTGAGGGCCATCCTTTTGTTGGAATGAAACAAATAAGGAAAACAGATCTTCCAGTGTGGCTTTTGAATTCAGATTTTTCAAGTACAAAACCTGAAGAGAAAAGAGAAAGCAAAGGAATGAAACACAGTGAAGTAAAATGTCAATTGCACATTGGTACATTATCATGGCTAATGGGTTACAACCATAAGCAATCTGAGTGAACTCACCAATGTTGCCACAAAAAAATATTTTTCTGCTTAATCAAATTGATCATTCATATCAATGGTTCCAGTAGTCGTGGGAGCAACACAACCAAACTTGACCCAAAATGTCACCTATCATTATTCTTCAGAGATACTAACCTGCCTTACTCCAGCACTTTGTGTCAGTTTTGTAAACCAACATCTGCAATTCCTTGTTTCTACAAAAGCATGTTCATGATCCTGATGGAATTACATTTGTGATTTAATTAATAGGACTTAGATACAACAATCTGTCTATTTTCTCACACCCTGAATGGGCATCCTTTATTAACTCAAACCACGCATTTCTATTTCTTAAATCATTCAGTCAGATGTCTTTTCTATATGTGCAATTTGTATTGGTTTCCCAAATCAATAGGGCTTAAGTCTGAGGCCACCGTTCTGAATGCATAAAATACTGCAGTCAATTTGCCCCTTACATGTCATGTTTAATCCAAGTGAGTGAAGCACAAGTAAACAAGCATACAAAGGACATGAAATAACGACTGATCACCTTCTTAGCAACATGGTCAGAAAGATGATATGGGTATATACAAGACAGTACACTAGACAAGATTAATCCTAGGCATTTAGCAATCACGCAGGAGGAAGTTTAATACCTAAGTCAGTAACAAACAACACGTCAAATTGCTCTTTTTATTTTTAGGGATATGTTGCTTTAAGGGCTTGACAGTGTTGATGCTGAGTTGATATCCGGGAATATAGAATGTGGAACAATTTAAAAGGGTCAGCCATTCAGGACCAAGAAAATTAATTTCTTCAGCCAGTGGGAAGCGAATCTCTGGAATTCCCTGCGGAAGAGGGCTGTGGAGCATCAGTTAGTAAGTTATCCGAGGCTTTCACAAAGTCTGGTGTTATTTAACAAAGATATATATTTTCTTTTCATAGTAGCTTTTAAAAATATGGTTGTTCCTTTCACAGCCCACACTATCAGACCCATAGGTAATTAGCAAAAGCAACGTTTATGATGGGACCGATTAAATATTTTCAACAAGGTAGGCGAGCCTGGGAACAGGAGAGATTTAAATGTCAAAGTAACACAGGTGTAGGGATTAATTCTGCAGTGGATTACAACAAGCAGGGAAAAATGGTATGATATGGGTCAGACCAAAGTTAAAGATTCAAAATACAAAGTGCTAGAGGAACTCAGTGGATCAGGCAGCATTGGAGGGAGAATGGACAGACGGCATTTCAGGTGGGAACCCTTCTTCAGACTCAAGACCCTTGAGTGAGAAAGATGACAATAAATGTAGTTTAATTATTTTAATCTAACCAAATGACATTTGATGTGGAAATGGTTAAAACTTGCATTTTAAGCACATGGTATATGGAATTCCTATACCAAGAAACAACATTAATTCCATTAGTGTTTCAGTTCGTTATGTAACTGAACTGTGAGATGGCTCTAGTTGAATCTCATTAAAACTACAGCATCAGCGGTCCTCCCTTGGGAGTTCACTTCATCAAATACCACACCACATGGACATTTTTCACTCAAGCAAAATCATCAAGAATACTGTTCCAACTAATGACAAATATCCTACCCTGCTTGGTTGTCCCGGGTTATAGTTTGAAAATCTGGGAATCATTCTGATTTCCTCCTCAGAAAGTTTGTTCCTTCGAATCTCTTCTATGGAAACAGCTTCCACATGCTGTGTGATTTTTTGAGGACACTGGGTGCCAGTGCTGGGGAGGGTTCTGATAGGCACATTCACAGAAAGTCTTTTGGTATTCTGATGTTCATATTGGTCGACAACACTGAGCTCATGTTGTGGTGGAATAAGCAGGCTAGTCATTTCTCCAAAACCAACTCCTTCACTTGTGGCTGTGGAAGGAATTTCTGTGGAAGACCCTGGCCTGTTTTTTGGATTTTCTTCCATTCCAACTGTATCATTTTTGAATTTTAATAACATCATTTCCAATTGGTTGATTGGGTCATTCTGATCTTTTACATATTTTTCATCTGAAGTGGAAACACAAATATATTAACAAAAGGCATCTCACGAGGAAAAACTTAATAAAACAAGCATGTCCAGGTGATCAGTTCCATCTCCCTGTACCCCATCCTATTCTCTTTGGCCCAAGTATGGGATGGTATGATGGACACAGGACTTGCCTCAAGCAAGCTAACATCTGAGAAGCCCAGTACTTATATGAAGTGATGGCATTAGCCAAAGGATTGCCTTCAAATATAACAAGAACTTAAATTAAACTAAATAAATTCTAATTACTTGGTGCTATGTTTTGGCACAAACTTTCAACCAAAACTGAAATTCTATCAAACCATGGAAAGATTGAGTTTTTACATCTTTATTCCGCAACACATTAGTTAAATCTCTTGCTAATAAAGATATAATAATAATAATATAATTTGTAACTGCACATTAAAACATTCAGTTTAATAAAAATAAAATCATATAATAGAGGCAAATATCCGTGACTCATTTTTCTCAGTTTTAACATGAAGGTGAACAAATTTGACAAGGACTAAATGAAGTTAAAATTAAATTTGAAAAAAAATAATTGGTCAAAAAAAGTGATGTTTAGAGCAGTCCAATATGGATGTCAGCGTTCTGAAAAGCTTTAGGAAATGGAATAATGTTGGATACAAGATGGACCAGCCGTGCAAAAGAAGTGGTCTTCACTTAACTATTAAGTGACCTAACTGTCCTTCTGCAGTTGTACAGAGTCCCAGTGAGACCACACCTGGAGTATTGTGTGCAGTTTTGGTCCCCTAATTTGAGGAAGGACATTCTTGCTATTGAGGGAGTGCAGCGTAGGTTTACAAGGTTAATTCCCAGGATGGCGGGACTGTCATATGCTGAGAGACTGGAGCAGCTGGGCTTGTACACTCTGGAGTTTAGAAGGATGAGAGGGTATCTCATTGAAACATAAGATTGTTAAGGGTTTGGACACGCTAGAGGCAGGAAACATGTTCCCGATGTTGGGGGAGTCCAGAACCAGGGGCCACAGTTTAAGAATAAGGAGTAAGCCATTTAAAACGAAGACGAGGAAATACTTTTTCTCACAGAGAGTGGTGAGTCTGTGGAATTCTCTGCCTCAGAGGGCAGTGGAGGCGGGTTCTCTGGATGCTTTCAAGAGAGAGCTGGATAGGGCTCTTAAAGATAGCGGAGTCAGGGGATATGGGGAGAAGGCAGGAACGGGGTACTGATTGGGGATGATCAGCCATAATCACATTGAAGGGCCGAATGTCCTACTCCTGCACCTATTGTCTATTAACTTTTTTCTTGCAGACAAAAGAAGCGGCCTTTACTTATCCCTTAATTTTTCCTGGGGTCGTTAGACTCCACAATCAATGATACTTTTGCATCAACATAGACAGGGAATCTAGAGGGTAGCATTCTTTTAGGTGGCAAACCAATTTACTAGCGAGGGAAGAAAATGACAAAAAAAATAGCATAATCTGCCCCATTTACGAGCAGCCAACTTGACAGTTTCTTGAAAACCACGTTGCAAGTTATTTTTGTTCATTTAATTTGGTCCTCTATGCCACGCATCATTCCCTAATCAGGAGAATGGGCAATGCTATTCAGTGTTTTCAAAGCTCTCTACCTAACCCATTCTAGAATCAGTGGCTGCGAGGCTTAATTGTTACTGATTCACTTCAATTTGCTTTCTCACTCACAGCAGAATTGCCTCATCTCTGCTCACATCTCTGCACTTGTTTGCCAAACTGAGCTAGGTAGCTTGCTATACTTGGACATTAAAAACAAGCAAGCAAGCAGTTTGGAGCCATGCTGTGCTACACTATGTGTTACAGGATGCAGGTTAATGCCCCATATTCCCCACGTTAGGCTTCTAATCTCAATGCTGTTTGGAATTAGAAACCAGAGAAGGGAAAATAAAAGTACATGTCATCTGCGCCCCTCCTGTGCATATCCATTGATCAGTTACGTAGTGACTTGGTCAGAACTTTGGGAGTAGTTCTCTGAGCCATACATGTAGTTGGGGAAGGTGCGGGATGTTGAGGAGACTTCAGGAACTAAAATTGGGAGAACGAGACTTACAAACAAAACCCATAATTAACTGTCACCCCTCAGACGATGACTGGCACAATGTCATACAGTACCATTTTCTGTGTCCACTACTCTGGGAATTTGCCATTTATTTGTCACAAATATTCTGGAAGGGTACAGAACAATAAGTATTACAAATTTGAATCATAGAAACATACAATCACAGAACAGGTCTGTAAGTATTTCAATAGAACAAGAACAAGAAACATTTCTGACCACAAAACTGGCTACAGTCAAAGAACAACATTAAATGACACACAGCTTTCTGACCTCTGAACTGAAGCAGGGGGCTTGAGTTCTTTCTGTAATTAAAGATGAATACATCAGGTCTTTAAGGTTCTACTGCTCCTGTGCCCTGCTCTACAGAATAGTAAACCCTGAGTTAGCAAACAAGCTAGTTCATTCCTTTTTACCAAAAATGAAAATCAAAGGCATTTTATATCAACCTATTCTTACTTATCACCCTAAAAAGAAACTTGGAAACAGGTCGCTTCCTTTCTCTTGCCTAGGGAATGATTGTGTCAAATAAAGAGGGGGGAAAATGTACGTTTATTTAAAGATCAAAATGTATACCTTGGTAGTAGAGTGCTTTCAGAAAAGTATGTCGGTCAGTTCCTTGGAACATGGCTTTTTCAATCTCCATCTCTCTCCTATTCAACTGTTTACTTCCAGCAAATCTCTGCGGCAATGACAGAAGTCGTTGGCGCTCCTCAATCTTTTCTTCAATGGCACGGAGCCTCTGCTGCACAGCTGCTGGATCTGCTCCAAGCCCTGAGAACTTTAAACGACAGAATGGGTTTCAATGAAAAGGTTTCTCTCATTATTAATAAACTGCCAGATTTGACTTTGATGCAAATAAGGGTTAAAGAAAATCGGGGACGTTACACTTGGGCATATTCCAAAAATTGCTGCATAAAGTAAAAGGCACATGCAAGTAAGCGCAATTCAATAAAAACATACCATAAAGGACAAGAATGAGAAAATAATTGATAAATGGTTTAAAAGCTGAGTGGACCACAATTCGACATCACTTCAATTGTGGGTGGTAATGGTGACTTATGTTTTGGTTAAACCTGTAACTCTTAAGTACATAATCACAGACCTTTGCATGATTTGCAAACACTTGATCTACATGAATTTCTCAGATAAAACAGGACTTGCGTATAAGCAGACACATTGACATAGAAATCAGTTATTCTCTAAAAAAGATTATATCTTTTCATGTAGCTAATAGTTCAAATGAGCTTGTTTGGATGCTAACACTGCAAATTATGATTTCACCCTGCCTGCGTTTTGCAAAACCCTTCATGCATTCCTCACCTTGACTAGAGATTCCCTTTCTTGCCAGAGTTGTATTTCCCTGTCAGTAAGTCCAAGGTCTCTCAGTGCAGCAATCTCCCCATCTCCATCCTGTAGAGTCTGGAATTGTGACAGACTCAACACACCTGCTGCCTGCTCCCCAAAAGGCTTGTATAAAGCACTTGGAGCAAAGCATTTCTTCTTAGCTATGCATCTATGACAAAGAGCAACTTGAGTTAAGAAATAAAAGCATTAGTAAGTCAGCAATGTGTAGGGGGATAGGATCAAAAGGTAACAATTTAAGGAAAAAACCTTCAACTGAAGTCCACTACTGTTTCTTGAGATAATGCAGTGGGTCATCAGAGTATGTGAAGTTCATGAATGTTCACCTGCACTAGACCTGAGCTCTATCTTTTCCCAGAACTAAGTTCCCAGAAAGTTGTTTGACTAAAAACAATGTATTTCAATTGAAATGAAAATGCTGACAATGGTAGATGGTCTAATCATTAAATGTGACCAACTCCTTTACTGGCATTGGGCGTTTGAAACTCACACATCAAAGCTTTGCCTTGAGGGTCTTAATTTCTTAGAATGCATCTGCGGCAATAGAAAGCAACAAAAGCGAAGTATATACATATGGCTGAGGAGAAAAGTAATCAAGGAAGATTTATTGAACTAACAACTTTTGAAAAACACCTATATTTTATAGATCAATAATTCCATGATTGCAGGGTGCTATTCAGAATTACATGATCTTTTGGAGACTTTTTAGCAGTCACTTGGACAAATGAGGATTGATTAAAAAATGCCAATATGGATTTGTTAAAGTAAAATCATGTCCAATTAACAATACAGTTTTTATTAAGTAAGAGAGAGGGTCGTTGACTTCGAAAATACACTTGCATCAATAGGATAGACATTCAGAACCTTTGTGTAGGAACTGCAGATAGACACAAAATCCTGGAGTACCTCAGCGGGTGAGGCAGCATCCATGGAGAAGGAATGGGCGACATTTCGGATCGAGACCCTTCTTCAGACTGATGTCAGGGGAGGGGGCGGGACAAAGATAGAATGCAGGCGGAGACAGTAAGACTAGTGGGAGAATAGGGAAGGGAAAGGAGAGAGAAAACGCAAGGGCTATCTGAAGTTAGAGAAGTCAATGTTCATACCGCTGGGGTGTAAACTAGCCAAGCGAAATATGAGGTGCTGTTCCTCCAATTTGCACAGGGCCTCACTCTGGCAATGGAGGAGGCCCATGACAGAAAGGTCAGATTGGGAATGGGAGGGGGAGTTCAAGTCCTGGGCCACCGGGAGATCAGATAGGTTAAGACGGACAGAGCGGAGGTGTTCAGCTAAACGATCACCGAGCCTGCGCTTGGTCTCGCCGATGTAGAGAAGTTGACACCTGGAACAGCAGATACAGTAGATGAGGTTGGAGGAGGTGGAAGTGAACCTCTGCCTCACCTGGAAAGACTGTTTAGGTCCTTGGATGGAGTCGAGGGGGGAGGCAATGAGACAGGTGTTGCATCTCCTATGGTTGCAGGGGAAAGGACCTGGAGAACTGTCCTGGCAGACCCATTGTTTCTGCGTGTTCATGCCCCAACAAATTAATTTCCACATTCCTCGACTCCATCCTATCCCCCCTGGTCCAATCCCTCTCAAACTATTTCGAAGACACCTCACACTCTCTTTATCTCCTCAATGACTTCAATTTTCAGGCATGATATTCACCTCCAGAAAAAAAGTAGGAAGTATTGGCTGGGGAACCCAGCGGGGGTTCAGGGAGCTCCTGTATTTTCAATAAATTGAAAGCAATTCCCAAGCTTTCTGCTGGTAGTTTACAGAACAGAAGCTTAGAATTTTTCTAACACATAACCAGTAAAATAACCTCCAAAAGATAAATATGTCATGAAATAAATGACTTTGTACAGCTAAAAAATCGTTACCTGAATGTTACCTGAAATGTCTCTTTGCCTAGCACTGTGTGCAAACAGCACAGAAAAAGTGGTTTTAGCTGCAGCCATCTTCTGCTTCAGTAAGGGAAGCTGGTCGGTGATTGGCCGCAACGCCCCTCGGAGACTGCGTCTGATTGGCCGCTGAGTGACTGGCGCATTATGTAATTGGTCACAACGCCCTTGGCGACAGCGGCTGATTGGACGGGAGGAGACCGATTTGTTGATTGTACAGGAATTTTAAGGGAAGCTGGTCGGTGATTGGACGCAATCCCCTGAGAGACAGCGGTTGATTGGCTGCCAAATAATCGGGCACAAAAATTGACAAATAGGAAAACCAAAAAAAATCGGAATTCTGATTTAAATCGGAAGAATATCATGCCTGCATTTTTCAGGACCCCACTTCCTCATCTTTACTATGGATGTCCAGTCACTCTACACCTCCATCCCCCACCAAGAAGTCCTCCGTTTCATCCTCGACCGCAGAACCAGCAAATTTCCGTCCACCAATACTCTCCTCCGCCTAGCAGAGCCGGTCCTTACCCTCAACAACTTCTCCTTCGACTCCTCCCACTTCCTCCAGATCCAAGGCGTAGCTATGGACACTCGCTTGGGCCCTAGCTGTGCCTGCCTCTTTGTAGGGTGCGTTGAACAATCCCTGTTCCAGGCATACACTGGCCCTATACCCCCCTATCTACCTCGGCTACATTGACGACTACCTCCTGCACACATGCAGAACACACTGACATCAACTTCACCACTAATTTCCATCCTGCACTCAAATTCACTTGGACCATCTCCCTACCGTTTCCAGATCTCACCGTCTCCATCACAGGAAACTGACTATTGACCGGCATCTACTACAAACCTACTGACTCCCATAGCTATCTTGACTACACTTCTTCCCACCCTGCTTCCTGTAAACACTATCCCCTATTCCCATTCCTCTGTCTAAGCCGCATCTGCGTCCAGGATGAGGTGTTCCATACCAGGGCATCGGCGATGTCCTCATTCTTTAGGGAACGGGGGTTCCTCTCTTCCATTATAGATGAGGCTCCCACTAGGGTCTCCTCAATATCCCGCAGCTCCACTCTTACTCCCCCTCCCCCCATTCATAACAAGGACAGTCCCCATTGTCCTCACCTTCCACCCCATCAGCTGTTGTATACAGCATATAATCCTCCAACATTTTCGCCATCTCCAACGGGATCCCACTACTGGCACATCTTCCCATCTCCACCCCTTTCTGCTTTCTGCACTGACCGTTCTATCCGTAACTCCCTGGTCAACTCGTCCCTTCCCACCCAAACCACCCCTTCCCCAGGTACTTTCCCCTGCAACCGCAAGAGATGCAACACCTGTCCCTTTACCTCACCCCTCGACTCCATCCCAGGACCTAAACAGTCGTTCCAGGTGAGGCAGAGGTTCACTTGCACCTCCTCCAACCTCATCTACTCTATCCTCTGTTCCAGATGTCATCTTCTCTACATCAGCGAGACCAAGCGCTGGCTCGGCAATCATTTCGTTGAACACCTCCGCTCAGTCCGTCTTAACCTATCTGATCTCCTGGTGGCCCAGCACTTGAACTCCCCCTCCCATTCCCAATCTGACCTTTCTGTCCTGGGCCTTCTCCATTGTCTGAGTGAGGCGCAGCGCATATTAGAGGAACAGCACCTCATATTTCGCTTGGGTAGTTTACACCCCAGCGGTATGAACATTGACTTCTCTAACCAGATAGACCTTGCTTTTTCTCTCTCCTTCCCCTTCCCAGTTCTCCCATTAGTCTTACTGTCTCCGCCTACATTTTATCTTTGTCCCACTCCCTCCCGACATCAGTCTGACGAAGGGTCTCGACCCGAAACGTCGCCCATTCCTTCTCTCCATAGATGCTGCCTCACCCGCTGAGTTACTTTTGTGTCTACCTTCGATTTTACCAGCATCTGCAGTTCTTTCTTAAACAAGGAACTGCAGATGCTGGTTTGAACCGAAGTTAAGACACAAAAAGCAGGAGTAACTCAGCGGGGCAAGCAGCTTCTCTGGAATGGGCAATGTTTCGGGCGTGACCCTAAACATCAGAACCTTTGTCTATTTACTTCGTCAGAATCTTTGTGTCTATTTACTTGGAACCCAGGTAAGCATAGTAGAAACTAACATTGTTCTGTTGGCAATACATGTGACAATTGAACAATCTTGACTCTTGAACCTGTTTCTCATGGTAGAAATGTCAAAGACTAGAAGGCAAAGTTTTACGGTCAGAGGGGGATGATTAAAGGAAATAAGCAGGGCATGTTCTTTGTTTACACACTAGATGCCTGGAACTTGCTGCCAGGGGTCACGGTGGAAGCAGATACGATAGCTGTGTTTAAGATAGGCACATAGATATGAACAGAATGGAGGGAATATGGATCACATGAAGGCAGAGGAGATTAGTTTAATTTGGCATCATGTTTGGCACAGAATAATAGAACAATGTGGGGCAAAGGGTCTGTTCCTGCACAACACTGTTTTATGTTCTATAAAGTGTCACTTAATAGGCTTCACTTTAAGACTGAAGTATATGCTATGGCAGCGTTTATTAAAAAAATCATTAACAGGAATGGAGGAAGTATGCAATGGAGTTCCCCAGGTTTTGGTACTGGGATGCTCCTATTCTCAATGTACAGTGAAGATTTGACATGGGTGCACTAGGCACAATTGCTAAATCTGCAAATGATATAAAACGAAGGCATAAAAAAAGTGAGGGGATTGAGGAATTGATGACAGATAATGACACAATTCAATATAGAAAAATGCAAAATATTACGATTTTGGTAGGATGAATGAGATGAGGCAATATAAACTAGAGGGCACAATACCAGAATAAGTATAAGAACAAAGAGATCGGGATCCATATATTTATCACATTGAGAGGCTGTACTTGTAGAGAAAGTGTTTAAAATGTATTCTATTAGTCTGTAATGCTATAAGCAACAAGGTGGCTCAGCAGTTCGAGCTGCTACTTCATAACAAAAACATGACCTTGATGTCCAGTGTAGTCAATGTGGAGTTTGCATATTCTTTCTATGGCCACATTGGTTCCTCTTGATACTCCAATTTCCTCTCACATGGGAGCAGAAAACACATGGTGAGAGGACGAGAAAGTGCGAGAACCAAGGTACCAACGAGTGGACAAAGAATATGGGAACTGGGGCCACGGCAAGTGAACGGGAAGCACAGTGAACATCACCCGATGATCCAAATGCTGAATGGCAGATAGCGGATAATTTGTGTTTTACTTCACAGGATAAGCATTTTTTTTTAACGTACGTTGATTTGATTGGTGGCACCAGGTTCTTTTAGAATGGGTTACCACTTTGGGTAATGTTTTTTTTAAATAAAATTAGCATAATGCCTATCAATGGAAATCTCTATTTTAAACGTACTAAAAATACTATTTTCTTCAGAAGCTGATAAACATTAAATATGTCCAAATAGGCTATATAATTGAAATGGCAAAATATTTCACAATGTACAAAATTATTAACATGTCATTTCATATTCATACAGAAACAGAAGATATTTTGTCAATCTTATACTTACTCTTCAAGTGATACAGTTGTGTCTAGCTGGTGCTTCAACAGGTTTTGTAGCTGCCTCTCTCCTTCTGTTTCCAGATCCTCTGGTTCAACGTCCTCATCATAGCAAATACGACTACTAACCCTAAATGGTATTGAACAAAATGGAAGTCTCAGGGGTGATTACAATAAGAGGAAAAGGTGTTTTTTAGGGCTGGATTTGCTTGGAAAATTAGCATCACTTTTAAAGTTCATTGCTTTTTTTTAAATTTGGGGAACACAATGATCTGGATCTTTCGGGCACATGCTAACAGTTCCAAAGCAGACAGCTGGCCTACATCCCTATAAACAATGGCAAGTTTGAGATATTAGCACATATCGCGACCAAGTTTGAGATATTAGCACATATCGCGGCCAAATATGTCCTCCATAGATGCTGCTGCACCCGCTGAGTTTCTCCAGCACTTTTGTCTACCTGCGACCAAATATATCTGTCTTCAACTTGGTGATGGGTTCCAGTAGGTGAATCGGTGAACACATTCTGCCACTTGGATCCATGGAATCAAACGATACAGCATGATGCTAAAAAATTAGGTCAAATAATCTCCGCCCAGAGTTTGCACATTCTCTGTGCCGGCGTGAGTTTCTTCCTGATGCTCCGGTTTCCTCCCACATCCCAAAGACATATAGGATAATTGGCCCCTGCAAATTACCTCTAGTGGGATAATACTGAGCCAGTTATTGATGTTGGCATGGACTCAGTGGGCCAGAGTTTTCATGCTGTATCTTTCAATCAATCAATTATAATTCCTTTTAATGTTTGTGAATAACAGAAACATTATAAAAACTTGACAGATGGAAATATAAAGGGCATGATTTTGTTGTTTATAATAATGAGTTGGGTTGAGTTTTGTTTATTGTCACGTGTATAGTGTAGGTACAGTGAAAGGTTTTTGTTGTGTGCTAACCAGTCAGCGGAAAGAGAATACATGATTACAATTGAGCCATCCACTGTGTACAGATACCATAGGAAGTAATCATACAGGCAAGTTGAAGTGAGCCAATTTACACAACTGGCAAAGTTGATGCCAAACCATGTTCAGTGTGGAGCAATGGTGAACCTGAGCAGTAACTAAACATGTGTTCAAGAAGGAACTGCAGATGCTGGAAGATCGAAGGTACACAAAAATGCTGGAGAAACTCAGCGGGTGCAGCAGCATCTATGGAGCGAAGGAAATAGGCGACGTTGCGGGCCGAAACCCTTCTTCAGACTGATCCGGGACCTCCCACGCATCGCCCACGGACCCCGACTCAACTGCCACAGGACTCCGACCATCGGGTCCAGTGATCCACGCCACTGGACTCCGACCATCGGGTCCGGAGACCCGCGCCACTGGACTCCGACCATCGGGTCCAGTGATCCGCGCCACTGGACTCCGACCATCGGGTCCAGTGATCCGCGCCACTGGACTCCGACCATCGGGTCCGGAGACCCGCGCCACTGGACTCCGACCACCGGGTCCGGTGACCCGCGCCACTGGACTCCGACCATTGGGTCTGGTGACCCACTCCATATTTGGAGTGGCGCGGGTCACCGGACCCAATGGTCGGAGTCCAGTGGCGCGGGTCACCGGACCCGGTGGTCGGAGTCCAGTGGCGCGGGTCACCGGACCCGATGGTCGGAGTCCCGTGGCAGTTGAGTCGGGGTCCGTGGGCGATGCGTGGGAGGTCCCGGTGGGTGGATAGTCGGCGGGGCGGCCATAGCGTTGGGGCGGCGAGATGAGTCGGGTGCGTTGCGGCGGCCATGTTGGGGGAGCCCCGGTCCGGCGGCGATGCCGGGTAGGTCGGGTCCGGCGGCGATGCCGGGTAGGTCGGGTCCGGCGGCGATGTTAGGCGGGCCCAGTGCGGCGGCGATGTTCAGTGGGCCCGGTCCGGCGATGATGCTGGATGGGCCCAGTGCGGCGGCGATGTCGGGTAGGCCCGGTGCGGCGATGAGGCTGGGCGGTCCCGGAGGGCGGCGAGGGTCGGAGGAATCAGCGATGGGGAGGGGGTCCAAGTTACCGTAGAAGCGGCGAGGCTGGGCATCATCGGTAGGCAGGTGAGAGTCGGCGGCGGCATCGATGTGGAGGTCGGTGAAGGCGGCGTCCTGGTGAGTATTGAAGGCGCTCCTCGTGGCCAAGATGGTGTCGCGGGACTCGGGCAGGCGATGCAGGCCAGAGTTGGGGCCTGGAGTCTGCTGATGGTCGAGTCGCGGGGCGTCGGTAGCGGCCTGGAGGCGGGATAATTTAAGGTCCTTGGTGGAGTTAAGGTAGGCCAGGAATTTTTGATTGAAGAGGTGGATCTTCCGGCAGATGAAATATAATTGGGGTCCGTTGCAGGTATGGGTTAGTGAGGCCTGAAGTTCAGGGAGTGTCGATGTGAGGTCCTGCTGGTGCCGGCGCATCGCGACGGGTAACTAAACATGTCAAGCTCCACACAACAGGATTTGTAACATACTCTCAGCAGAAATCTTTCCTGTCTGTCTACGATTTCAATGATTTTTGTGGAATAGTGCAGAATGGATTAGAGATCAAAAGGAAAAAGCCCATAGATAAGCTTTGTCATTGCCACAAGCAATAATAAATCCATTTGGACCCTGTGTGCAAGTGACTCTCAAATAGTCAAATTAAATTACATCTGTGAATCAGATTTATTTATTTAGAGTTGTCAAACAAAACTGAAAACAAACATTGAGGAATAAAATGTATTGATTATTAAGAGAGAAACAATTAGAAGTTCAGTCTGATGATTTTTCGTCAGAACAAAGAAACCAGAAACTGAACAGGTTTTAAGTTGTTGGGAACGGGGAGGTATATTACTCGAGATGGATTTGAAGATCCATTTCAAAATAATTAATTGCAATGTCAGCTGAAGATCGCTATGAGCAGACAGTATTGTACTTGGTCGGTGAGACCAAGCGGAGGCTGGGCGATCGTTTCGCCAAACACCTCCGCTCGGTCCGCAATAACCAACCTGACCTCCCCGGTGGCTGAACACTTCAACTCCCCCTCCCACTCCGTATCCGACCTCTCTGTCCTGGGTCTCCTCCATGGCCAGAGCGAGCAACACCGGAAATTGGAGGAACAGCACCTCATATTCCGCTTGGGGAGTCTGCATCCTGTGGACATGAACATTGAATTCTCCCAATTTTGTTAGTCCTTGCTGTCTCTTCCCCTTCCTCAGCCCTTCTGCTGTCTCCTCCCATCCCCCAGCCTTCAGGCTCCTCCTCCTTTTTCCTTTCTTCTCCCCGCCCCCCACCAGTCTGAAGAAGGGTTTTGGCCCGAAATGTTGCCTATTTCCTTCGCTCCATAGATGCTGCTGCACCCACTGAGTTTCTCCAGCTTTTTTGTGTACCTTCGATTTTCCAGCATCTGCAGTTCCTTCTTAAACAGTATTGTACTACCGTTCTGTGGGTATTCAAAAGACCCCTTCCTGCAGTTTTAAACATATTTTAATTTCTAACATTTCCCAGCTCTGATAACATGCCATTAATCATTACTATTCTCTCTTATGATGCTACCTTACTTAGATGTGCATTTCCAGCATGTTGTGTGTAATTTCCTGCATCTGTAGTTTTTTTATTTTTAATATCAATTATTACATGAACCATTGGCTTTGCTAATGAGTTTCTGCAATATACCTATACATGTATACATTATCTTCTCCCTTCTCCAATGTTAATAATCATCAAACTACATATTGATACAGCCACTAATGCAATTACTGTTTCCAATCTCGAAAACCTCCCCCTTTCTCCATCGAATAAGTGCTCAGATTCCATTATCCTTCTGAAGCCAGATTAACATCAGGGAAATTACACTCTCCAGCCATTTTCATTTGTTACCCCGAGCTGGACACCGTGCAAATACATTCAATTAGACCAGAAAAAGTAGATAAAAGGTTCTGCATTCGCCAATTAAACACTTAACGTAGGGTTTCAGCGAACGACGCTGCTCCTCTCGCAATAATACAGTGGGGAAATCAGGGCAGGCGTTTTTGCTCAGGTCGCAGAAGAGACATAACGACACGACCTTCTGATTCGAATGCCATGAAGCTTATAAAAGGAGTCAGCAAACAAAAGCAAGGAAGATGAGGGAACGTAGACGGCGAAGCATGTGTGTGATATAGTCGTAAATATAGTCCCACGGTACATTCGAGATCCGTTTTGGGTTGTGGAAAAGCGTGAATTGTCATTGTGAACAGGAGCACATTATTACAAACAGCCAGTGTTGTATTTTATTGCCCCTCCTTGGCTCCCCACAAGTCTCTCCACGGGCGGCCATCTCTCTCTCTCCCTCTCCCTCTCCTCCGTGTCTCACTGAATACAACAACCTTCCTCAAGCCCAAGCAGAATTAATAACCAGCGCTGGTCGTGCTGACACCCTGTCCTATTACCGATTCCTCTGTGACAAATAAATCTGAATCAATACCGTCAAATGTTCGGTCGCTCTCACTCACCTACGCATCTTCTCCGCACTAACAGCAATAGCCAGCGATCTTGCGCATGCGTCCAACCGCTTGGCACCCTGGGAACTGTAGTTAATGCATAACACGTGATCCCACGAGTGCGCATGCGCCGTAAGGCCGGACAAACACGATGGGAGATGTAGTCCATTTATCTTAGATGAAAATAAAAATTTGCTACTACTCCGTTGCACAACAATTGGAACAGTTAGTTGGGTGGGAAATGGAATATGTGCATTGCACGAAATTGGAAGAGGCTATTTATTTTTCAATCGGCAGGTTATTCAGGGCGTTGAACTGGTCAGGCAGAGGCGGCCGGTGGACTGGGTCCTGCTGCTAGAGGAGGTGAATGGCGGCGGCGCGACCGGGGACCAGGGGGACACTGGTTTGTCAGCGAGTGCGGCTGTTGTCGGTCGGTCGGAGGGAGGGAGGGATGGATATTGGGCAGAGGGACGAAATCTTGGCTATGTTGTCGCCGCCCGCAGTCTTCAATCCCTACAACACTAATTGCTGGAATTACTCAAGCCGCCGAGCAGCCTGTGTGGAGAGACAGACAGACAGACAGACAGACAGGGCTACCAGTCTGCTTCGGTGTAGGAAGGAACTGCAGATGTTGGTTTACGCCGAAGATAGACACAAAATGCTGGAGTAACTCAGCGGGGAAGGCAGCATCTCTGGAGAAGGGTCTCGACCCAAAACGTCTCCAGAGTTGCTGCCTGTCCCTCTGAGTTGCCCCAACATTTTTGTGCCTATTAACATTTTGCATCTTTCGGACTGTGTAAGTAGTGTGTGAACAGCAGAACAAGAAAGGAAGCTATTGAGTTAACAATTTCTATACTGTTTATACAGCCAGTGCTTCGTTTGCTTTTTCTTTATCACAAATGACCTTTGACAAATCCCATGATTTCTTGCGTTTTTTGGAATACCGAACTTGCTTATTGCGAGAGGGTTTGAGTTTATGAGCAAGTTGTACATAGCCCTTGTGAGACCGCACCTTGAGTATTGTGTGCAATTTTGGTCTCCAAATTTGAAGATGGACATTATTGCTATCGAGGGAGTGCAGCGTTGGTTCACCAGGTTAATTCCCAGGATGGCGTGATTGACATATGATGAAAGAATGGGTTGACTGGGCTTGTATTCACTGGAAATTAGAAGGATTAGAAAGGATTTTATAGAAACGTATAAAATTCTTAATGGATTTGACAGGCCATTGGGAGACCAAAACAGCACACAATACTCCAGGTGTGCTCTCACCAGGACATGTACAACTGCAGAAGGACCTCCTTGCTCCTATACTCAACTCCTCTTGTTATGAAGTCCAACATGCCATTATCTTTCTTTACTGCTTGCTGTACCTACATGCTTACTTTCAGTGATTGATGTACAAGGCAGGCACGTGCCGTCAGGGTAGGTCAGGTAGTCAGTGCATACCCTGACTAAAATTATAAAATGGTCATTATTAAATATAAATAGTAAAGGCACGGAAGAATTATGCCTACCTAAGAGATCGATCTCTTGGGTAGGCATAATTCTCCCGTGCCTTTCTTCCGCAGTCCATGTAACATGCAAAAGTATGTGCAACTCATGTGCCGTCGACGCTGCTTCAAGCCTTCAATGACAATGGTCTATAAAGGCAGCTGAAATTCTGACTTTGCACCGTGGACTGCGTGCATGTGCTGCGCAGCATATTGCGCATGCGCAGCGCAAGTTTCTTGGTGGGTTTTTCAAACATTGATTGTCATTATCTTAAAGAGTATCTTAAGAAACAAAGAGAAGAATGGAGTACGTATACAAATAATGTGATAAGTAAATTTATTTGAGCTACCGTATTTCCTGGTAATGTAGACGCACATGCTTCGAAGACGCACCCCAATTTTGAGTTGCAAAATTTTGAAAAAAGGATGGCGGGACATAGAATTTCTCACGCTCAAAAAAATAACAAATAAAAATAAAGAAAGTAACAATTCAATTTTCCCAAGACTTCCAGATCTTCTCCATTCTGAATGACTGAATGGATGGGGGTGGAGGGTGATGGCAGGTGGGGAGATGGTGGGAAAAATGGGAGCACACCGGGACAAGTTAAATCAGTTGTGATCTTATTGAATGACAATACTAGTTCAAGGGACCAATTGGGGGGAGAGTTCCTTTCACAGCGTGTGGGGTGGCTGGCCCGGGTCAGCACAGGAGCCTTGAGAAGGAGGGAGTCGGGGATCATGCCAGCAACTCACTCACTGCTGCCGCGGCGCTCCGGGCACAGAGGCACCGCATTGTAGCCGGGGAGGGAAGTAGCTTGTGCGGCTGCAAGCGGCCGCCACTCCTAATATTCCAACTGCCGTCGGGAGCAGGACATGGCCTCACTTGCTGCGCTGGGTGCCACTGCATGGCGTTCACTGCCCGGTCCATGTCTTTCAAGTTCAAGTGAGTTTATTGTCATGTGTCCCTGATAGGACAATGAAATTCTTGCTTTGCTTCAGCACACAGAACATAGTAGGCATTTACTACAAAACAGATCAGTGTGTCCATACATCATAATATAAATATATACACAATGTAGACCGGACAATGAGGGGACCAGCTCAAGAGCAAAGATCATAGAATGGAGCTGGTCAGTGGGCGATGAATAACAGCAGGCTGTGGAGCTTACTCCTGTGTCAGCGCAATCAAGGGACCGATTGAGGTTACTCGGATTGACACAGGAGTAAGCTGTGTGGGACCTTATCAAAGGCTTTCTGAAAGTCCAGATACACTACGTCCACAGGCTCTTCCTTCTCCATTTTACTTGTTACATCCTCAAAAAATTCCAGAAGATTTGTCAAGCATGATTTCCCCTTCGTAAATCCATGCAGACTTGGACCGATCCTGTTACTGCTATCCCTTATGATCAGCCATGATCATATTGAATGGCGGTGCAGGCTCGAAGGGCCGAATGGCCTACTCCTGCACCTAATTTCTATGTTTCTATCCAAATGAGCCGCTATTGCATCTTTAATAATTGAGTCCAGTATCTTCCCCACCACTGATGTCAGGCTAACTGGTCTATAATTCCATGCTTTCTCTCTCCCTCCTTTCTTAAGAAGTGGGATAACATTAGCTACTGTCCAATCTCCAAGAACTGATCCAAAATCTATAGAACATTGGAAAATGATCAACAATGCATCCACGATTTCTAGAGCTACCTCTTTGAGTACCCTGGGATGCAGAGCATCAAGCCCTGGGGATTTATCAGCCTTCAGTCCCATCAGTCTACCCAACACCATTTCCTGCCTAATGTGAATTTATTTCAGTTCCTCCATCACCCTACGTCTCCTTGTACATCTGGGAGATTGTGTTTTCCTTGGTGAAGACAGTTCCAAAGTACCTGTTCAACTCGTCTGCTATTTCATTGATCCCCATAATAAATTCACCCGTTTCTGTCTTCAAGGGACCCACATTTGTCCTAACTAATTTTTTCCTCTTCACATACCTAAGGAAGCTTTTACTGTCCTCCTTTATATTCTTGGCTAGCTTACCTTCGTACTTCATCATTTCCCCCTGTATTGCCTTTTTAGTTACCTTGTGTTGATCTGTAAAAGTTATCCAATCCTCCGGCTTCCCACTCATCTTTGTTATGTTATACGTCTTCACTTTTATTTTTATACTGTTCTTGACTTCCCTTGTCTGGTCGCCTTTTACTCCCCTTAGAATCTTTCTTCCTTGATGTTGGGGGAATCCAGAACCAGCGGTCACAGTTTAAGTTTAAGAATAAGGGGTAGGCCATTTAGGACTGAGATGAGGAAAACCTTCTTCACCCAGAGAGTTGTGAATCTGTGGAATTCACTGCCACAGAAGGCAGTGGAGGCCAATTCACGGGATGTTTTCAAGAGAGCGTTAGATTTAGCTCTCAGAGCTAAAGGAACCAAGGGTTATGGGGAAAAAGCAAGAACGGGGTACTGATTTTAGATGATCACCGATGATCATCTTAAATGGTGGTGCTGGCTCGAAGGGCTGAATGGCCTACTCCTGCACCTATTGTTCTATATTTGTATGTAAGCTCTGCGGATCAAGCTGACAATAATCAGATCCCTGAACATAGAACAAAGATGTTGATTCACTTACCTTGCCAATAAATTTGGAGCAAAACAAAGTGTTGAAGGAACTCAGTTGGGCAGCATCAGTGGAGTGAATAAACAGGTGGTGTTTCTGGACAGGATGCTGTGATGCAACATTGGTTGTACTTCATTAATGGTTTGATGTGCCTGCAATAACTAGTGCATGTATAAACTAGAGATACCGTATAAATTCTGCCTCATACAATGAGCTTCAATAATCAAGTGTTTAATTGTCATATGCATAGGGAATAGTATTGCATGACAAGGATAGGTTGGTAAAGAACATATTGTTTAGTTTATGATTGTCACGTGTACCGAGGTCCAGTGAAAGGTGATTTGTTGCGTGCTAGCCAGTCAGCGAAAAGACTATACATGATTCCAATCAAGCCATCCAGTGAACAGATACAGGATAAAGGGAATAGCATTTATGTCCAAGGTAGACTCCGATAAAGATAGTCAGAATGTCTTCAATGAGGTAGATCATTGGTCAGGACTGCTGTCTAGTTGGTGGTAGGATGGTTCAGTTGCCTGATAACAGCTGGGAAGAAATTGTCTCTGAATTTGGAGGTACAGCACCCTCCATTATGTTTGGGACAAAGACCCATCATTTATTTATTTGCCTCTGTACTCCATAATTTGAGATTTGTGAGGTAGTAGCATAATAAATTCTGAAGTGTATAGACACATCCTATCTGCTCAAGTTCAAACAAATGCCTCAAAATTCATTGGCCAGCGGTTCATTCCACAGCAAGACGATGATCCCAAACATACTGCTGAAGCAACAAAGGAGTTTTTCAAAGCTAAAATATTGTCAATTCTTGAGTGGCCAAGTCAATCACCCGATCTGAACCCAATTGAGCATGCATTTTATATGCTGAAGAGAAAACTGAAGGGAACTAGCCCCCAAAACACGCATAAGCTAAAGATGGCTGCAATACAGGCCTGGCAGAGCATCACAAGAGAAAACTCCCCAGCAACTGGTGTTGTCCAGGAATCGCAGACTTCTAGCAGTCATTGCACGCAAAGGATATGCAACAAAATACTAAACATGACTACTTTCATTTACATGACATTGCTGCGTCCCAAAAATTATGGTGCTCTGAAATGGAGGGACTATGTATAAACTCTGCTGTAATTTCTACATGGTGAAACCAAAATGTATAAAAATGGCCTTTATTAAAATCTGACAATGTGCACTTTAACCACATATGATTTTTTTTTTTTCTATTACAAATCTCAAATTGTGGAGTACAGAGGCAAATAAATAAATGATGGGTCTTTCTCCCAAACATTATGGAGGGCACTGTATGTGTTTTCATACTTCTATAACCCTTGCTTGATGAGAGAGGGGAGAGGAGGGAGTGACCAGGGTGATACTAGTCCTTGATTATGCTGGTGCCCTTGCTGAGGCAGTGTGAAGTGCAGATGGAGTCAACAGAAAGGAGGTTGGTTTGCGTGTTGTTCTGGTCTACTTCCACAACTCTCTCCAATTTCCTAGGGTCTTGGATGGAGCTGTTCTCAAACCATGCTGTAATGCATCCCAATAAAATGCGTTTTGTGGCACATTTATAGAAGTCGGTGAGAGTTGTTGGAGATGCTGAACTTCGTATGTCAGGTATGTCACGTGAGCCATGTCTCTGAAACAGAGCACACAGCAGTCTCTCTGTTCTTAAAGATAGGTCTGTGTCTGGGATTTTCAACCATATAGATCAGCCATGATCAAATGGTGGAGCAGGCTCAATGGGCTGAATAGACTAATTCTGTTCTTATGTCTTATTCTGATTTACACATGTACTGCTGATGACTAATTCATGGTATTGTGGCATTTGAATCAGTCTGCACTTCCTTGTATCAATGCAATATAATTGGTGAGCCAGTAGAGGGCGTATGGTGCAAATAGATTTCAAGAGAGCAGGAAAATGCTATCTTTAATTATTCAGAAACGAGAACAATTGAATCATGATGATGATACCGCATTAACATTAGTAATATTTTTTATTCAGTATACCTACCTCTCCCAGTTAATTCTGGACACCATCTCAATGTTTAAATATTGTAGAATAATGTGGCTGCACTTGTATTATGCACACATGAGGAAAAAACAGACTCATCTTTTGGAATCTAATTTCAATTATTTTTGTTTGCAGATCTTGCAGTAGGTTGCAGGTTGCTATTGGCATCGAGAAGAGAAAAGATTGCACAATAGTTCCACAAACTGAAAAACTGTCGGCATGCTGAGGTCTTGTTGGACGGGCATCTCAAGGTTTTACATGGTGCCCCCTTGTAACGCTTGTGCAAGAAGACTACAACAGTTTCATTTACCACGATTTTATTCCGTATTCAATCGAGTTACTCTTCAGAAACTGAACAATCGTTCATCTCAACAGTCAGTGAGAAGTGTGAATGGCCGTAATCCCTTCACTAGAAATCAGGAAGAGCAATGGAGAAAGAGGAATAAAACTGCACTTACTTACATAGCAGCTGCAGCGATTGGGATGATTGGCGTGTCATATGCTGCTGTACCTCTCTACAGACTTTATTGCCAGGTCAGTGCTTATCCCCAATATACAACTAATTTACTGGTTAACATGATAAATAGACAATAACAAGTATTAAAAATATGTCTGTGCCTAAATGTTTTAAAACATTTTTTAACTGGTTCTTTGAAGTGAACGATGTGATTTAAAAGTGCAGTGATTTTAACAGGTATCTGATAAAGCAACTCGTCTGATCAAAATCCCTCACTATCGCCTTCTTCCATCGTCAGAACAACAAATTGATGTATACTTCAGATCTCGTGCCTGAAACTTGTGGAAACTAACAGAAATTGTTCCACAAATTTATAAAAGTTCAGTAACTGAATCGACAGAGTTGGATGCACATGCATGCCCAACCTTTTTTTTTTAAAGTTTGCATTGCAATTTGGTTTTGTATTGCATTTATAAACACCAGTAGTTCATGAGGTGAAAAAAGATGTAGGAATGTGGGTTCCTTCCTGCACAACTCGAGGGGGGGTGGAATCCTAAGGCGGAATAGATGCTGCATTTAATATCATAAAAGTCACTCTATTCTAGAAGGCAGTTATTATGTGATGCACACTCAGACATTCTAGGAATGCAAGATGCTACTTAAATGCAAGTACATTGAGGTTTTTTTAATCAGTTTGAGGAATAGCAATAGGTAGGGGAATCCAAAAGATGTGTGCACTGATACTTTGAGTCTATGGTTGATAGAATTGCAGACTTATTACTAGCTCAGGAAAATATCCGATTGTACTTAATACCTTTCAATCTTAATCAAAACATTTTACAAATGAAAGAGTTGCATTTCTGTTAGCGGTGATCTCATATTAATTGCTAGGTCGATTGTTATTTTAAAATCTGAAGGATAGATTTTTCTAAACTGAAGGCATTAAGGGAAATGGGTAAATGGATGGATTTAGTTTGCAGGTTAGCCACGATCTTATCATATGTTGGAGCAGGCTCCAGGAACCAGTCTGAAGAAGGGTCCTAATCCGAGATGTTACCTATCTCCAGGGATGCTGCCTGACCCGTTGAGTTACTCCAGCATTTTGTCTTTCACAGGAACCAAAATTGGCTGTTTTATAATTTCTCTCCCTTGTTCAAGATTGCATTCAATCAAAAGATGCTTTGACAAATTGTTGCGTTGATCATCTATATTACTAAAAGTCTGATCTTGACCACTTCCTGTTCTGTATATTGATTTTAGAAAAAACGCTGCCACTTACGGCTATGATTTTTGGCCATCTTACTCAGAGTCCCCCTCCACTGCGCAGGGTGAGGATTTTTCCTATCGATGAAAAATAAGAGTTATTAGTGTTTAAAAAAATGTTGAGATTCTTTCTCCTGAAGGCCACGCCCCTTCCGGAGGGACTATAAAACCCGGAAGTGTTGAGTGCCGGGTCGCAGTCTCTGCAAGATGGGGGAGCGAGAGGGTCACGTCTCTCAGTCTGAGCTATGAATAACACTGAACACATGTCTACTAAACTGTGAGTGGTTTTACTGACCTGTCTGTGCCCTTGAATGTGGTTTGAAAACATAGTTTGGAAATGCTAAAGCTGTGTTGCCTTTGGTTTGGAAATGCTAAAGCTGTGTTGCCTTTGGTTTAGAAATGCTAAAGCTGTGTTGCCTTTGGTTTGGAAATGCTAAAGCTGTGTTGCCTTTGGTTTAGAAATGCTAAAGCTGTGTTGCCTTTGGTTTGGAAATGCTAAATCTGTGTTGCCTAATGAAAGTTGCCTTGCCTAATTAAAGTTGCCTTCTATATAATTAAAAGTCTAATCTTGAACACTTCCTGTTTGTGCTTTATATTGATTTTAGAAAAAAACGCTACCACATGCGGGTGTGATTTTTGGCCATCTTACTCAGAGTCCCCCTCCGCTCATCAGGTTCCAAGGATTTTTCCCATCGATGAAAAATAAAATAGTTATTAGTGTTTTTAAAATGTTGAGATTCTCTCTCATGTCAATCACGCCATGAAGGCCACGCCCCTTCTGGTGGGAGGGGGGGAGGGACTATAAAACCCAGAAGTGTGGGCATGGCTCCGTCTCTGCAAGATGGAGGAGGGAGAGGTCACGACTCGCTGTCTTTAGTGGCCTTGCACCTTGCTTGAAATGGTATTAAACTGCACATGAATTTGGTGGCCTTGCACCCTGCTTGAAGTCGTAAGAAACTGCACTTGAATTTGGTGGCCTTGCACCCTGCTTGAAATGGAATTTCAAGGAATAGCCGTGAGTCAACTGCCAACCCACCAGCCGTGTTTAGCACAACAGGCTTGAGTGACTGAGCCGCCAGCCCAAGAATCCTTTCGGCCCACAATGTCCATAGTAGCCCTCTGGAAACCAGTCCCTTCAGCCCACAACTCCCATACTAGCACTCCAGAAAGCCCCTCCACTGGCCACCAATATTGGAATTGGTAGAGAGGTAGAATATTGCGTTGGGGTACCAGCCCTCCCATGTGATGCTGGGACACAGCGGGTCCCACGTAATCTAGTATTAGCTAAAAATAGATACTGGCTGGCATGTTTGTTTATGTGCACGCATTTCTATTTCTGACTAAAACAAAAATAAATCAGGAATTGAAATGGCATGTGGTCGATGATTTTTATATATGCCATGGTCAAAAAGATTACACTTTATGAATAGCTCAAAGAAAGACACAAGAAACTGCAGACACTGGAATCTTAAGCAAAAAAACGTGCTCGGTCTTATTGGGTCAAGCAGAATCGGTGGATGGATGGAAGACATTTCTGGTCAGAGCTATTCTTTATTAGGGTGAAGCAAGGTGCTTTTATGGATGCCTAAATGAAAAGAACTAGCTGGAGACCCCAATTAATTGTACGATGTATATAAAATAAAACATTCAAAGTTGTTCTCATTTCAGCTAGTTACTTTTAGTTTTAACAAATTGTCTACTTTCAGGCTTCAGGACTAGGAGGGACTCCAGTAGCTGGTCACAACATGGAACAAGTGGCCACGATGGAGCCTGTGAAAGATCGAGTTATTAAAATTACTTTTAATGCTGATGTTCATTCCAGCCTGCAATGGAACTTTAGACCTCAGCAAACTGAAATCTTTGTGAGTAATTTATGTACTAATGATATACATGATATGAGGAAAGTGATGTACCACTCAACAATACAAATTAAATTAGGGAAACCTAAGCCACTTAAACTTTCTTCTTGAGATAGTTTCAATTTGGGATCATTGCAGATATGCAATGCATAAATTAGTAATTAGATTTTAATAGAACAACAGGGAACTGACTGCATTGGAAATGAGTGCATTGCTCCTTCAGATCTTGCCATGCTATCAATTGATTTTAGAGCATTGAACCAGGCCATATGTCTTTAGTCTTTGTCTATGATCTTCTCTGCAGGCCTTTTAATCAAATCCCACTTGCAAAATTCCACACCAATTTACCTTTTTTTCTTTTGGTTTAGCTTGTTCCTGGTGAGACTGCTCTAGCATTTTATAAAGCAAAGAATCCCACTGATAAGCCAATTATCGGAATCTCTACCTACAATGTAGTGCCGTTTGATGCAGGGCAGTACTTTAACAAAATACAGGTATGGTACAATGATCCAAATGTTAAAATAAATTGATACTTTTTAAACACCTTATAATTTTGTCTAATGTGGTTTTAGGTGGATGTTTTGACTTCTGTAAGGCAATGCTTTTAAGCCCTCAATCAAAATTCCACAATTTAAGGACACCTTTCAAATAATATAGCATCTCCAAGACCATCTGTTTGTAATCTTTTTTAATTTTAAAGCTGCCACAGGGATGAGGATAGTTTGTTTTTAAAGCCAATGTATTGCACGCAGATTTTCCTGCCCCAGACATATGTATGTTATGGAGATTTAATATGTTGTGACATGTAAAAGGAAAAGTTTATCTGTGGAAACAGTTCAAAAAAAAAAAAAAAATGATGTACCCTTGGCGCCCATGATCGCAGTGACAGTTACTGTCATAGTTTTGCCAGGACATCACTGTGCAGCTGATCAGCCCAACACTTTATGCTACTCGCCAAACTCTTTGAAAATTCACCTGGAAAAAGGTTTTGCCAGGAGCAAGTAATTCCTGATCAGCTCTTTATCACTCTAAATGTAATGTTTATCTCAAATAATTGAGTAATTTTAGACAGACTTCTTACTCGTCACTGACAAAAATTAAGCAGACAATAGTTGAGGGTAGAGGGTGTCTATTTTTTATAAACGGCATTGTTTTCAGCATAAAAGCCAGATATCATTTCTCTGATGCAAAGTAACAAGAAAATAATAAAGAAGTTCACCCTATTTTGATTCTGAATAATAATTTAGAACGTTGAATAATGCAGTACAGGAACAGACCCAACGGCCCACAATATCTGATCCATATTCTTCTATTCCCTTCATATCCATGTGCGTATCTAGAAGCCTCTTAAATGCCATTTTCGTATCTGCTTCCATCACCACCCCCTGACGGTGCATTCCAAGCCCACCACTTCTGTATGTTGAAAAAACCTTGTCTCATACATCTCCTTTAAACTTTCCCACTCTCACCTTAAAGTTATGCCTTCTAGTCTTTATCATTTTTATATTGATGAAAACGTTACCTGTTTCCTATTCTCACTGTTTCCTGAATACGCCTCTTACAATTTTATATACGTTATCAGTTTTCCCCTTAATCTCCAAAGCCTTAGAGAAAATGATCCAAGTTTGTCCAAGCTCTCCCTTTGACCTTTGACCTATGGCCTCTAGACTTTGACAATTATACCCTAGGGAAATGGTTCTGACAGTCAGCCCTATCTATGCCACTCATAATTTTGTGGGATAGATGCAGAGTAAAGTTCCCCTGGCTGAAGAATCTAGAATCGGGGGTTACCCTAAAATAAGGAATGGGACATTTCATTTTTGCCTGAACATACATTTCTTCACTTGGATGTTGTGAATATTTGGAGTTCACCCCAGGTGTTATGGATGCTCAGTCATTGTTAATTCAGCGCAGAGATTGATAGATTTTTAGTTTTCCAGAGATGTTGAAATAGTGCAGGTAAATGGAACTGAGGTGGAAGGTCAGTCATCATGACTAATGGAGTAGGCTCAAAGGATCAGATACCCTATTCTGAATTCTGATCCTAATTCAAACTTGAATGATTTGCTCCCTTTTAATTTACAACTTGGTTGTGATTGAGGAAACCATACATGTAACAGTAACATATTCTTCCCTTTCTCATCAAATGATTTCCACTTTACTGCTCAGACTACCATACCCGGACATCCATTTTACACATTAATCATACTTGGAGACAGTTCAGAATTATCTTTTATAGTTTTAAAATTGGTACAGTTTGTTCTAGAAAATGTTTAATTTTGAATAACGCTATAGATTTGCCTTTCCTTTTATCCTGCTATGGTCTCACCTGTTATTTTCTCTTAAGGCTAAAAAAACATCATTTACCTCAGCTCTTTGAAGCCAGCATTCATTGTCGTCTTTCATAATGGCATTGTCTCCAAGGCATGAAGATCTTTCCCGTGTCAAAGGTTTCAACTGGGTTCAATGGTCAATACCTGCCTGATCAGGGCACTGTTCAGTGCCTTTCAAGCAATATTCATTATGACTTTTTGCAGTATTGTTTCACAATTTATGAATTTGCTTATTTTTCTGCCTTTAAAAACCCTGACAAGTAAGATTCAAATTTGGTTCAAAAGAGAATGTGAGTTTAATAGGTGCAGCAAATTATAGTAGACTAGGCCAAGTGGGACCCGTTGGGCCTGGTCCCCCAACACAACCCATTCTCCAACGCAATATTCCATCACTCACCCATAGCCCCCATGGGATCCTGCTGCCTCAACACAACCCGTTCCCCCAACGCAAAATTCCAGCACTCACCCATTGCCGACAACAGCGCAGGGGCTGCTCATTTCGCCTTATTCAGCCTCCCTCATTTTTAAACTTTTAAAAAATGCATTTGCTCTTGCTAGCTAGCTTTTTAAAAAAATGCATTTGCACTTGCTAGCTAGCTTTTTAAAAAAAATGCATTTGCACTTGCTAGCTAGCAGAACTCAGTGTACTTGGATAGCAACAATGTTGCGAGCAGGGCTAAGCACAGGGAATAAGTGAAAGACAGTTGTCTTTTTTCCAAGTTTTTAGAGTATTTTGAACATTTTCATCAATAACTCGAGAAACAATATGAAATTTTCAGATAAGGCGATTTTTTACTTCACAGCGTAAATCTCTATCGGAATATGTAAACATTTTGCCGTTTGCATGTTGTGTTTTCGAGGAGATGTGAAACGCACACGAACATCACACAAATAAATACACATCCAAGCTATGAGTTTTATGTATAACTAGACCAAGGGGGACCCGTTGGGTCCCGTTCACTCAATGCGCAGGAGGGGGGGGAGAGAGGGGCGGGGGGAGGAGGGATGCTGGGGGAGGAAGAGGAGGGGAGGAGAGAGAGGAGGGGGGGGGTGGAAGAGAGGCCCTGGGGGGTGGTGAAAGAGGCTGGGGGTGGAGAGAGAGGGGGGGGGGGAGATCAGAGTTTTATAAGTATATAAATGTCTTTGTTTCTTGTGTAGTGTTCATCATAACCATGCAAATTGATATAACACTAGCTCAATTATGCTGGATTGATTTGCTGTCTTTCAGTGTTTCTGTTTTGAGGAGCAACGGCTAAATCCCCATGAAGAAGTGGACATGCCAGTCTTCTTTTACATTGATCCGGAGTTTGCTCAAGATCCGGCAATGGCACGTGTGGAGACAATCATTCTCTCTTACACATTCTTTGAGGCAAAGGAAGGTCAAAAGCTACCTTTACCAGGATATAATTAGCACAGTATTGCTATAAATATTGCATTCATTCAGCAATGTTCCTTTAAATAACGCGTCCTTTGGTGAGCCGATGAAGAATCCTTACTGTTGTGATTGTTAAAATTAGATGATCAACAAAAGAATCAAAGAGCAGAGAATTGTTCTGTGAGCAGAATGACTACAGAAGTAAATTTAAAATGAATTACGGGGGAAATAAACAGCTTTCCAAGGACAAAGCAAATATCATGGAAGGAACCTGGGATCTAGTTTTGCAATAACATATAATTATTAACATTTCACTTAGTGACTTGGTTTATATTGTGTCAAGATGATCAAGATAATTTATTTAAGAAGGAACTGCAGATGCTGGAAAATCGAAGGTAGACATAAATGCTGGAGAAGCTCAGTGGGTGAGGCAGCATCTATGGAGCGAAGGAAATAGGCAACGTTTCGACCCAAGATAATAAGTGATTGAGATCTGCACAATAACAACACTTAAAAAAACATTTGGACAAGTATGTAGGCAGGGAAGGTTTAGTGGAATATGGGAAAAATGCGGTGCATGAGACCAGCTTAGGTGAGGCATCTTGACGAGTTGGGTTGAAAGGCCTGTCTCTGTGCTCTATGCCAATGATTCGATGAAAGGTTTACTATTGAATGCCATAAAGGCACAATGTGCTGGAGTAATTCAGCAGGTCAGGCAGCATCTCTGGAGAACATGGGTAGGTGGGTGAAAGTTTGGGTTGAGATTCTTCAGACTCATCCTTAGTGGTGGTCAGGTAAGTAATGAGACGTTGATTGTTGATTGAATCCATGTTCTCCAGAGATGCTGCCTGACCCACTGAGTTACTCCAGTCCTTTTTTTGTAAACCAGCATCTGCACTTCCTGTTTCTAAACAACTGTGTAGGAAGGAACTGTAGATGCTGGTTTAAACCGAACAGAACTAATGTTTCAGATTGAAGAGCCATTTCTGCTTCAGTTTCAGATTCCCAACAACTGCAGCTATTTATTTTCCAACAAATATAAAATATGTTTGCGTAACATATGTAACATAGAGCTATGTTTCAGGAAGAATAAAGAAAAAAAGATTCCTGTACCAAAAGAAGGAATGCACAGAAAGGATGACTAATAAGACATCTTAAGCAGAGATGCCCATGTTCAGTGAGATCAAGCCTTGACAAAAGCAATAATTAAAACTTTATAAATACTTACTAGCTGTCTGAGGTGTGTTGTGCTGATAATTACTGCAAGTGAAAGAGAAATGAATCAGTTCAGGGTCAGAATTAGTCTTGTAGATGTGTTTGTGCTGAATTATAAAGATAAAACCTCCAGTTACCAAACTCCAGAAATGCTGCTTGATCCGCTGAATTACTCCAGCACTTTGTCTTTTTTTTTTGTAAACCAGCATCTGCAGTTCTTTGTTTCCACTATTAAATGCTGTTTTCTTTATCACAGTGAATTGCATCACTTTTCTATTTTGTCACCTCCATTGCCCACTTGAGGGGACGGCCTTGATCTCATATCCAAAGAATAGCAAAAGAATCTTCTGGGATAGCTTTTCTCTCACCTTATTGAATGTTCCTAGAAATCTGACTTGGGTCTTGTCTTGAATTCTGTTGCCTCCAATCTCGTAACTGCATAATGCAGATTCAGGTTCAACATGACATTCCCCCTCCCACACCACCCCTCACAATGTACCTGCTGTTCTTTCTAAAAGGGCAAGCAAGAGTGTTACAGAAACAGGGTCTCCAAAAGTGTAGCAATCTCAGTATTTCAATGGAGTAACATTGGTCTGCAAAATTCTGGAATGGACCCACAAGTGATTGACTCCGATGGGAGTGCTACCAATTGAGGCGCAACTGACCATCACGTGACATGTCTCAAATTATCCATATCATATATCTCAGAATAATTTCTGAAAATAAATTGTCCAATTTCATGAGAATTCATCAAACTTCTACCTCATCCTACAACATGGAAGACGTATTGACACAAGAGAGGTGGTGACGGAGATGTTTCTGAGAGCTTGACTGATGTGAATTATTTGCTTGATGTCAATAAATGCATTTCAGTAAACATAGTTTGTTTGATCGTGTATTGGGATTCTAATGGACAGTCCTGGCTCGCCTTGGGTGAAATTCCACTGTAAACTACATTGTGTAATTAATTCAAAAACATAAAGGTTTATTGCCAAGCTTGAGAGCTTAGTGGAGTTCAGAAAATTCTCACCAGCTTTTTGAGAACCTCATTGTATATAAATATGAACATGCTTGAAAATATGGTACAACTGCCTGTTTATAATCCTATTTAAATTACAACCAAACTATGAATTATTCATTTTTTTAAGGGAATCAACCTGTCAAATGTGGTGATATTAGGGGGAAAATATTTTGGTTTTAGGATTAATATGATGCAAAATCTGCAGTTTTATTGTTGATAGCTGTATTTTATACAATTCAATTAAAGACTTTGTGATTCAACCAACATTACCTGGCATTTTATTATGTATATTTAACATTTAAACTGCTGTTACAGTATATCTACTTCTCACTTCATACCACAAGCACAAGAAATGGCAAACAATATTTGGATTGTCAAGTTCACTTTCTTTATAGAACATTACAGTCCCCCATTTAATCTTAAAGTTTTGCCTAAACCAGACCATGATGGAGAAGGTAAGAACAGACTCTACGGTGGCCGTGTAGAATTAGACCATCATTGCCTGTGACAGATTGTGCTTCCTCAGCTCCTGCAGGAAGTACATCCTTTTTGACTGTGGAGTCGATGGTGGCCCCCACTTAAGGTCCTTGGGGATGATGGTTCCCAGGAACTTAAAAGACTCCACAGATGTGACTGTGGTGTTGTTGATGGTGAGTGGGGTGAGGGGAGGGGGAGCTCTCCTAAAGTCTACAATCAATTCCACTGTCTTAAGAGCATTGAGCTCTAGGTTGTTGCGACAGCACCAGGACGCCAGCTGTGACACTTCCTGTTTGTAGGCAGATTCCTCCCCATCCAGATCAGTCCAATCAGGGTTGTGTCGTCCGCAAACTTGAGAAGCTTGACGGAGGTGGCTGTGGAGGTGCAGTCGTTGGTCTGGAGAAAGTAGAGAGGAGAGAGTACGCAGCCTTGCGGTGCTCCTATGCTGAGCGTTTGCGCGTCCGAGATGTGCTTTCCCAGCCTCACATGCTGCTTCCTGCCTGTCAGGAAGCTGGTGATCCACCGACAGAGAGGTTCAGGCACAGTCAACTCGGAAAGTTTGGAGTGTAGTAGCTCTGGCACAATGGTGTTGAATGCAGAGCTAAAATCAACAAACAGTATCTTCACATATGTCCCCTGGCGGTCCAGGTGCTGTAGGATGAAGTGCAGGCCCAGGTTGACTGCATCATCCACAGATCTATTGGCCCGATATGCAAACTACAGAGGGTCCAGCAGGGAGTTTGTGATATTTTTCATCTTGGCCAGCAGAAGCCGTTCGAGTGTCTTCATGACTACAGAGGTCAGTGCGACAGGCCTGTAGTCATTAAGACAAGTAATCCTTGCCTTTTTGGGTACAGGGACAATAGTGGTGACTTTGAAGCAGGCAGGCACAGTACATGTTTTCAGGGACTGTTTAAAAATGTCTGTATATACCGGTGCCAGCTGATTGGCACAGAGCTTAAGAGTAAAGGGGGAAATATTGTCAGGTCCCGGAGATTTCCGGCTTTTTTGTCCTCTGAAAAGCCTCTCCACCTCTATTTTTATTGTTGATGATGGAGAAGTAATGTTGTGCAGTTCGGTGGGTGTGGGTGATTGGGTGTGAAGTGGTGCTTGGAGGGGGGTGGGTGTAGAAGGGCCCAGTCTTTGCAGAATGAGGTCAGGGAATTGGCCTCCACTGCCTTCTGAGGCAGAGAATTCCACAGATTCACAAACCTCTGTGTGAAAACATTTTTCCTCGTCTCCATTCTAAATGGCTTACCCCTTTATTCTTAAAGTGTGGCCCCTGGTTCTGGACTCCCCCAACATCGGGAGCATGTTTTGTGCCTCTAGACTGTCCAAACCCTTAATCTATATTACTAAAACTCTGATCTTGACCGCTTTTGGCACACTGTGGCGTTATTTCCGATAGAACGCCGCCACCTACCGCCGTCATTTTTGGCCACCTCGCTCAGTGCTCCCCTCCGCCTTTCGGGACGGGAGGATTTTTCCCATCGATGAAAAATCAGAGAGATATTAATGTTTTTAAAAGATTTTTAAAAGAAGGATAAAGCAGTGGATGTTGTCTATATGGACTTTAGTAAGGCCTTTGACAAGGTTCCTCATGGAAGGTTGGTTAAGAAGGTTCAACTGTTGGGTATAAATGCAGGAGTAGCAAGATGGATTCAACAGTGGCTGAATGTGAGACGCCAGAGGGTAATGGTGGATGGCTGTTTGTCAGGTTGGAGGCAGGTGACTAGTGGGGTGCCTCAGGGATCTGTGTTGGGTCCTTTGTTGTTTGTCATGTACATCAATGAGCTGGATGAAGGTGTGGTAAATTGGATTAGTAAGTATGCAGATGATACCAAGATAGGGTGTGTTGTGGATAATGAAGAGGATTTCCAAAGTCTACAGAGTGATTTAGGCCATTTGGAAGAATGGGCTGAAAGATGGCAGATGGAGTTTAATGCTGATAAATGTGAGGTGCTACACCTTCGCAGGACAAATCAAAATAGGACGTACATGGTAAATGGTAGGGAATTGAAGAATGCAGTTGAACAGATGGATCTGGGAATAACCGTGCATAGTTCCTTGAAGGTGGAATCTCATAGATAGGGTGGTAAAGAAAGCTTTTGGTATGCTAGCCTTTATAAATCAGAGCATTGAGTATAGAAGCTGGGATGTAATGTTAAAATGGTACAAGGCATTGGTGAGACCAAATCTGGAGTATGGTGTACAATTTTGGTCGCCCAATTATAGGAAGGATGTCAACAAAATAGAGAGAGTACAGAGGAGATTTACTAGAATGTTGCCTGGGTTTCAACAATTAAGTTACAGAGAAAGGTTGAATAAGTTAGGTCTTTATTCTCTGGAGCGCAGAAGGTTAAGGGGGGACTTGATAGAGGTCTTTAAAATGATGAGAGGGATAGACAGAGTTGATGTGGACAAGCTTTTCCCTTTGAGAATAGGGAAGATTCAAACAAGAGGACATGACTTCAGAATTAAGGGACAGAAGTTTAGGGGTAACATGAAGGGGAACTTCTTTACTCAGAGAGTGGTAGCGGTGTGGAATGAGCTTCCAGTGGAAGTGGTGGAGGCAGGTTCGTTGGTATCATTTAAAAATAAATTGGATAGGCATATGGATGAGAAGGGAATGGAGGGTTATGGTATGAGTGCAGGCAGGTGGGACTAAGGGAAAATAATTGTTCGGCACGGACTTGTAGAGCCGAGATGGCCTGTTTCCGTGCTGTAATTGTTATATGGTTATGTGGTTATTTGCCATTCTCTCTGCTGCCCCTGCTGGTGGGAGGGGGAGGGACTATAAAACCCGGAAGTGGTGTGCCTCACTCACTCTTCAAGATGGAGGAAGCCAGAGGGTCACGTTTCTCTGAGCTGTGAATAACACTGAACACATGTCTACTCAACTGTGAGTGCCCTTAATGTGGTTCTAAAATGCATGCAAAAAGTGTCTATTGGTTCTAAAATGTATGCAAATGTGTCTATTGGTTCTACAATGCTTGCAGAAACTCTTTTTTGGTTCTAAAATACTTGCAGAAAGTGTCTTTTTTGGTTCTAAAATGCTTGTAGAAAGTGTCTCTATTGGTTCTAAAATGCTTGCAAAAATTGTCTTTATTGGTTCTAAAATGCTTGCAAAAAGTGTCTTTTTTGGTTCTACAATGGTTGCAGAAAGTGTCGATTGGTTCTAAAATGCTTGCAAAAAGTGTCTCTAGGTTCTAAAATGCTTGCAAAAAGTGTCTCTATTTGGTTCTACAATGCGTGCAGAAAGAAGAAAGTGGCTTTTTTGGTTCAACAATGCATGCAGAAAGTGTCGATTGGTTCTAAAATGCTTGCAGAAAATGTCTTTTTTGGTTCTACAATGGTTGCAGAAAGTGTCGATTGGTTCTAAAATGCTTGCAGAAAGTGTCGATTGGTTCTAAAATGCTTGCAGAAAGTGTCGATTGGTTCTAAAATGCTTACAAAAAGTGTCAGTTGGTTCTAAAATGCTTGCAAAAAGTGTCTCTAGGTTCTAAAATGCTTGCAAAAAGTGGCTCTATTGGTTCTACAATGCGTGCAGAAAGAAGAAAGTGTCTTTTTTGGTTCTACAATGCATGCAGAAAGTGTCTATAGGTTCTAAAATACTCGCAAAAAGTGTATCTATTGGTTCTAAAATGCTTGCAAAAAGTGTCTCTGTTGGTTCTAAAATGATTGCAAAAAGTGTTTTTTTTTGCTCTAAAATGGTTGCAGAAAGTGTCTATTGGTTCTAAAATGGTTGCAAAAAGTGTCTATTGGTTCTAAAATGCTTGCAAAGAGTGTCTATTGGTTCTAAACTGCTTGCAAAGAGTGTCTATTGGTTCTAAACTGCTTGCAAAGAGTGTCTATTGGTTCTAAACTGCTTGCAAAGAGTGTCTATTGGTTCTAAAATGCTTGCAAAAAGTGCCTCTATTGGTTCTAAAATGCTTGCAAAAAGTGCCTCTATTGGTTCTAAAATGCTTGCAAAAAGTGTCTATTGGTTTTAAAATGCGTGCAAAATGTCTCTTGGTTCCAAAATGCTTGCAGAAAGTGTCTCTTTTGGTTCTAAAATGCTTGCAGAAAGTGTCTTTTGGTTCTAAAATGCTTGTAAAAAGTGTCTTTTTTGGTTCTACAATGGTTGCAGAAAGTGTCGATTGGTTCTAAAATGCTTGCAAAAAGTGTCTCTAGGTTCTAAAATGCTGGCAAAAAGTGTCTCTATTGGTTCTACAATGCGTGCAGAAAGAAGAAAGTGTCTTTTTTGGTTCTACAATGCATGCAGAAAGTGTCTATAGGTTCTAAAATACTTGCAAAAAGTGTATCTATTGGTTCTAAAATGCTTGCAAAAAGTGTCTCTGTTGGTTCTAAAATTATTGCAAAAAGTGTCTCTATTGGTTCTAAAATGCTTGCAAAAAGTGTCTATTGGTTTTAAAATGCGTGCAAAATGTCTCTTGGTTCCAAAATGCTTGCAGAAAGCGTCTCTTTTGGTTCTAAAATGCTTGCAGAAAGTGTCTTTTGGTTCTAAAATGCTTGTAAAAAGTGTCTTTTTTGGTTCTACAATGGTTGCAGAAAGTGTCGATTGGTTCTAAAATGCTTGCAAAAAGTGTCTCTAGGTTCTAAAATGCTTGCAAAAAGTGTCTCTATTGGTTCTAAAATGCTTGCAAAAAGTGTCTCTATTGGTTCTAAAATGCTTGCAAAAATTGTCTCTATTGGTTCTAAAATGGTTGCAAAAAGTGTCTATTGGTTCTAAAATGCTCGCAAAACGTATCTATTGGTTCTAAAATGCTTGCAGAAAATGTCTTTATTGGTTCTAAAATGGTTGCAGAAAGTGTCTCTTGGTTCTAAATTGGTTGCAAAGTGTCTCTATTGGTTCTAAAATGGTTGCAATAAATTTCTCTATTGGTTCTAAAATGGTTGCAAAAAGTGTCTCTATTGGTTCTAAAATGGTTGCAAAAAGTGTCTCTATTGGTTCTAAGATGGTGCAAAAAATGTCGCTATTGGTTCTAAAATGGTTGCAAAAAGTGTCTCTATTGGTTCTAAAATGGTTGCAGAAAGTGTTTATTGGTTCTAAAATGCTTGCAAAAAGGGTCTCTATTGCTTCTAAAATGTGTGGGTGCGCGTCGTCTGTCTGTGCGTCTGTCTGTGCATGCGTGCGTGCGTGCGTGCGTGTGTGTGTGTGTGCTGCTTGAAAAGCTGTGAATTTGGCTTGGAGTGCTGTGAGGTTGGACTTGCTGCCTGCACTCCGTGATGACTTTTGAGGTAAATTCTCAGATTTTCTTTGTTAAAATATGACTGCTTAATCTCTCTATATTAAATTTGTCTTTTTTATATCAAAAGCAGTTTTTATATCAAGAGGCAGTGAGCAGCAGAACACAGCAAGAGACACAACAAAAAATAACTTAATAAATCTAATAATAATAATAATAATAAATTTTATTTATGGGCGCCTTTCAAGACTCTCAAGGACACCTTACAAAATTTAGTAAACAGAATACAAAACATGTAAGCGGAATGAAACAAAACAATAAATAACTACAAAAAATAAATAAATAAATAGTAAAGACATCAACAATACACAATTCAAAGACACAATTCAAAGACACAATTCAAAGAGAGAGCAGCGGCAGCTAATCGCGCCAGCGTTCACTCTCCCTTCCAGCAGCCATCTTGGAAACGGAACAATAAGGATCTTTAACATAGAAACATCCCCCCACAATGGTTACCATTATGGGGGAAGGCACAATGTCCAGTCCCCATCCCCAGTTCACCCATAGTCGGGCCAATTGAGGCCTCCACAGTTGCCTCTACGGAGGCCCGATGTTCCAGGCCGTTCTCGCCGGGAGATGGTGCTCCGGCGTCGGGAGAGTCCTCTCAGCGGCTAGGGACACCTGGAACGGCCGCTTCCTTACCGGAGACCACGGCTTCCGAAGCCGACAAGGCCGCGACGGTTGGAGCTCCACCACTGGCGATCTCATCGAGAGATCCCAGGCTCCAGATGTTGAAGTCAGCGCCGCCGCCCGCAGCTGCCCGCTCCGCAGACCCGCAGCTCCGCGATGTTTTTATCGGCGGTCTTCAGCTCACCGGAGCTCCAGTGCGGCGACCCAGGCAAGGCATCGCCTGCTCCGCTCCGCGATAGCACTCCAGCGCTGTGCCGCCGCCGAAGCTGAGGTGCTGGGCGGTCCCCTCGGGAAAACGCCGCTCCAGGCCCGCTGGTAGGCCGCGAGGACGGGTCGACGGTGCAGCCCGGAGAAAAGCTGCCTCTCCGACCAGGTAGGGACCTAGAAAGTAGTTTCCCCCTTCCCCCCCCCCCCCCCCCTCCCCCCACATAAAAAAAGTCTAGACCTCCTAAAAACAAACACTGAAACTCACTAAAAATTAAAGAAAAGAGTGAAAAAAGACGGACAGCTGCTAGCTAGCAGCCGTGCCCCAAGATGGCGCCCTCTAAATCTCATCTTTAACATTTAAATTGTTGTTATATTTTAAGTCATTCACATTTTAAACTTTAATAAATCCTTTTTCCACTTGCCATGCCTGCGTGCTCTTCATCACAATAGTAACCTAATAGGCAGGAAGGGTTGCGCTGTCGGAAAGAGCCACTAAGAGTGCATGGGGGGGAGATTGAAGGGAGATGGACTGAATGCGTGTGGGGGAGGGGAATGGCATGGAGCAGAGTGAGGGGTGAAGGGAGGACGGATGACTGAGTGAACTGCCACCACCAGCCATGAGAGACTGGGCTGCCAGCCCACCAGCCATGAGTAAGTGAAATGCCAGCCCACCAGCTGTAAGTGACTGAAGTGCCAGCCCACCACCCATGACTTAGTGAACTGCCAGCCCATCTGCCATGACTCACTGAACTGCAAGTCCAAAAATCCATTCAGTCCACAATGTCCATACTAGCCCTCTGGAAACCAGTCCCTTCAGCGCACAACAGACTGAGTGACTGAGCTGCCCGGCCAGAGTGACTGAGCTGCCCGGCCAGAGTGACTGAGGTGCCCGGCTTGAGTGACTGAGCTGCCAGCCCAAGAATCCATTCAGCCCACAATGTCCATACTAGCCCTCTGGAAACCAATCCCTTTGACCCACAACACACATACTAGCGCTCCAGAAAGTCCCCCCCCCCCCCCCCCCCCCACTGGCCAGCAATATTGGAATTGGTGCAGAGGTGGGATATTGCATTGGTGGACCAGCCCTCCCGTGTGAAGCTGGGACCCAACAGGTCCCACTTAGTCTAGTAATCTTATATGTTTCAATAAGATACCCTCTCATCCTTCTAAATTCCAGAGTGTACATGCCCAGCCGCTCCATTCTATCAACATATGACAGTCCCGCCATCCTGGGATTTAACCTCGTTAATGGGTCAAATGGAAGGGGGATGTATACAATTAAAACCAAGACCCTTAATAACATTCATGTATAGAGGGACTAAAGGCCATAGCTCCCTGAAAGTAGCAACACAAGTAGATAGTGGTTAAGAAGGCATATGGTATCCTTGCCTTCATTGGTCAGGGCATTAAGTAAAAGAGTCAGGAAGTAATGAAGCTTAATAGGATCTCGGTTAGGCCACATTTCGGGTATTGTTTGCAGATCTGGTTGCTCCATTACAGGAAGGATTTGGAGGCTTTGGAGAAGGTGCAAGAGGTTTTCCAAAATGCTGCCTGGATTAGAGGGAATTAGCCATAAGGTGAGGTTGGCCAGACTTGGATTGTTTTCTATGGAATGATGGAGGTTGAGGGGAGACCTGATCTAAGTGTATGAACTTATGAGAGGCTTAGAAAGAGTAAACGGTCAGAACCTTTTTCCCACGATGTAAATGTCAAAGACTAGAGGGCATAGACGAGAGAGGCAAAGTTTAAAGGAGATATGCAGGGCAAATATTTACTCAGACAATAGTGGATGCCTGGAACACGCTGCCAGGGGTGTCAGTGAAGGTAGTTATGATAGTGGTGTTCAAGAGACTTTCAGGTAGGCACATGGAAATGCAGGGAATTGGGGGTTAGAGATCATATGCAGATTGATAAAATTGGATTATCTTGACATCATGTTGGCCATACACATTGTGGGGTGAAGCGCCCACTCCTGTGCTGCAATTTTCTTTGATCTATGTTCGGATTTTCATTTGAACAGAATGAAGAAGCTATACATTGGGTATGGAAGCAAAGAATTTCACTGTTCCTAGTCACATGCAACAAAAAGTATTCCTATTCCTATTCCTTCCTAAACATGAAGAGCGCATTTCCAGTTCTGATCACAAGAGGATGCTATTGGTACATTTCTGTCTTGCTGGCAGATACAGAGATATGTAGGAAGGAACTGCAGATGCTGGTTGAAACCAGAGATAGACACCAAAAGCTGGAGTAACTCAGCATCTCTGGAGAAAGGGAATACGTGATGTTTCAGGTTGAGACTTCTTCAGACTGAGAGTCAGGGGAAAGGGAAACGAGAGATATAGATGGTGATGTAGAGAGATATCGAACAAATAAATAAAAGATATGCAAAAAAGTAACAATGATAAAGGAAATAGGCCATTTTTAGTTGCGTGTTGGGTGAGAACGAGTTACAGACAATGAAACTCAAAAAGACGACTTTGAAGCTGGTTCGACTTGGGTGGGGTAGGGATGGGGAGAGAGGGGAAATACAAAGGTTACTTGAAGCTAGAGAAATCAACACTCATATAACTGGGTTGTAAGCTGCCCAAGTGAAATATGAGATGTTATTCCTCCAATTTGCATTTGGTCTCACTCTGACAATGGATTTATTGGTTTTCATCAAAATAATATGTAATTCTTTATTTATTTATTTATGTAATTGTGGCATCCCTGGCAAGCTTAGTGTTTAAGACAATAAGACATTGGAGCAGAATGAGGCTATTTGATCCATTGAGTCTGCTCTGCCGTTCAATCATGGCTGATCTATTTTTCCCTCACAACCTATTCTCCTGCCTCCTCGCTGTAACCTTTGATGCCCTTACTAGTCAAGAATCTATCAATCTCTGCTTTCAAATATCCATCTCCACATTAAAAATACCCATTGCCATCTGTGGCAATGAATTTCACACATTCACCACCCTTTTGTTAAAGAAATTCCTCCTCATCTCCATTTTAAAGGTACATCCTTTTATTCTGAGGCTTTTCCCTCTGGTCCTAGACGCTTTTCCATTACTGGAAATCCTCTCCACATCCACTCTATCAAGGCCTTTCATTATTAATGCATTTTTCAACGCTTTCGTGAAATGTTGTAGACTACATAGTGAAAGTATACCCATTGTGCTGTTAGAAAGTCCCAGTATTCCATACATACTGAGATAAACAGAAAATAAAGTAGGAATAAGCATATGTCAACTGTTCGCAATCCACATATATAATAATAATAATAATAATAAATTTTATTTGCGGGTGCCTTTCAAAGTCTCAAGGACACCTTACAGAAATTAAAAAGAGTAAAAAAACATATAATCGGAGTAAAATAAATAATAAAGACATCACCAATACACAAATTAAAGACAGAATTCGATCCAAAGACAAAACATATATGTTTTGGATGAGGTGCCCAAATGCAATACATGCAAATTTGCTGATCGTACAAAGCAGGATGACTGTGACAGTGGTGAGGGGAATGCAGAAAGATCTCGAGAGATGTAGCAGGCTCAGTGAATGGGTGAGGACTTACAAAGTGGAATATAAATGTAGGAAATGTATAAGCATCCATTTAAACAGACAAAAGAGAGAAGTGGAGACATTGGAGATGTTTTGTTCTTCTTGTACACTTCATGTGCGGGTGCAGCAACCCATCAGGAAGGCAATCAGCATGTTTTGCAAGAACATGTGAGTAAATACACCTTACTGAAATTCTTGGGATGCTGGTGTGATAATTCCTGGAATACTGTGTACTGCTCTTGTTTACCAACCTAATTGTGAAAGAGAGCGTTCACCAGATTGATTTTCAATTTAGAGATTATTTTAATGAGGAGAGATTAGACAGTCTACACCATGCTCTTGGTGATCCATAAAATGGCAGGTGATACCATAAAAACATAGAACATAGAAATGTGCAGCACAGGAACAGTCCCTTCGATCCACAGCATCTGTGCTGAAAATGATACCAAGCTATTCAGGGTAATTTTTGTACACAATATCGAATGCCTGGAACACTTTGCAAGGGATGTTGGTGGGAGCAGATACAATAGCGGTATATATGAGGCTTTTAGACAGGCACAAAAATATGCAAGGTATGGTGGGGATATGGATGACGTGCAAACATAAAAGATTCATTTAACTTGGCATCATGTTCGTCACAGACATTGTGGGCCAAAGGGCCAGTTCCTATATTGTACTCAAGAAGGAACTGCAGATGCTGGAAAATCGAAGGTACACAAAAAAGCTGGAGAAACTCAACGGGTGCAGCAGCATCTATGGAGCGAAGGAAATAGGCAACGTTTCGGGCCAAAACCCTTCTTCAGACTGATAGGGGGTGGCGGGGAGAAGGAAGGAAAAAGGAGGAGGAGGAGCCCGAGGGCTGGGGGATGGGAGGAGACGGCCCGAGGGCTAAGGAAGGGGAGGAGACAGCAAGGGCTAACAAAATTGGGAGAATTCAATGTTCAAGCCCGCAGGCTGCAGACTCCCCAAGCGGAATATGAGGTGCTGTTCCTCCAATTTCCAGTGTTGCTCGCTCTGGCCATGGAGGAGACCCATATTGTATATGGAGGAGATCCTATATTGTACTATCTATGTTCTAAAGTCATCTACTTAATTATTGGCCGAATATCACCAGAATGTAAGAACGTGCATAAATTGTATGCAACCTTCTTTTTCCGATAGTACCACCTCCATGTATAACTATTAGCACAAATAAAAACAACTGATGATGGTGGAAATAAAACAGAAAATGCAGGTAAAACTCCGTAGATCAGGTAGCATCTATGGAAAGAGAATATTGGCTTTGTGACCCTTTATTAGAACTGGGGGAAAAAATATTTTCTATAGGAGGGATTGTTTGCATACTAATTCAAAATGTGTTCAGAACAGTCTATATTATTACATTGATTTTCTTCGCCATTGGCAAGAATGCATCTTGTGGAAGAACATGATTTGTAACAGAAATATTCATGTCTAGCTGGGAAAATTTGGAATAGACAAATTAATCTATCCTGTAATAATGACAAGTGCTAATAGCTTTGATGTTAACATTATAAAATCTAGGCTAATAGTCCATTATGGGTTCAGACTGTCAGAGCATTGGCAGAGGTAGGCATGTCATCCAAACATATTATTAATAGTCACATAAAGTAATTTCAAGGCCCAGATTAATTAAAATTCCAGACTGAAATGCATAAATGCATATTTAATTAAACTGTTGTTTTCTGTTCGATCTTTGTAAACGTGCAGAATGTTGCGCCCCATTTTCCAACTGCATTAATAATTTAGTAACACATCTAAAACTTATCATACAAATGATTACTGTCTCGTTGCAATGAACGGAGTAATTTAGTAAGCATAAAAAATATTTTATATTAAGAAAATAGTTTAAAATATTTAAGATGTAATTTAGAAAACCAAATGCTGAATCTTTATCTTGTTTTTACTAAGCCCTCCCGTTATTCCATTTCCCAGCCCATTTTTGGACAGCCAGGAGTACATAAATGATGATCTAGCACCAAAGTCTGAAGAGAGAAACGTGGAACTGCAAATGCTGGTTTACAATACAAAAGAGCTGGGGTGGATCAGAGGGTAAGGCAGCATCCCTGCAGAACATGTATAGGTGACGGTTCGGGTCAGGACCCTTTTCATACTCGGGGCTGTGAAGGGATATTGGAATGACTTCCAAAGCTGTCTTCTCTACCAACATGGAATGGGTGACGTTTCAGGTTGAGACCTGAAACGTCACCCATTGCTTCTATTCAGAGATGCTGCCTGGGCTGCTGTTACTCCAGAATTTAGTGTCTATCTACGATGTGAACCAGCATCTTCAGTTCCTTCCTACACACTTCTCTACCAACACAATATGTAGGTATGTTTCAATACTTACCTTCAGTGGCGCTGCAGTTCTGCCACTGGCCGCGTGTGCGATTTTGGCGCCTTTGATGGGGGGCGGGGTTAAAACCGTTTTTTTTCCTACCTTGTCCTGGAATATATTTGGTTGGAGTGCAAGCTTTTGCTGAAGAATCGTTCATACGGGCGTTCTGTGTATTTTTTTTTTAATCGCCCGACATGTTCAGTGCTGGAGTAATTTTAAAATCAGCTTCTAAAGCCGTAAACGCCGACAACGGGGACTGATTTAAGGTACAGGACAGGTAAAAGAAAGCCGTTTATTTTATGTATAAAAGTGCTCCTTAAGATGCCTTTCATTCACATTTTACGTTGCGAAACGGTGTTTTTTTCCCCCATATGAACCGGCAGTATTTTTCCTGCCGAAATGGGGATTAAATTCACCGCAACCGCAACGTTCCAAATGATAGCGTTCCAGAAAAACCCACTCGCAAGATGATTTAAATGGCCATTAATTTACAGGTATTAAACATTAAATTCCTTCCATTTGGCCTATAAATCCATGACAATGAGATTTTAAAATTATGTTATATTGTGAATTCTTGTGTGAATGTTATTTGGACACTTAGGCTATTTAAAAATGTTAATCTATTCTTAAGAAATGGATAGATGTTTAGATCTAGTAATTGAATTTTGGAATTAGCTACAATTAGGTAACTAACTAATTATATGCTTTAATTTCAAGTCATCTAAGTAAGATTGTTTCATATTTGTTTCAGAATGTTTCAATCTATAATAACTGAACATTTCTTTCAGTTCTCTTAATTTTTAAGAAAGTTATGGGCTTTTGACTGTCCTCGGTCACAGCTTTTGTGTTAAGTCAATGGAAAAGCAATAGGGAACAAGATGCTAATTTCCGAGTATGAAAATGGCCATAACCTTTTTAATACTGAAGATATGAAAGTGAATTAGGTGTCAAATTAAACTTCTTTTACGCTTTATCTGATGGGATAAATTACAGACTTGATTTTTAAAATCTCAAAATGTTGTAACATTGCTACATTATGGATGGGGAAATGTGAGTGGATTGAGCATTTAAACGTGCAACCTCTCTTTCTGTTTAGGAATAAGCAATATTGTATTTGAAATGTGGAGCAACTCCAAAAAGAAAAATAATAACTGATGCCATGGAGAAAAACTAAACAATTCTACTTGGAGCAGAAGAAAGATAGCAAGAATATATAAAGCAACTGGAGGCATTTATTAGAAGTGATATAAGGTTCCACAGATAAAAAAACATCTTAGACCAGTATTGATTATGTTGTATAGTTGAACAAAAATGCTCTTGTGCTCATCAGATTACCACAAACAACAGCTGTTAAACTGTTTGGTGGTTTGTAAAGGAACATTTGAGTACACCAACAAAAATGTGCAGATTTCTCCGCCATGGTGCTGTGGACAAGCTGGGCAGAAGGAGCTATTTTCACATTGTATGACTCTGTGACTGCATAATTCTGAGAGGTTTAATTTATTCAGGAACAAATGAGGAGCATTTTAGTTTCCTTACAAATACATGGTTGCTCCATTAAAACGTCCATGTTGTCCCCCCTCTGCCAGCCTCAAGACTAAACGTGTAAAAGGGAAAGAAGGTAAGCAGCTAACACCACTGATAATATTACACTTGCCCAGCCAGGTGGAACTGCAAGCGAATGAATGGTGTCATTTATCATTTTAGTTCCCTTCTTGTGGATAGTTCACCCACTCAGTTCCTTCAGTTAATATCAGAGCACAGGATCATTTCGGAAATATACTTTCCAGATAAGGCAGGCACAATGTTCTGTTTTGACCTAGGATAACCTTTATAATAGGCATGAACATATATCCGATGTATCCAGAGATACAACCATGGAAGAGAGAATGAATGATTTGATGTATAGTTAAATGCAAGATCTGTTATGAGACACGGTAAATGGATGACTTTGAAACTTCATAACAGTGGAGATTGCCAAAAGCTCCCATGAGCAATATAAAGCCAATTTTCCAGGATGCAGAAATGTCTTTGCTGTATTTCTAGTCTCCTGTAATTGCTTGCATGACACAAGCAGTTTTTTATTATTAAGGTGGTGACTGACTCTATCATGTTTGGGAGATGATCTATCTCTTGTCTGTTCCTTACATCTCAGCTTGACAACTTTCTCATTCCAAAATAAGGGACAAATGGTCAAAATACGGGACAAATTCCCAACGGCAATTTGTTGACCAACTCGGTTGTGGCTGGGTGAATGATGAGTTGGCCCGGGTGCTCGACAGCACACAAAGCCCAGCCGGCTGGCCAGCTGAGGAATTTTGGCCCAAGTGATGTCGCGCGCAATGTCCAGCACCCCATCCAACTCATGAACCGATGATAGGCCATGAGAAGGAGGAGTGGTGGTTTTGGTGGGAAGCCAATGTACGAAGGGCGGAGAGCTGGCTGGGCTGCCGACCGACGGGGCCATGGGCGAGATGCTGCTGCTGCACTCCATGGGCTGCACGACATCTGGATGGGTGAGGGGGGGCCGGACGCGGCGCTCCGACCCGACAGTCATAGAAACATAGAAAATAGGTGCAGCAGGAGGCCATTTGGCCCTTCCAGCCAGCACCGCCATTCATTGTGATCGTCCCCTATCAATAACCCGCACATGCCTTCTCCCCATATCCCTTGACTCCACTATCCCCTAGAGCTCTATCTAACTCTCTTAAATCCATCCAGTGACTTGGCCTCCACTGCCCTCTGTGGCAGGGAATTACATACATTCACAACTCTCTGGGTGAAAAAGTTTTTTCTCACCTCAGTCTTAAATGACCTCCCCTTTGGGAACATTTTTCCTGCATCTAGCTTGACCAGTCCTTTTATAATTTTATATGTTTCTATAAGATCACCCCTCATCCTTGTAAACTCCAGTCCCCTCAACCCGAGTGGTAGCAGTCAAATACGGGACATGGGCGGTCCCGTATGTGACAAACCAATTTAGCCCAAAATAAGAGATGTCCCGGCTAATACGGGGCAGTTGGCAACCCTAACTGCATCTGAATGATTATGCTAAGGGCTTCAGGCCTCCTTTAACAGTACAATCACACAACATGTTATATTATCCTGTTTAGAAAAAGAGGAGCACTGTTCTCCTCTACTTAATAGATTCAAGCATGTCACAGGCTTTCAAGAACAAAGTTCATTGAGACAACATAGGATGGAAGTTGCTACTTAAGAGAAAGTGATTGGTGCAATATACATATCTTATGATGCTCTTTGTTGTGGAGATTGTTAAAAAAAGAAAATAGGAATGAGGAATTAAGATAGGAAAGTTGGTGAGAAAACAAAGAAAATAACAAATTAAAAGGCAGAAAAATGATCAGAAAGGTAATAAACTGAGAGAAAAAGGAAAGAAATGGATGGCGAGGAGGAAGGTGACACAGAACAAGAAATAGATGGAGATGCAGAGTAAGGGAGAAAGGGAGGAAGCCTGAGAGCCTAAGAGAGCAAATGAATAAAAGAAAGAAATGTCTAAAGTACATTCAAGGATTTCCCAAGAACCATGATATTTTGAGCTGTTTGGATTTTTTGTTAGCATGCAGGTTCAATGCTTGTTAACATGCAGGTTCAATGTTTGCATTGCATCTTTATTTCCCAATTCCTTTTCTCAGAAAAGCATGGAACTTGAGCCTTTATCAGAAGTACACCAGCTGGCAACACAACATCTTGCTGTGCAGGGCCGGCCTTAAGCCGATTGGACCGATTTTTCCAAATTGGGCCCCTCACCCAAAGGGGGCCCCGTGTTAATTTTCCGTATTTAATATGGAAATACAAATTCGCTTTGTTAAATAAAGATTTTTAAAAAAACATTCGCCATACGGATTTTTTACAAAACTTACATTGATAACAAGCGCTGCATGGCCATCAGACAAAAACGATGTGTTAAGTAATACTGTAGAACTTGTTAACAGCCAGTAGTTAACAAGTAGTTATACAATGTGTCATCAATGCATCGATCCACATTCCTCAGTAATTGTAATTGTGTTTTTGAAGAAGTATTAATGACGCTGTGTTCCTTTGAATACAATTCACGCGGCGTCATTAACGCTTCTATCAGGAGAACAGAAAGCAGTGAACATGCAGCTTCATGGCCTCCCTCAGAAGATTGAAATTAATGGCTGACCTTTATTGAAGGATTATGATGCAGGCTATCTAAAACCAGCACATTCATTTATTTTTACCCAGATAGGCAATATAGCTTTTTTTTTTAAAGTAATAGGTTTTACAATGAATAAAATCCTTAAAACTGCCAACAAAATCATTTCACTGAATTTTTAACTAATTGATGACTACATTATAAGTACAACTGTTGGCCCTGGTATTGCACAAACACCAACACTACCAGAGATGGATACAAAATGCTGGAGTAACTCAGCGGGACATGCAACATCTCTGGATATAAGGAATAGGCAACACTCAGGGTCGAGACCCTTCTTCAGACTGAGAACCAGGGGAGAGGGAACACTACCAGTTTGGTCTTCCTCCTCCAAATACGCTGTGTTATGATATTCTGAAGTTTTATGTTTTAATACACATTCATGAGATCTGAATATAAAATAGTGGGCCCAGCATTTCATCAGATCAAAGACAATGAGGAAGATCATCACGAGCATAGTACGAGAAATATCATCTGTGCTCTTGACAATGAAGGCTGAGCTGTACCTCATAGAGTCATACAGCATGGAAATAGACCCTTCAGCCCTGCTTGCCATGCCAACCAAGGAAGCCCATCTACACTAGTCCCACCTTCCCACATTTCACCATATCCCTCTAAAACTTTCCTATCCATGTACCTGTCCAGATGTCTTTTAAATGTTGTTATAATTTCTGCCTCAACTACCTCCACCGGCAACTCATTCCATACACACACCACCCTCTGTGTTAGGTCTTCCATTCTTGTACAAGATCCAAACTCCAATTACTCACCATGGCTCCATACTCCTGGGTGCTCTCACCTAATAGATATCAGCTGTTGTTCTATTGTCAATAGTTATAATTGATCCAGCATCAACAACCCTTTTGGTTGAACTGGGGTCAGCTGGGAGATTACATTGACACAAAAATTCAAACAGAAAATCTGGGAAATACCAGCAAATCAGGCAGCATCTGCAGAGAGAGAGGCACAAGTAGAGTTTTCAACTCAATTGTTTCCCGTCTGTCTGTCTGTCTGTCTGTCTGTCTGTCTGTCTGTCTGTCTGTCTGTCTGTCTGTCTGTCTAACTAAAAGTCTGATCTTGACCACTTCCTGTTGTTCTGTATATTGATTTTAGAAAAAACGCTGCCACTTACGGCTGTGATTTTTGGCCATCTTACTCAGAGTTATTAGTGTTTAAAAAATGTTGAGATTCTCTCTCCTGAAGGCCACGCCCCTTCCGGAGGGACTATAAAACCCGGAAGTGTTGAGTGCCTCAGTCAGTCTCTGCAGGATGGGGGAGCGAGAGGGTCACGTCTCTCAGTCTGAGCTGTGAATAAGACTGAACACATGTCTACTAAACTGTGAGTGGTTTTGCTGACCTGTCAGTGCCCTTAATGTGGTTTGAAAATAGAGTTTGGAAATGCTAAAGCTGCGTTGCCTTTGGTTTGGAAATGCTAAAGCTGTGTTGCCTTTGCTTTGGAAATGCTAAAGCTGTGTTGCCTTTGATTTGGAAATGCTAAAAGCTATGTTGCCTTTGGTTTGGAAATGCTAAAGCTGTTGCCTATGGTTTGGAAATGCTAAGGCTGTGTTGCCTAATTAACGTTGCCTTGCCTACTATATAATTAAAAGTCTAATCTTGACCACTTCCTGTTTGCGCTTTATATTGATTTTAGAAAAAGGCTACCACGTACGGCTGTGATTTTTGGTCATCTTACTCAATCCCCTTCCCCTCATCAGGTGCCGAGGATTTTTCCCATCGATGAAAAATAAAAGAGTTATTAGTGTTTAAAAAATGTTGAGATTCTCTCAATCACGCCATGAAGGCCATGCCCCTTCTGGTGGGAGGGGGGAGGGACTATAAAACCCAGAAGTGTGGGTGTGGCTCAGTCTCTGCAATATGGAGGAGGGAGAGATCACGACTCGCCTGCCAAAGAATCCATTCGGCCCACAATGTCCATACTAGCCCTCTGGAAACCAGTCCCTTCATCCCACAACACCTATACTAGCGCTCCAGAAAGCCTCCCTCCCTCCACTGGCTATCAATATTGGAATTGGTGGTGAGGTGGAATATTGCGTTGGGGGACCAGCCCTCCCATGTGATGCTGGGACCCAACGGGTCCCACTTAGTCTAGTATCACTAATATATATGGGAAATTGTTGGCAAAGAAAGAGATAGTTTAATAACATGAGAGACCTGGTTTCTGTGTCTATATCATCTCACAGTAGTACAAAACATATTTTAATCCAGATTATTAATTCAGTTATATTTTCTAAGCCCTCAAAAAAATATTCTTTTTTATAGCATGTTTCACAATTCAGGCTGCCCAAAATGCTTTGTAGCCAAAAGGTTTCTTTTGATCTGTAGTCGATAAAGTAGAAAATGTGGCAGACAATTTGTACACAGACAGCAATGTGAGAATAACAATAAAAAGCTTTGTTAGTGATAAAACCAGGAAATGAATGAATTGAAACTTTAACTTTCTTCTTCTTCACAAACATTGCCCGATCTGAAAGGATTTTCCAGATTTCCCTCTCTCCATCCCCCCCCCCCTTTCCTAGTTCTCCGACCAGTCTGACTGTCCCCTTGATTAATTTGTATCTCTGTATGCTTCATTGTCACCTTCTCTTAGCTAACAATGGTCTATTCTACATTTTCCTTGAACCTCATCCCCTTTGATGTCTCATTTTCACACTTTACACTTCCTTATCTCTGTGTCTCCCTCTCCCCTGATTCTCAGTCTGAAGAATGGTCTCGACCCAAAACGTCACCCATTCCTTCTCTCCAGCGATGTTGTCAATTGCGCTGAGGTACTCCAGCAAATTGTGTCCATCTCCCAGATTTTCTATTTTTATTTCACTAATCCAGCATCTGCGATATTTTGCTATGAGATTTATGTTGTCGGTGTGTTGAGTGAAGGATAAATATCAGCTGGGAGAAGAGCAATTTAGCTGCAATTTTCCAATCTGTGGTTGTGATGAGAAGTTTATTTGCTAATGTAAATTTCTGTCAGACCTTGTTTATAATTTCCAAATTCTAGCACATTACAATTATTTTACTAATCCCCATTCCCCTTGGGCTGCAGTGTGCATTGTTTCTGATTACCATTTTATCACTATAAATTTACCGGCTTCATTGATTAATCTGCTTTGCTCGCAACTTTTGAATTCTCTCCGCGTTGTCATTGCCAAGCAAGGTTACTACTGTCCTAAAGATATCCAATGCATCTTGTGTAACAAATGAATATTGTTTCACCCCATCAGACTTCAACTTAATGCGATCAGTATTGGACTTGCTATCAGTAAACTGGACTTCCAGTTTCTTACAAATTATCAAATTGCATTTATTTTGACATTATTCATGGGTGCTGTGTTAACACATTCAATGTAGGGACATGGATTGTATGCTGGTAGATACGAGATGGTATTGGTATCATGTTTGGCACAGACATTATGGGCCGAAGAGCCTGTTTTTGTGCTGTACTGTTCTTTGTTCTTTATTCAACTTTTTCTTATAAGGTTGAGATTTAATATGTATATGAACATGTAATAAACATGCATAATTGGATAGATTTCTGAATATAATAGGTTTAGAGGAATATGTGCCACATACAGGCAAATAGGCCAGGTTCAGGAAGCAACTTAATGGACCTAGAAGAGTTGGACTGCAGGGCCTTTCCTTGCTGTATAACCATGGGTCTATGTTAAAATAGATGCATATTGATTACGCAGTCATTGCTTTCTACATTAGAGTCCCATTGTTGGATGATTCATAGTCAAAAGGAGGTACAGCATAGAAACATGCCCTTCAGTCACTGAATCCTTGCTGCCCATCAGCCACTCACTTTTATTAATCCTATATTAATTCCATTTTAAGTATCCCAAGGATGAGTCTGAAGAAGGGTCCCAACCCAAAATGTCATCTATCCATGTTCTCCAGAGATGCTTCCGACCCTTTGTGTTACTCTAGCACTTTGTATCTTTATTTGTTCTATTTTACCGTTCACTTCCTGACCTGCGGAGAGTTTTCAACTTTTTTTCGCTTTTCTGCCTACTTATTTTTCATGTCCTCAAGACATGTCTCAGCAATTTCTAACAAATGATTTGCTTTTGGAATGTAATCAGTGGTGTATTGTGGGCAAATGCAATGGCTTCTTTGCACACAGCATGGACTCACATAGCAAATGAACTAACCTGTGGGTGGATTATGATAGTACACAATGAAGGCAAAATACTTCACGGAGCACCCAGAGACATTCATGTTCTACTCTATTAAAGGATTTACATTAAGCAAGTAGGTGTGACCATGGTCCACAAGAACCAAACAGTCCACAAGAACCAAAAGCCACATGGTGAATGGGTATATTTAAAGAAGGGTTCCGACCCGATACATTACCTATCATTGGTCTCCAGAAATGCTGCCTGACCCGCTGAGTTGCATCTCATGAGTGATGCAGCTTGACGTAATTAACAGATGTGGAAAGGAATATATCCTCCACCTGGTGATATAGGAAGCTGATGCAGGAAGGTTATTAATATTATAATAATAATTATCCAGAACAATTCCCCAATACATCTCTAAATTACATGTTGAAGACCTCCTTTGACCATGAAAAAGACCTCCTTCGACCTCCTTCGACTATGTTGAAGACTTTCTTCGACTAGCTACGACTAACTTCGGGAAAATTGGACACCGAATAGTGAAGAGTGAAGACGACCTCCCTTCGACTATGATGAAGACTATCTACGACTACCTTCGACGATACTCGATTACCTACGACTAACATGCCGACCTACTACGACCTAGTATGACTAAACCTACGAGTAAAAAAGTATCTATTTTTTTTCCCATGGCGACCTTTTTTTACTCGTGGGCATTTTTTAACATCATGAAAAAAATGGCGCGACCTAGCTGAGGCCTCGAGGACGCGGAGACCACTTTCGAGCATGAGGGAGAGTTACGAAGACCCCCCACGGCTTCGTGTCGACCATGCTGCGAGTATGAGTGGAGGGCAAACTCGCCAGAACTCACGGATTAGGTCGCCCAAGTGGAACCGGCCCTTAAGGTATCAACATTGATTACGTGCTCAGGTATGTAGCTAGGCAGGAATCGTAGCTGTTGTAAGTGTGCTTCCATATTGAAACCGACCAGTCTCTGAAAAATACAACATGACTCAAATGAGAATGCAGGCTGCAGAGGGAGTGGTGTTAAGACTGACGTCATGTTAGGTGTTGCATATACATATGGTTTGAACTTAGCTCTTGTTTAGGCTGCAATTTTCAGCAACAAAAAATAACGTTATAAGAAAAAGTATTTTTATATAGAACTACTCAACAAACTTTAGTTTCTGTATATTATTTCAGCACAGTTCAACTGGAATTCAGCTGCAGTATGCAATTGATTATTCATGTACACACCAATGCACAGAGGAAATGAATCCCCGATGCAACTCCTAACATTATATATAACAAATTTGATTTTGTTTTCTTTCCCATTAAACTGTATGTTAAAAGAGAGCATGCCAACTTCACAATTAATGTAACAGTATCTCTTACCAACAGAGTGTACAGTAGGCAGCAGCTCAGTACAGATGCCACTGTCACAAGGACCTAAAAAACACTATTTATTTGGTACTCCAGGTACCTACAGTATGTATGGTAATCCTATGTGTGGAACAGTATAACTCTACAGGTAAGAAGGAGTAGGGTTTGTTGGTTTGGGAAAGCAGATAGTTTATATAATTTTAATATCCTCCCGGCATCAGCTTCCTATATCACCAGGTGGAGGACATTTTCCTTTCCACACCTGTTAAATATTTTTATTAGAAGCAATGTGCAGTAGTATAAACCGTGGCATATGACAAAATACATTTGATGTACATCTTCCATTTTAAATTTAACAAGAAAGAAATAGAACAAGAGAGAAAGAGCAAGAAGGAGAGAGAGTGAAAGAAATAGTGAATGTGTAAACCCCTAGACTACCAGATAGTGCAGTCCAGGAGTGAATGAGTAAAAGCCTATAGAAGAATAAGAAGACAAAAACCAAAAATAATAAAGAAAAAGAAAAAAGGGACCTTTACGTGTTGATATACGTGCTTCGTATCACCCTGTCCGTGAATCGGTTTACTTCCAGAGTTGTGTTGCACCATACTATACTTGTAATGAATCAATGAAAGGAGACCATATCTTTAAAAATTGCTCTGATTTTCCTGCTAAGATGAGTCTCATATCTTACATCTGTTAAATACTTTAAGCTGCATCACTCATTTGATGTCTGTCAAACATCCTTTGGCATACCACACAGAACAATATTCTGTAGTAACAAGGAGCTGCAGATGCTGGTTTACTAAAGAAAGGCACAAGATGCTGCAGAATCTCAGCGGGTCAGGCAGCATTTCTGGAGAGCATGGCGAGGTAATGTATTGGGTCAGGACCCTTCTTCAAATATACCCATTCACTATGTAGCTTTCAGTTCTTGTGGACTGTTTGATCAACCATTCACTAGAGTGCACCAGCAGTTAACTCCTGATGTTCAGATGCTCCAGCTAGAAACTTTGTAAAGTAAGTGATAGACTGTGGACACGGAGTATGGATATACTGTGGACATGCTGTGGACTGACATAGAAGTAATTGGAATACCTGAGTTATACAAGGAGCGTTTCCTGCGATTAATTGGATTGCAGGCTGCAGTATTGATGTAGGTCTGAAATAATTTTGATATAACATACTAAACCCATAAGCCAAAGCTTCAATTTAATATCCACATACTAATAATTTACACTTATTTAGTCGATATTAAACATATTGGAATGGTAGAGAGGGTAGTTAAAAATGGAAATCAATGGTCTCCAGCTCTCCAATTTGCAATTTGTTTCTTTTCCATTGCTGTCTGCCTCATGCAATGTGAGAGCGTTGTCCTTGTGAGCACTTCATTAACATGCTTAAATCAAGCTCACTGTCTATGTGCACGTTTCCCAGGGCTCTGGAAAATTGGCAATAACGGAGGAGTGGAAGACTTAAATTGTTAAAATTCTCAGCTCAGATTCTGTTTTGCTTTTTTTTTTCTAGTTTGTTTCTTCCTTTATTTTCTTTTTTTTCTTTTTTTTCTTTTAATCTTTTTTTTATATACATAAGTTTTCTTTTAAACATTTAACTATATTTACATAGAGACCGGGAGGTCTATATTCAATGTGTATTTTGATACTGGACTCATATTTAGGTTATACCTGTTATTAATGTAATCCTGATCCCTAAGTATCAATATCATTGTTATGTTTATCATTATTCTTTTTGTTTTGTTTTTGTTTTTGGAAAAAAAGCTAATAAAAAGATTTTAAAAGGAAGAGAAGTGAAAGTTGGCAGCACAGAATAAAAGCAGAGATTGATTTAAGATTATTCTGAACCGGGATAAAATCTGGACATTGGGGTAAACTGGAGTAAGGCAGATTACAACGTTATTAGGCAGAAGCTGGGGAGTAAAATTTGGAGCAGTTGTTGATCGGTAAGTCCGCATCTGACACGCGAGAGTCGTTTAAAAGCCAGTTGATCTCAGTTCAAGACCTGCATGTTCTAGTGAGGAGGGATATGGGGAACCTCGGATGACCAAAGAGGTTGTAAATTTAGTCATAAAGGAAAAAGAAGTGTAGGTAAACCGAAGGAACTGCAGATGCTGGTTTACAAACTAAAACGACACAAAGTGCAGGAGTAACTCAACAGGTCAAACTGGAGGTCATGGATCGGCAATGTTTCGGGTTGGGCCCCTTCTTCAGACTGGTTGTTTTAGGGGCAGAGAATGCTGGAGGAGAGATCAGGGCGGCACAAAACCCGGCAAGGTGGGTATAGGTGAGGGGCATTTTGATTGACAAAAGGATGGAGAAAAGCCAGAGATGAAAAAATTAAGTTGTGAGATAAGGAGAGAAGAGGAATGAAATGTGAAGCCAGAGGAAGGAATATAGGTGGAAGGGGATGGGAGAGGGGGGGAGGGACGTTGAAAGGAGAAATAGGTGCGCGTCCATGTGGGGTACAAGGAAGAGAGGGGGACAAGATGGGGGGGGGGGGGAGGGGGGGTGTTCATACTGTTGGATAGTAAGCTTCCCAAATGGAATATGAAGTGCTGTTCCTCCAGTTTGCAGTTTGCATGTGGCCTCAATCTGGCAATGGAGATGGCCCAGGATGAAAAGCTCAATATGGGAAGTCATCTCTTCTCTCCATATCTCACAACCTTTTCATCTCTGGACGTTACTCTACCTTCTGCCAATCAAAACCCCCTACCAGGATTTGTCTCACCCCAACTCTTTTCCAGCTGTCTCCCCCCTACTGCCCCTAGTATGTTCCCAACCCAAAGCATCACCTATCCATGTTCAAGGTTTGACAAACTTGGATCATTTTCTCTGGAATGGTGGAGGTTGAGGAGAGACCTAAAGAAGTATATAAAATTATGAGGCAAATATAGGGTAGACTGTTTTCCAGTATGGAAATGTCAAAGACTAGAGGGCATAACTTTAAGATGAGAGGGGCAAAATTTAAAGGAGATATGCAGCACAAATGTTATACACAGAGAGTGATGGGTGACAGTGCTGCACTGCCACACATGGAGGCTTACATGACAGTGGCATTGCTTGGTTTTCCATACTAAAGATGGATGATATTCTTCAACTGCAGCCCAAGTAATATATTGTCATAGAATCATGGAGTTGTACATGTTGAATAGGCCTTCAATCCTTCGCTTCTGTGCCAACCATCCTGCCTATCTTGTCACCCCGCTCACCTGTATTACTTCCAGATCACTTGTCGCATGTCACATTGAAGTATCTCTCCAGATGCCTCTCATATTCATCCACCATCTCCTCCAGCAGCTCATTTCTGATGCCAACTACTGTTTGTAAGAACATTTTCACTCACAGATTCCCTTTAGAAATCATGCCTTCACTTTAAACCTTTGCCCTCAGGTTTTAGACATTCCTGCAGTGGGAAACGGGCTAATTACCCTATATAAGAGTAAACCGGCATCTGCAATTCCTTGCTATTACTTGGATTTTTTCTGCACTCTCTCTCTAGCGTAATCACATCTTTCCTGTAGTTTGTCTACCAGAACTACACATGATTATCCAAGTGCAGCCCAATCAATGTTTGTACAGCTGTCACATGCATCCCATTCTTGCACACCTTCCTTGCCACCCTGTCTACCCATGTTGCCACTTTCAAGCAACAATGTACTTGTAGCCCTGGATCTCTTTGCTCAGCAACACTCCCCAGGGCTTTCATTCACTGTGTATGTTCTGTCCTTGTCTAACCTCCCAAAATGCATCGCTACTTTCCCAGCTGCAAGCGCTGTTGACAGCAACTCTACCACAGCGCTACCCCAAGTCATTCTAATAACACAATTTTCCTGCCAGATATATGAATAAAATTATATTCTCCAATCCACAAAACCAAATGCCAAATTTTCACTTCTGCCTTAATATCTGGACTCACATCCATAGTGTTTGAATGTAGACCAGCATTTCTGTTTAGAGATCATAATCATAAAAAAACATTACATCATGATTTACCTGAAAATTATTGTTTTTTAAAGTAAAAATGTGGTTAGATCCTATTTTACAGCTGAAAATTGATGGCAGCATCTGTATGTTAACTTTAACTTAAATAACTGGTCACCCAGGACGTGGAGTCAAAGAGAATGTGTGTTTGGTTGGCAGCATCGTTCCTGGAATGTTCCGGCAATGCTGACCATTTAAATGTTGATGTGCAATGATTCATGACGTTTATTGCATTCACCTTGTCTCTCTTCACTGCCATCAAGTACGAGCTGCATAAACTTAATTATTCTTCAAGGATACATTGGTGATAGAGAAAATTAGAATCATTAACTGAAATTTAGGTCTTCAATCCTAACCAGTAATGTAATGTAGTCACACAGTTCCTCATTTTTTTCTTTCTGCTGCCTCACAACTCACTAATCTAAGGTTCAATCCAGACCTCCTGTGCTCGTTCGTGGAGTTTGCACCTTCTCAGTGTCATCACATTTGTTTCCCCCTCTCTAGCCAGGGCTTGCAGGTTGGTAGCTTGTTGCACCAGTGTGTGGTTGAGCATAGTGGGATAAGTGAGATTGTGTCTAAGGGAGATTGTGGGAAAGTGACAAGAATGAAACAGGATTTGCGTAACCAGGTGGTCAATGACTGGACTGCAATTGGTGGGCGGGGAGGTCTGTGCTTGAGTCATACAATTCAATGACTTTATGATACTATGACGCAGTATACAAGGGGGAACTTAACAGGGCCAATATAGTGCGAGGGAATGTGAAGAAAGGAACTACAGGTGCTGGTTTATACCAAAGATAGACACAAAGTGCCGGAGTAATTCAGTCGGTCACAAAGCATCTCTGGAGAAAATGGATGTGTGACGTTTCGGGTCGGAGCCCTTCTTCAGACTTCAGAGTCCAGCAATGTTGCCTGACTGGCTGAGTTACTCCAGCACTTTGTGTCTATCTATAGTGCGAAGGAAGTCATGTAAAATAAGAATTGGTAGTCAAGGTGATCCTTCAATCCTTCTCCCCTGCTCCATGTAAGCTAACAATAGTCTCCAAGCCTCTAATTGGCAAGAAAGAATAAGTAATGAGTGGGTTAACATATGATGAACGTTTGATGGCACTGGGCCCCTACTCACTAGTGTTTAGAAGGATGAGGGGAGACCTCATTGTAACTTATTGAACAGTGAAAGGTCTGGATAGAGTGGATGTGGAGAGGATGTTTCCACTGGTGGGAGAGTCTAGGACCAAAAGTCATAGAATAGAATAGAATAGAATAGAATGCTATTTATTGTCATTCAAACCTGGGTTTAAACGAAATTCCATTTCTACAGTTTTTTACATTACAAACACAATCCAAGACCCACACTTAACACAGTTTACATAAACATCCATCACAGTGAGTCTCCAACATCTCCTCACTGTGATGGAAGGCAGAGTCTTTATCTCTTCCCTTTGTTCCTTCTCCCGTGGTCCAGCAGTCCAACTGCAGTGTCGAGGCGAACTGGGGCTCCGATGTTAAAGCCCCCGGCGGGCGATGGTAAGTCCTGAGGCCGTTTAAGTCACGCCGGGCGATGTTAGGCCCCGGCTCCATGTCCTTAAACCCGCGATTCCAGCGGGAGAAGTCGCCGTTGCGGAGCTCGGAAAAGCGGTCTCCCACCAGGGACCTGCGAGCTCCCGATGTTCCCGTCCACCGGGTCTGCGGCCGGTGCCTCCGAACTCCAAAAGTCAGGTCGCAGCCGCGCGCCACCACAGCTCTTCCCGCTCCAAAGTTGGCCAGCTCCGCGATGTCAGTTCCGCAGGCTCTGCAACTGGAGCCCTCAGGTTAGTCCCGGCCGGAGGTCGCCGCCGGCTCCACGATGTTAGGCCCAACGACATCCGAGACCCGACAGGGAATAGTCGGATCCCCGCACAGGGAAGTGATTAACGGTTTCCCCCACAGCCCCCCCCACCACCCCCCACATATACACAGCTTAAAAAAAAAAACTGACTCAAAGACATACATTTAACAAGACAAAAAATAAAAAAAGACAGACGACTGTAGCCCATAGCCTCAGAATTAAAAGGAAGTTCCTTTCGGAAGGAGATGAGGAGGAATTTCTTGAGTCAGAGGGTAGTGAGTCTGTGAAACACATTGCCACATAAGGCTGTGGAAGCCAAGTCCATGGATATTTCTAAGGCAGTGAAGAATAGATTCTTGATTAGTAGGGTGTCAGGGGTTATGGGGAGAATGAGGTTAGGAGGGAGAGATATATGTCATGTTGGAATGATGGAGTAGACATGATGGGCTAAATAGCTTAATTCTGCTCCTATAATTTATGAACTGGTGAACTTGTATACTGAGATACCTATTGGGCTATTTTGAGCAGGTATCTCAAGGCACCAGAAAGATACCTTCATTGATGCCTCAGCAAAATCCTCCAAATTCACTGAAAGGATAAATGAACCATCATCATTGTCTCCTGTAGGTTGACAACCCCAGCCACCAAAGACCTAGTTGCACTCAATTGGCTCCGTTGGGCAGGCCACAGTATTCACATTCCTAACACCGGATTCCCAAAAGATACAATCCAGTCAAGGGTTCAAACCCGAAACATCACCCATCCATTTTCTGCAGAGATGCTCCCTAACCTGTTGAGTTACTCCAGCACTTTGTGTCTATCCAGTCTGGGCTCTGTTTGGGAAAGAGTTGCACACTATTTTGCAAGCTGTGTATTCACTTGCCCCATCAGGTATTCATGCCCATCAGTGGAAAAAAATATGCATACCCCCCATGGACCTCATCAGTTGTCCTAGGACCCACAAAAACACAAGCTAAGAAGACAAGAAAAATGTTAGTTAGATGGATGATTTGCATTGAGATTGAATTCAAATACCCATGAAAATTCAATTGTAAAACTATTTTTTCAGCAATATGCAATTGGAAATCAAATTATTCAGGAGGGAAATATGATGACAACAATCTCTAAGTTGTTTTGCATCTGCCAAAAGGCAACTTTTATTGTAGATTATCCTGAAGTGAGTTTTTTTCCAAGCATGGCAATGGAGCTTGGGTAATGCTGTTCTGGGATGACTATTATTGGGAATTTTGTGACTAAGCTAGAGAAGATGGTTCAATAGTTCAATAATATACTGAGACAGTATACCAGAGTCGCTAGGTTTGGAGCTACTTTCAAATCCAAGTTATTATAACTGCAGAGTTCTTAACCTGCCCATAAAGGCCCATTGTCCTGACAGCGTTGCAGGTGTTGACCTGGCCAAGCATAGCCGTTGGTGCTGCACCACTCCGTGCTGCTGCAGGTTGCGTCTGGTCCGCTCACTCGGTCTCCGGGAGTGGCGCTTGATCCAGCTGAGTCCCAGGCTGCTGCGGGGCCTCCAGCAAACCACTCCACCATAGAGGTGCACTGCACTGCCTCCCACAACTGGTCCACTTACCAGCCCTTTGTTCCTTGCATTCACTACCGCCATCGTATTTCTTCACCCTTCTCTCTAGCCCTTGGGGACGAGCAGCGCAGGGCTTGGTGGCTTCCCTCTTGAGGAGCCATTTCCAGGCTCTGTGATGGGTGACCCAGGCCTGCTACCGGAGGGATGGTTGGCCACACGGCACCATGGTAGCGATTCACATGGATAGGGCCTGGATTGGATTATAAGGAGAGATGAAACACACTGGGTGTTTCCCCCAGAACAAAAGGGAGCAAGTAGTGACATGATAGAGGTATATAAAATTATGTGAGGCATAGATAAGTTAACTAGCCAGAGTCTGTTTCCACTGAAGGAGTGTCTCAACCTTGAGGGCATATGCTTACGGTGAGAGGGAGGAGGTTTAAAGTGGATTTAAGAGGTATATTTTTTACACAAACGGAATGAGCTGTCAGAGGAAGTGATGGAGAGAGGAACAGTAACAAAAATTAAGAGACATCCAGATTTTGAATGAGCAAATCAGGGAGGGATGTGGAATTAATGTAGACAGGTGGGATGAGTAAAGGTAGGCATGATGGTCAGCATGAACACAACGGACCGAAGGGACTGTTTTATACCATACACCTCTAACTCGAGGACTCTCAGATTAATGTGGTCTAACGTGCAGAGAACTGACTTGGGAAGCCTGCAAGGTAAATGAAGTACTCGCACAAACCCACTGGCACTGTTGATAGTGGTGCCCTGATTCTCTCTTCACACAAAGCCTGGCATCTCCTGGTCCCTGGGAGAGGTGGACAGGGCAGCCCACTACATTGATGCAAAGCTGCATTACCCAACTTGCGGTGACCAAGGCCTTGGGCACACCATTGACTTTGTTACCATGGAGGAGATAATGGAGTGTGGAAATTGTGCAGCCAGGCATAAAGCATAGGAAGACAACAGGTTTCATCATGTCCACCAGGATTCGATCAGATAAGCCATTGGCAGCCTGTCAACACAAGGAGAAATCTCTGCTGCTGAGAAACAGCTTATGCTCTCTTGTCTAGTCACAGAGCAAATGTGAGCTCTGCAACTGAAAGCTGAGCAGCCACATCACTCCTGTAACCCTCAATCAACCATGGAGCATGACGTTAACTCACTTCACACCTAGTCGCGTGGTGATGAGATCACTTTAACCGAGTCATTGCTGCAGGAGAATAAGCCCTCAATTCCAGCACAAAGCACATAGCAGTGAGGATTGCAGGCGTCCATGCCGTCCCCAACACAGCAACACCACATCTCACTCTATATCCTGCAACAATTGCCTATCCATATCTGTCTCATTTCTGAGAATGCACACTGAGTGCTCAGTAAGCTTCCAGAGTAATTAGAATTGATGCCTGCTAATAATTCCAAATATGTGGTACCAATTCAGCTAAAAATGCTGCAAAATATATTCCCAAAGATATATTTTTTAAAACAACTGTTATTCCAATTCCGCAAATCTTTATTTTAGTTACTCAAACTTTTCTCCTCCCATGGAATGATTTTATTTTATCGGTCAGTTATTTTTGAAATTTCTGACAAGTACTAGTGCCAATCTAAATTACTTATCTTGGAACGATCAGTGCATTGGCCAGAATATATAAGGGGAAGGGGGGGGGAGGGAAAATACAGTTCAAATGCAACTGCTTTTAAAAGTAAGCTGCCTAACCTTGTGGCATAAAAGGGCCTGTGCAGAAATGAATATGCATGTGCTAGGTCTAATTATCAAAAGATATAGACGATATATGTCAAATATGAAATATTGACATAAAAGATCGATGAAACCATTTCAAAATGGAGTTGGAGAGCAACGTAATTTCATGACTAAGGATTGCAGCGTTGAGCTGCAATAGGAAAGAGCACAATCAGAAAAGAAAGTAATTAAGGATCATTGAAAAAAATCAATGGTCCTAAAAATGGAAATGGAAGTAGGAATACTGGATTAATTGATTTGCTGCAGAATGGAGAACAAAATGAATCCAAGGCATTTATTTTAACTGTCTGAAAAACACTGACTTGAGCTATTGAATTTTAATCCCTCAAGCACCGCAGATGAGTTTCTCATCTGAACATAGTCGGGCTGCAGCAGCTTGTGCCAAGTATTACTTTGTTTATCAGCAGTCCTGGGGATGAATATAATCTATATTACTAAAAGTCTGTTCTTGACCGGTTTTGGCTTTCTGTGCTCCGATTGGATAGAACTGTTGATGGTGACAATCCTCTTTCCTGATGTCTATTCACTATTTATTTATTGATTGATCCGGGCATCAATGCCATTTATTGCCCATCTTGTCGGGCCCTTGAACGTCAACCATTTTGGTGGGGCTAGAGTCGCATATATAACCATATAATAATTACAGCACGGAAACAGGCCATCTCGGCCCTACAAGTCCGTGCTGAACAACTTTTTTCCCTTAGTCCCACCTGAGCAGGGAAAACAAATTGTTTCCCTGAACAGACATTATTTTACCATTAGATGGCCAACAATTCATCCAAAACATTAGATTTTTGTTAAATACCATTGTTAACTGCATTTATATTTCACTGCTGCCCTGAGTCTTTGGTTTGTTATTGCAGACCTCTGGATTATTAATCTGGTAATTTAGTATTTGTGCTATCATTATACATTGCTAAGTATTAAATGTTTCAGGATTAGAGTTGCTATTAAAGAATCCTTGATAAAATGTTGCATTGCATCTTGTAGGTGATTTAAAAACTGCAGCTACAGAGGAATGGAAGTAGAGGAGTCAAATGTTCATTGAGCAAGGTTGGGAACCATTGAGGTAGGCCGCCTCAAAGTCAGACCCGGGGAACAAAGGGTGAAGCGGGCCGTGCAAGGAGAGGGACGATGGTTCACGGGATGACCGGAAGGGATGGAACAGCTGAGGTGGGCCTTTATGGCCAACTGCAACAGGGACTGTAAAATGGCATCAAAATGGAGATTTGTGCATCGAGGATCAGTGGGCTGTTCTGTACATTCTGGGGATTAACCAGGGGATTATGCTTATTTATGGTGATAGTCTTGCTGATCTGTATGCATAAAAGGTATTTCACTGTACCCTTGGTACACATGATAATGAAGAAATCATTGAACCATTGAACCATTTTCCTTTGCTGATCTGGAGCTCCTTGAGAGTCGTTGGAACTGCACTCGTACAGGAAGTGAAGCAGATGTTCCCTCTGAAGGTTTATGCTTTGAAGATGATGGAAAAGCTTTTGACTGTCAAAGTGTATCATTTAATTAATCAATCAATCAATCAATCAACCTTTATTGTCATCTTGCAAAGCAACAATTGTACAGTGCAAAATGAGAAGACGTTTACCACAGAATAGCTAGCCTCTGAGTCTGACCTGCCTTAATATGGCTGATCCAACAAAGTATCTAGTCAATGATGGGTCACAGAAAGGTAACTTTGAGGGTATGAGATGTGAATTGGCCAAGATTGACTGGCAATTAATTCTAAAAGGGTTGACGGTGGATATGCAATGGAAGACATTTAAAGACTGCATGGATGAACTACAAAAATTGTTCATCCCAGTTTGGCAAAAGAATAAATCAGGGAAGGTAGTGCATCCGTGGATAACAAGGGAAATCAGGGATAGTATCAAAGCGAAGGATGATGCGTACAAATTAGCCAGAAAAAGCAGCATACCGGAGGACTGGGAGAAATTCAGAGACCAGCAGAGGAGGACAAAGGGCTTAATTAGGAAAGGAAAAATAGATTATGAAAGAAAACTGGCAGGGAACATAAAAACTGACTGCAAAAGTTTTTATAGATATGTGAAAAGGAAGAGATTAGTTAAAACAAATGTAGGTCCCTTGCAGTCAGAAACGGGTGAGTTGATCATGGGGAACAAGGATATGGCGGACCAATTGAATAACTACTTTGGTTCCGTCTTCACTAAGGAAGACATAAATAATCTGCCGGAAATAGCAGGGGACCGCGGGTCAAAGGAGTTGGAGGAATTGAGTGAAATCCAGGTTAGCCGGGAAGTGGTGTTGGGTAAATTATATGGATTAAAGGCCGATAAATCCCCAGGGCCAGATAGGCTGCATCCCAGAGTACTTAAGGAAGTAGCTCCAGAAATAGTGGATGCATTAGTAATAATCTTTCAAAACTCTTTAGATTCTGGAGTAGTTCCTGAGGATTGGCGGGTAGCAAACGTAACCCCACTTTTTAAGAAGGGAGGGAGAGAGAAAACGGGGAATTACAGACCAGTTAGTCTAACATCGGTAGTGGGGAAACTGCTAGAGTCAGTTATTAAAGATGGGATAGCAGCACATTTGGAAAGTGGTGAAATCATTGGACAAAGTCAGCATGGATTTACAAAAGGTAAATCATGTCTGACGAATCTTATAGATTTTTTCGAGGATGTAACTAGTAGCGTGGATAGGGGAGAACCAGTGGATGTGGTGTATCTGGACTTCCAGAAGGCTTTCGACAAGGTCCCACATAAGAGATTAGTTTACAAACTTAAAGCACACGGCATTGGGGGTTCAGTATTGATGTGGATAGAGAACTGGCTGGCAAACAGGAAGCAAAGAGTAGGAGTAAACGGGTCCTTTTCACAATGGCAGGCAGTGACTAGTGGGGTACCGCAAGGCTCAGTGCTGGGACCCCAGCTATTTACAATATATATTAATGATCTGGATGAGGGAATTGAAGGCAATATCTCCAAGTTTGCGGATGACACGAAGCTGGGGGGCAGTGTTAGCTGTGAGGAGGATGCTAGGAGACTGCAAGGTGACTTGGATAGGCTGGGTGAGTGGGCAAATGTTTGGCAGATGCAGTATAATGTGGATAAATGTGAGGTTATCCATTTTGGTGGCAAAAACAGGAAAGCAGACTATTATCTAAATGGTGGCCGACTAGGAAAAGGGGAGATGCAGCGAGACCTGGGTGTCATGGTACACCAGTCATTGAAAGTGGGCATGCAGGTGCAGCAGGCAGTGAAGAAAGCGAATGGTATGTTAGCTTTCATAGCAAAAGGATTTGAGTATAGGAGCAGGGAGGTTCTACTGCAGTTGTACAGGGTCTTGGTGAGACCACACCTGGAGTATTGCGTACAGTTTTGGTCTCCAAATCTGAGGAAGGACATTATTGCCATAGAGGGAGTGCAGAGAAGGTTCACCAGACTGATTCCTGGGATGTCAGGACTGTCTTATGAAGAAAGACTGGATAGACTTGGTTTATACTCTCTAGAATTTAGGAGATTGAGAGGGGATCTTATAGAAACTTACAAAATTCTTAAGGGGTTGGACAGGCTAGATGCAGGAAGATTGCTCCCGATGTTGGGGAAGTCCAGGACAAGGGGTCACAGCTTAAGGATAAGGGGGAAATCCTTTAAGACCGAGATGAGAAGAACTTTTTTCACACAGAGAGTGGTGAATCTCTGGAACTCCCTGCCACAGAGGGTAGTCGAGGCCAGTTCATTGGCTATATTTAAGAGGGAGTTAGATGTGGCCCTTGTGGCTAAGGGGATCAGAGGGTATGGAGAGAAGGCAGGTACGGGATACTGAGTTGGATGATCAGCCATGATCATATTGAATGGCGGTGCAGGCTCGAAGGGCCGAATGGCCTACTCCTGCACCTAATTTCTATGTTTCTATGTTTCTATGATTATGGAGAGATTCTTGCTGATCTATATGCATAAAAAGTAAACTGTACAACTCCTCCCGCTTCTGTCGTGGGATAGACCGACTCCCTACAACCCCCCACCCCCTCCCCCCCTCTCCAATCTTTGCAAATCCCCAATTCTTTCCACTCCTTATCACTTTAATTTAATGTTTCAGGTATCTTGTGTTTTATGACTGTTGGCAAATCAATTTCTCTCCTGGGATAAATAAAGTTCTACCATATCTGTCATATGATGCCAGAACCATTGAAAGTCAGGAGTATGTTGATAGACTTAGTCGTGCTGGAAATGGTTGTTGGTTCGAGCTGGTTTGGTACAATTATTCCTTGCAGTAATCAGTCCAAGTGGGATCTTTGTCCAAGCCTTGCTACTCGCAGGTCCAAACCGTTTCTCTTTCTAACATGTCACAAATGGAATTAAATATTCTGCTAATGTCCTCATTTTTAAGCTTAATATGGCGGCTGATCAGATAAGGATAATTGAGTTGGTGATTTAGCAGATGTTGGTGTAACTCTCTGATGCAGCAGGGTCTTGAGCATATGGCTACAAGGTACATCCATGGGAATGAAGCAATTAGTACTTTCAAGATGATAACCACCCGCCTGCCTCATTCCTGCTAACTGGGGTGGATTAAAATTGCTCTCTACAGAGGTTTAAATTATTTTTTATGGAAAGGCATATGAATTGCCAAAGGCTATTTCAGTTAATTTTTTATAATTATTTTAGATGACATAATGGAGCAATTTTTATTCTGGAATGATAAAATTGATGGGGAAACATAGTCAGCCAAGTCATATGATCACCCAGCCGTCCATCTTTCTGAGGCACTTGGGACTGAGCAGTGGCTGAAGAAAGTTAAAGAACTTCAGTATCACGAAGCAAAAATAAATTAATTGTTAAGGTAGCTAGTCTTCAACATAGTCGAAGGAGGTTGAAGGAGGTCTTCGACATGACATTTTTTCAAAAGGGCCCTCCCACTTGGGCGACCTTATTGGCGAGTTTAGAATAGTTTTTAAAAAATGACGTTGAAGACCTCCTTCGACTATGTTGAAGACCTCCTTTGACCTCCTTCGACTATGTTGAAGACTGGCTACGACTAACTTCGGGAAAATTGGACCGAATAGTGGAGAGTGAAGATGACCTCCTTTTATCTCCTTCAACCTCCCTTCGACCTCCCTTCGATTATGATGACGACTATCTTTGATTACCTTCAACTACCCTCGATTACCTACGACTAACATGCCGACCTACTACGACCTACTATGACTAAACCTACGAGTATAAAAAGTATCAATTTTTTTCCATGGCGACCTTTTTTTAATCGCGGGCATTTTTTAACATATTGAAAAAAAGCCGCGACCTAGCTGAGGCCTTGAGTACGCAGAGACCACTCTCGAGCATGAGGGAGAGTTGTGAAGGCCTCCTACGACCTTGTGTCGACCATGCTGCGAATATGAGTCGAGGGCAAACTCGCCAGAACTCGCGGATAAGGTCGCCCAAGTGGGACAGGCCCATAAACTCTTCTAAACTCGCCAATTAGGTCGACAAGTGGGACAGCCCCTTAAGTCTGAGACCGTGTGTGGCACAGTCAGAGTAACCATGTGCTAGTCTGATCGATAGTGACTTCTAATTCTTACGGTGGCATAATGGCACAACAATAGAGTGGATTACTTATAGCACCAGAGAACCGGGTTCGATTGTGATTACAGATGCTGTCAGTATGGAGTTTGTACGTTCTCCCTGAGTCCGTGTTGGTTTTCTCCGGGTGCTCCGTTTTCCACCCACACTCCAAAGATATACAAGTTTGTAGGTTAAGTGGCTTGATAAAATTATAAATTGTCTTAGTTTAGTTTAGAGATACAGCACGGGAACAGGCCCTTAAGCCCACGGAGTCCACGCCGACCAGCGTCATTAACGCTATCCTTGACACACTTGGGGCAATTTACAATTTTACCAAGCCTATTAACCTACAAACCTGTACGTCTTTCAAGTGTGGGAGGAAACCGGAGCTCCCAGAGAAACCCCACACCGGTCACGGGGAGAACGTACAAATTCCATATAGACAAGCACTGCATCGGATAGCATTAGTATGTGGGGATCGCTGGTCAGTGCCGACTCAATGGGCCGAAGGGCCTGTTTCCACGCGGTATCTCTAAACTAAACTAAACTATACTAAATTCTTGCACTATATGTTCTTGAATAATTAAGTGGCCAAGTGTACTGTCTTAGCTTGTGTGCTATCAAATTAACCTGATGCGGATGTTGCCGCCTTGATTTTGCTTTATCCTCTTTCTTTGTTGCTTTACTATGAAATCAGACAATACTTATCCAGGCATTGAAGGCGGATGAAGTAGCTTTAGCTAAAGAGGGGTTGCAGAATCATAGAAACATAGAAACATAGAAAATAGGTGCAGGAGTAGGCCATTCGGCCCTTCGAGCCCTTCAATATGATCATGGCTGATCATCCAACTCAGTATCCTGTACCTGCCTTCTCTCCATACCCCCTGATCCCTTTAGCCACAATGGCCACATCTAACTCCCTCTTAAATATAGCCAATGAACTGGCCTCAACTACCTTCTGTGGCAGAGAGTTCCAGAGATTCACCACTCTCTGTGTGAAAAATGTTTTTCTCATCTCGGTCCTAAAAGATTTCCCCCTTAACCTTAAACTGTGATCCTTTGTTCTGGACTTCCCCAATCATCAAAGTTTCCTTTCCTACCCCATTTGTCCATTACAAGGTTATTTTAAACAATTCTGCAGCTATTTTCTAGGGAAAAGTTCAATTAGAAAATTAAAAACTAGCATTGTTGGTTGCAGACATAGTGCCGAAACAGATGCTTTGGAACCTTGCATTCGAAGGGGAGTTATTTTAATGACTCATTGCACAGCTAAGGTGTGTGCTGTATAACATTCATCTTCAAAGCATCACTGCATGGTCCAGAAGAGCCAGAGGCAAGAAGATCTGGCAAAGATTCAGCATAATAATCCGTCCACTGAGTCTGGGTGGAATGAGGAGGGTGAGATACGGGATAGAGTGATGTTTAATTGAAGAAATGAAAAGTTGGCCGGTCTGGGATCTGTGTTATCACACTCAGTATATCACAATGCCTGCCGAAGGAAAGGACCCAGGAGAGTCACATAATTGGCCTCGTAGCTGGGAGAAGATTGACTTTCTTGATAGGAAAGGTTGCTTTGGTTCAACTGCAGGCTGTAAATCATTGCAAAATTTCAAGCAATGTTATTAGATATTCTGAGCTACACATAGTAAATTACCAAAGAGCAAAATAGGGCAATGCGATGTCAGCAAATACCAGCTCCGACAGGGGATGGGTCCTAGATAGTTGCGGAGGACTTCACTAGCTGCAACATCAACCATGCATTGAAGAACTTTAATCAGGAACAGTTGTCAGCAGTGTTCTGGGCAGTTAACTGGTTTCTTGACCACTTCCAAGGTTGATACAAGTATTATGATGGAAACGAATGGCATCTTCATTCAATCACAATTGTATCTGTATGTTCTATTGCTATTTTAAAGATTAATAGCCTTAAAATTGGATTGCACGGCAGTGTGTTCTTACAGTGCACAGCAATCCAATGGCAACATAACCCATAGCAAATCAAGTCAGTGATTGTTTTTGTATGAAATGATGTCAATCACAAGATTGGATTTCAGTCTTCCAGTTGGAATCCACTATGCTACATTTAGTCCCGGGGATTACTTGTAATGGCGTCTGTTGTAATACAACCCTAAGGCGATTTATTCCGGGTTACATGGATTTTGTAGTTACTTCTAAACAATATGCATAGCTGTTGCTTGGCTGTCATCATGGATAGTGTGCCTGTAAAGGCTGACTCCGTTCTCGGATTACTGTGGAGTAAAGAAGCAGCAACTGTGATACACGGCGAGTGCCAAAATCACAACTAAACACATCTTTCTGGGTGCAAACTATGCTGGTACCCATGCACTCTTCTTTGCAACCAATTTTGTGACCCAATTTGGTACTAACACCATATTTTTTGAGGCCAAGAAAGAAGAAATCCCATTTTAGGCAACATTATTACTCCAAGACATTTTGACTTGGTTATTTGATGGTGGGGGTAGGGTGAGTGCAAGGTGTGACGAGAAAATGACTTAAAACAATATGTATTTTTAGAAACAAGGAACTGCAGGTGCTGGTTAATACACAAAAGGACACAATGTACTGGAGTAACTCAGCAGGTCAGGCAGCATCTCTGGAGAACATGGATAGATGACATTTTGGGTCAGGATCCTTCTTCAGCCTGAAGAATTCTTCACTGCAGTCTGAATGAGGGTCCTGACCCAAACCGTCACCTATCCATGTTCTCCAGAGATGCTGCCTGACCTACTGAGTTACTCTAGCACGTTATGTTCTTGTAGGTATTTTTATGTGTCTTTCTGTTTATTTTTAGCCAGAACTAATGGGAAGCTGGTCCATGCTTATTGCATTGTAATTCTGGTTTTGTAATATTGAATGCTTTCTCGTCCCTAATGGTTGCGAAGGATCGAGCCATTTGTTCTACAGGTAAAGGATCTAGCCATGTCCTTAGAAACTACATGAACTGAGCAGTGGGAGTATTCACAGACAACTTTAATCTCTTCCTACTCCGTTCTGAGGTCAGAGAAACATAGAAACATAGAAAATAGGTGCAGGAGTAGGCCATTCGGCCATTCGAGCCTGCACTGCCATTCGATATGATCATGGCTGATCATCCAACTCAGTATCCCATCCCTGCCTTCTCTCCATACCCCCTGATCCCTTTAGCCACAAGGGCCACATCTAACTCTTAAATATAGCCAATGAACTGGCCTCAACTACCTTCTGTGGCAGAGAATTCCACAGATTCACCACTCTCTATGTAAGCGGTCCCCACTTGCTTAATGAAGACCACTATCATCCCAGTGCTGAAGAAAAGCAAGATCTCATGCCTTAGCGACCACCATCCAGGGTTTTTTCCTGGGTGGTCGGGTTTCCTCTCACACTCCAAAGACCTACCGGATTGTAGGTTAATTTGCTTTGCTAAAAGATTATTAATGGTCCCGAGTGTGTAGGATAGCGCTAATGTACTGGGATTGCTGGTCGGCACGGACTCAATGGGCCGAAGGGCCTGTTTCCACACCGAATCTCTCAACTAAATAAAACTAAAGACAACCTGCAAAGACAAGTTTTTTGTAGGTGAGTGACACTTATTTTGACTTTAAGATCAATTCAAGCACATGTTTAATTATTACTTTCAACAAGTTCTGTAAATCCACGGTCTGTCTAAGTTTGTCTTACAGATTTTGTCTTGCAAACATACGCAAGTATCTGAACTGTTCTCATGTTAAAGTGACAGTCATCCTAACTTACAGAAACTTTGCCCGTGATCTATGCCCCAGCTGGCTTAAGCTAAATCTGACATTTATTTGCTCAACTACTGCTATGACAACACCAAGCATAGCTCCACAGGACAACTGGAAACCCTACTTTTGATAAATATGCCTCTTACTTTCATGGCTGGAACTGGCATTTATTTGGAGTTTAGGAATCTCAAAAGTGAAGGCATTCAGCAAGGACACTCATTCCCTTACAAATATCTCCTTGGCATTGTCCTTCCATCGACACTCCCTCATCTATCTGATGTCTTTCTCCAGTTTTTCACTTGCTTCTGGACTCATGAATGCGGACCATTTCTCTTTTTGCAGGCACAGTGGTGTAGTGGTAGTGTTGCTGCCTTTCAGCACTAGAGACCTGGGTTTGATCCTGACCAAGGCTGCTGTCTGTATGGACTTTGTACATTCTCCCCGTGACCGGGTGGGTTTCCTCCGGATGCTTCGATTTCCTTCCACATTCCAAAGACATTCGGGTTTGTAAGTTAATTGGCTTTTGTAAATTGTCCTTACTCTGTAGGATAGAACTAATGTATGGGGATTGCTATATAAAAATGTATACATTTTTACATTTATAGCAAGCCAATTAACCTACAAACCTGTACGTCCTTGGCGTGCGGGAGGAAACTGAAGATCTCGGAGAAAACCAAATCGGTCACGGGGAGAATGTACAAACTCCATACAGACAGCATCCGTAGTCGGGATTGAACCTGGGTCTCTGGCGCTGAAAGCGCTGTAAGGCAGCAACTCTACCACGTGATTGATGGTCGGTGTGAACTCTGTGGGCCCTATGGTCTGTTTCCATGCTGTATCCCTAAACTAAAATAATTGGGCTCCTACAATGCTAAAGAAGTTGATTGCTTTCCTGCAATCATTCGGCATTGTACACTAAAATTGAGCTGCCTTGGAATAATTTGCATCTATAACTGAGCTGCCACAAGCCATAAATTGACTGATTGGCACTCCTGAAGCAGGCTGGAATGAAAATTGGGTTTGTCCTCATTATTCCAACGAATGAGCACAAGAAAAACTATCTCAATTGAAACGCGTTTGAAAATGCCTCGGCTCTGTCATAATGTTTGGACTGCGAGAAGCAAGATAAAACCTCAGGACCTCGCAGGCGCCATCGCTGGAGCCTGCGGACTTCAACGAAGTGGAGCTCGCAGTCTCTGATTAGAGACCGACTTCGGGAACTCCAAGCCGCGGGAGCTTCGACCTCCCCGACGCAGGAGCTTTGTCCTCCCCGACACGGGAGCTTTGATCGCCCCGATACGGGTGCATTGACCGCCCCGACACGGGAGCTTTGACCGCCCCGACACGGGTGCTTTGACCGCCCCGACACGGGTGCTTTGATCGCCCCGATACGGGTGCATTGACCGCCCCGACACGGGAGCTTTGATCGCCCCGACACGGGTGCATTGACCGCCCCGACACGGGTGCTTTGACCGCCCCGACACGGGTGCATTGACCGCCCCGACACGGGTGCTTTGACCGCCCCGACACGGGAGCTTTGACTGCCCCGATAGTGGGAGGTTCGATAGCCGGCTGCGAGAGTTTCAATCGCCCCGACTGCAGATGGTTCGACTACACCAATCGCGGAGAAAAGGAAGAAAGAAGATAAGACTTTGTTGCCTTCCGTCACAGTGGGGAATGTGGAGGAGCCGCTGTGGTGGATGTTTATGTCAATTTTTTATGTAGTTGTGTGTCTTGTTGCTCTTTTGGTGTGACAGTATGGCAAACCAAATTCCTCGTATGTTGCAAAACATACTTGGCTAATAAATTATGATTATGATTATGAAATATTTCTTGCAATGACAGTCTTGGTGAATAGATCCAGTAGGTGTGATACAGCAGTCTTTTGTGAGTTGACTTGCTCATATTTCACCACTGATTCACTTTCCTCATATGTAAATCATGTAAATCAGATTACAGAACCCATATTAGCAAATGATGTTCATAAATTCTAGGAGCAGAATTAGGCCATTTGTCCAATCAATTCTACTTCACCATTCAATCATGGCTGATCTATCTTTCCTTCTCCATTCTTCTGCCTTCTCCCATTAATTGTAATTGTAATTAATTTATTAGCAAAGTATGTAAACATACAAGGAATTTGATTTACTTTGAGGGCCTGTCCCACTTGGGCGTCATTTGCGTGTCACGCAGGTGGTGCGGGAAGATTTTGTGAATCCCAGAATCCTGGGGCGACGCGCGCGATCGCGTGTCACTGCCTATGCCACCACGTCTCACCACATGCCATGCGCGCGTAATGCATGCCATGCTCGCGTCACGTACGTGTCACGACGCGCGCGTGACGAGTAAAAGATGTTGCGTCGTGCGTCGTGACGCGTAAATAATGCCGCGTAAATGACGCGCAAATAACACCCAAGTGGGACACGCCCTTTACTAATCAAGACTCTATCAATCTCCACCTTGAAAATATCCATTGCTTTGTTATGGATCAGTCCTCTCCAACAACCAGAGATTGGTGGTGAAATTGATCTTTAACAAAGCATTTTGGTCTAGATTAAGTCTTAGCAAGATTAATTACTATGTATTTGCTGATAGTGATTTGGAAGGATGCAGGGGACGGTAAAAGGGAGAGCTCTAGTTAATGCAGCCTATGATTCTTCAACTGTCACATTTCAATTGCGTACTAGCACTGTTTTACAGTATCACTATATCTCTTCTTCCAGCGGATCCTCACTTTATTCATTTATATCTGATGATGATCCACTCTCTTTAATTAGAGTGGATATTCATTGCAAAATAAAAGGCCTGTGGGAATGATAAAACATTGTTTACTTTGCTGAAGCCAGAATCTGTTTTTTTGTAATGAGGGAGCAGTCATCTTGAAGAGCATCAAGGTATTTGGATTTAAACATTAACAAGTTTTTATCTTATGCAACACATTGCACACTTTCACTAGAATTCTTCGCATCATTGGAAATCTTTGACTTGAATGTCATAGATATTTAAAAAAATAACTTTAGTATGAACAATTTTATACCATGTTGAGAATCAGCAACTTTTGGTTAAAATTCTTTCCACTGTAAAATCAGACTAATTGCAGAACACTTTTAACATTGTCATTAAATTTGAGTGACAGGATTTTCTTAATAGCTTGGAAATTGAATTAATTTGATATCAAGGGACAAGAGTGTTTAATAGCCAAATGTACTGGCAACAGATCAATGAAATTCTTACTTGCTGCAGGGCAAGCAATAAAAATAAGTAAATATACAATAATCTATAATGCAATAAGTTAATAATCACACAATGTAACCACAGATTAATGCAAGACTAAAATCTGTAGTGGAATCCAAACCTAGCCGACAGAAGATCACAGTAGCTGAGGAAGTGGTTAGTGTTAACTACAATAGAGAATAGGTGCAGGAGTAGGCCATTCGGCCCCTTGAGCCAGCATGGCTGATCATCCACAATCAGTACCCAGTTCCTGCCTTCTCCCCATATCCCTTGGCTCGGCTATCTTTAAGAGTTCTATCTAATTCTCTCTTGGAAGCATCCAGAGAACTGGCCTCCACTGCCTTCTGAGGCAGAGAATTCCACAGATTCACAACTCTCTGCGTGAAAAAGTTTGTCCTCATCTCTGCTCTAAATGGCCTACCCCTTATTCTTATACTGTGGCCCCTAGTTCTGGACTCCCCCAACATCGGGAACATGTTTCCTGCCTGTAGCGTATTCAATCCCTTAATAATCTTATGTTTCAATAAGATACCCTCTCATCCTTCTAAATTCCAGAGTTTACAAGCCCAGCCGCTCCATTCTATCAACATATGACAGTCCAGCCATCCCGGGAATTAACCTCGTGAACCTACGCTGCACTCCATCAATAGCAAGAATGTCCTTCCTCCAATCTGGAGACCAAAACTGCACACAATACTCCAGGTGTGGTCTCACTAGGGCCCTGTTCAGCTCCAGAAGGACTTCTTTGCTCCTATACTCAACTCCTCTTTTTATGAAGGCCAACATGTCATTAGCTTTCTTCACTGCCTGCTGAACCTGCATGCTTACTTTCAGTGACTGATGAACAAGGACACCTAGATCTCGTTGTACTTTTCCTAACTTGACACCATTCAGATAATAACCTGCCTTCCTGTTCTTGCACCAAAGTAGATAACCTCACATTTATCCACATTAAATTGCATCTGTGCAATAGAAGAAAGGCAAAACATTCATGTTATTGTGCTGTAATCTCGCTAGTGTTTATATTATAGGATAAAACACCTTGTGTTTTGTCGCTAGTGTTCATTTTCTAACTTCTAAATCTACGGCAGAATCCATTTTTTAACTTTTAAATCTTTAAACTCTTTCACATCCACTGGCTCTCCCTTGTCCATTTTCCTAGTTACATCTTCAAAAAATTCCAGAAGATTCTAGGAAAGCACGATTTCCCCTTCGTAAATCCATGCTGACTCGGACCGATCCTGTTACTGCTATCCAAATGTGCCACTATTTCATCTTTTATAATTGACTCCAGCATCTTCCCCACCACCGATGTCTGGCTAACTGGTCTATAATTCCCTGATTTCTCTCTTCTTCCTTTCTTAAAAAGTTGGATAACATTAGCTACCCTCCAATCCAAAGGAAATGATCCTGAATCTATAGAACATTGGAAAATGATCACCAATGTGTCCACAATTTTTAGAGCCACTTCCTTAAGTATCCTGGGATGCAGACCATCAGGCACTGGGTATTTATCAGCCTTCAGTCCCATCAGTTTACCCAACACCATCTGCCTTGTCGGCCCAAGACCGATCCAAAGTACTGGTTCAACTCGTCTGCCATTTCCTTGTTTCCTGTAATAAATTCATCTGTTTCAGTCTTCAAGGGACCCACATTTGTCTTAACTAATTTTTTCCTCTCCACATACCTAAAGAAGCTTTTACTATCCTCCTTTATATTCTTGGCTAGCTTACCTTCGTATCTCATCTTTTCTCCCCCTATTGCCTTTTTAGTTATCTTCTGTTGCTCTTTAAAACTTTCCCAATCCTCTGGCTTCCCGTTCATCTTTGCTCTGTTATATTTCTTCTCTTTTATTTTTATACTGTCTTCCCTGTCAGCCACGGTCGCCTCTTACTCCCCTTAGAATCTTTCTTCCTCTTTGGAATGATCTGATCCTGCACCTTCTGTATTATTCCCAGAAAGACCTGTCATTATTGTTCCACTGTCATCCCTGCTAGGGTCTCTTTCCAGTCAACTTTGGCCAGCTCCTCCCTCATGCCTCCATAGTCCCCTTTGCTCAACTGTAAAACTGACACTTCTGATTTTCCTTTCTCCAAATTGACGATTAAAACTTATCATATTATGGTCACTACCTCCTAATGGCTCCTTTACCTTGAGTTCCCTTATCAAATCCGGTTCATTACCCAACACTAAATCCAGAATTGCCTTCTCCCTGGTAGGCTCCAGGACAAGCTGCTCTAAGAATCCATCTCGGATGCACTCCACAAACTCACTTTCTTGGGGTCCAGTCCCAACCTGATTTTCCCAGTCTACCTGCATGTTGAAATCTCTCATAACCACCGTAGCATTACCTTTGCGACATGCCAATTTTAACTCTTGATTCAACTTGCACCCTATATCCAGGCTGCTGTTTGAGGGCCTGTAGATAAGTTCCATAAGGGTCTTTTTACCCTTACAATTCCTCAGTTCTATCCATACTGACTCTCCATCTCCTGATTCTATGTCACCCCTTGCAAGGGACTGAATTCCATTCCTTACCAACAGAGCTACCCCACCCCACTCTGCTCATCTGTCTGTCTTTTCAATAGGACGTCCAGCCCTGAATATTCAATTTCCAGCCCTGGTTCTCTTGCAGCCATGTCTCTGTTATTCCCACATCATACTTGCCAATTTCTGACAGCCTCAAGCTCATCCACTATTTCTTATACTTCGCCCATTCATATACATCGCTTTATCTTCGGTATTCACCTCCCCTCTCACACTGGTTGTTATTGGCCCTGACCTTACTCTCTTATCCCTTCTCGTACTTTCCTTCCCATTCATTCGGGAGTTTTTTGTAACTTTTCCTGTACTCACTTCCCCTTTAACTCCATCTTTATACTCTCAATTTGTTAACCCCTCCCCCCCGCTATTTAGTTTAAACCCACACATGTAGCACTAGCAAACCTGCCTGACAGAACGTTGGTCCCCCTCCAGTTAAGGTGTATCCCGTCCTGCACCAGCCCCCCAGCCACACATTCAGATCTCATATCTCCTTGTTCCTGCCCTCACCAGCACGTACAAGAAGCAATCCAGAGATAACCACCCTAGAAGTCCATCTTTTCAGTCTCCTTAAACTTACGTTGCCGAACCTCCTTCCTCTTCTTCCCGACGTTGTTTGTGTCCACAAGCACAACTTGAAAACATGTACAGCATCTCAAATTAATCTCAGTCTGGTTGGGAAAAATAGATTAGAATGATTGTACAGTAAACAGGCTCTTGTTTGAGATCAATATTTAGTGAGGAAGAACACAGTGTATTGTACGTCTGTCTAATTACCTAACAATCTACTCCTTAAGGACAGAGTTGTTAATGTTTATTTCTTGAAATAAAATTGTTGTTGTGAGCCTTGAGTCAATTAAGAACACAGGTTATGGGAACAAGATTAGTGCACACAGCTTTGCAACTCCGCTTCTCTATTTAGTAAGACGATGGTAAATTGCGGCATCGACTGATTGTGGTAGGGGGATGGAGAAAGCTGGAAAAGAGGTGGGGCTGACAAAGTTTGGCATGCTATAGGTGGATACAGGTGAGTGGGGGGTTTAATTGGCAGATGGTTGGAAAACGGCCAGAGATGAAAAGACAAAAAGTGTGAGATAAGGTTTGTTTGTAAAGCAGCAACTGCAGTTCCTTGTGTCTTCATTAACATGTGAGTCCAGACTGAATTTCTGATGTGGATTGGATCTCCCACTTGACCAGTTTGGCCAACTTTCCACAAACCCCCAGCTTCCCTGATGTGAGAGCAGCTGGGACACAGCATCAAACTGTTTCCCAAGATTTGTGCACTCATCTACTGCAACTTCATCAATTAACTTCACAAAAATGACCATGCTGAGCTTTTCACCTTCTGTCTTATCTGTGAATCCTTATGGCACTCCCTTCATTTGGACATGTCAGTGAACTGATTTTCTTATTGCAAATCACACACTTCCTCTATATTGTTTTATATTGTAAAGGACTGCGGGTTTTCCCATTACCCTGAACGTGCTTTGTCACCGTCCAAACAATGCTCATAGATTAGTCTGCTCAAAGAGCGTTGTCTCAAAAATGTTGCCTATTTTTCTGGCTTATGTAATCATGTATTGTCTTTCTGCTGACTGGTTAACATGCGACCACAACTTTTTACTGTACCTTGGTACATGTGACAATGAACTAAACTCAAACTCAATGGTATGAACATTGAATTCTTCAATTTCAAGTAATACCACCTCTACCTTACCACTATTTCAGTGCATTTCTCCCACCGTCTCCCACTATCCCAGACATCTTGCTATTTTTGAATTGAATTGAATTGAATACCTTTATTGTCATTCAGACCTTACGGTCTGAACGAAATTTCGTGCCTGCAGTCATACATACAATCATACAATAATAAACAACACTAAACACAAATTAACATCCACCACAGTGTATCCTCCAAACATCTCCTCACTGTGGTGGAGGCAAAAGTCTTAGGGCTGCAGTCTCTTCCCTCCTCTTCTCCCTCTGCGCTGAGGCGATACCCCACCGGGCGATGGCACAAACAGTCCCGCGGCTCACCGAACCCCGCAAACGGGACGGTTCAAACACCGCGGCCCGGGGGTGGTCGAAGCGGCCGCCCTCAAGTCCAGCGGACGCAGCCGCTGGCCCACGGTTGAACCCCGGACTCAGGTCACCGCCGCCAGAACGCTGTCCCAGCCACCGGAGCACCGTTCCAGCCCCGAGCCGGATCGCCCTCACGTGAGTGCCGTTCCTCCCTCGAGCTGGGCCGCTCCAACAGGAGTGCCGTTCCACCCTCGGGCTGGGCCACTCCGACGGGAGTGCCGTTCCACCTCGAGCTGGGCCGCTCCGACGGAAGTGCCGTTCCACCTCGAGCTGGGCCACTCCGACGATAGTGCCGTTCCACCTCGGGCTGGGCCACTCCGACGGGAGTGCCGTTCCACCTCGAGCTGGGCCGCTCCGACGGGAGTGCCGTTCCACCTCGAGCTGGGCCGCTCCGACGGGAGTGCCACAGCCTTTCACGGGAGAGTCTCAGCCCCTCGCCAGGCCGCCTTCACGGGAGCGCAGTTCCAGCCCCGAGCTGGGCCGCCCTCACGGGAGCGAGCCTAGGGCGAGTCCTGTCAGGCTGCCTCCGGAGTCTCGAGGTCACCAGCTCCGCCATTAGGCCTCAGCGCAGACCCCAAGCTCTTCCATCCCTCAGCACTGCTCCAATCAGTCTAAACATAGAAACATAGAAACATAGAAAATAGGTGCAGAAGGTAAAGAAGGGTCCCTAACCAAATCTTTGTCTGTTGCTTTCCTCCAGAGATGCTGCCCGACCCATTGAGTTCTCCCAACAGCTTGTTGTTTACTAACTTCTTTACTCTGTTTGACAACACCGTGAAGGAGGACAGCATTAAGGTGACATGGAAATGGAAGAAATATAAGGGCCATCTGGTACTGAGTACATCAGTGACTTGTGCTTTCCAATTAGAAGCTTGGAGATTGGTAGTAAATTACCCAGTAAAAGAGTTTTATTTGTAATTAAACTAGTTAATTCTACCATAACAATGGCAGAAGATCCATTGAAACCCCAGGAGATATGAAGTAAACAGTTAATTAAAATGCTTCAGTGTTTATTTTTAACATTCATCTAGCTATGACAGGAATGCTCAAGAATCTGTACAGAAATGTTATCCCTCGACTTGCTGAGGTTCCACTTGATGATAAATTATTTTGTCAAAATGTGTCTATAATTCTGGTCAATGTGAAAGCAAATAATAATAATTTTTCAAATAATCTTAAACCATTTATTGGCGATTGCTTCGCTGGTAGGTATTCACCGAAACACCGACCTTACAATCCCACCTACACCCAAACAGTAACTCAGCAAAATGCATAAGCTATTTCATATAATTTAACTTAGAAATCCCACCATGCTCTGAATGAACCTGAATGTAATTAAACTCTTGAAGTCAATATGAAAAAGCTTATTTTTTTTAACTTGATTTAAATCCATTGTCAAATAGAAACTGATCTGCATGCAATTGACATGTAATAGGTTTGTGTACCTGATCACGGAATCTTCCAGGGATATCCTCAGGGGCAGCATGGTGGGGCAGTGGTAGAGTTGCTGCCTTACTGTGCCAGAGAACTGGGTTCGATCCTGACTACGAATGCTGTTTGTATGGTGTTTGTGACCGGTGACTGCATGGATTTCCCCAGGTGCTCGGCTTTCCTCCCACACTCCAAAGACGTACAGGTTTGTAAGTTAACTGGCTTCGGTGAAGATTGTAAATTACCCCTAGTGTGTAGGACGATGCCAGGGTATGGGGATCGCTGGTCGGCACGAACTCAGTGGGCCAAAGGCCCTGTTTCCATGCAACACCCTCTAAACTAAACTAATCTAAACTAAATCAGGACTTTCCAACTGCACAGCACCAGGCAATGAAAGGAATGGGTCATTCTGTGTTAACAGTCAAGATTCAGAAATGTCGATTTCTGATATCAGGAAATTGGGCTCTAAAGACTAAAAGGATTGTGCCGATTTACCTCTGAACTAATAAAAACAAAAGAAAATGTTATCTATTTACGGATCACCTTTTTATGGAGTCATAGAATTACAGCACCGAAACAGGCCCTTTGGCCCAGCATGTCCATGCCAACCATTCAAGTACTCATCCCATTGGACAACACTTGGCCATAACCTTTCACACCTTGGCATTTGAAAGCACTTGGCAGGCGCTTGTCCAGATGGTCCCTAAATGTTACGAGAGAACCAGCCCATGCCACCTTGACATGCCAGTGCATTCCAAATAGCAACACCATCTGGATGAACTATTTTTTTTACCTTGGATACCCTCTAACTTATTCCTCATGTTAAACCTACGTCTTCTGGTTGTAGATACCCCAGTTATAGAGGAACATTCTTACTATCCTCCCTATCTGCACTGGTCATGATCTACACGCCATAATCCACTTTTTCAAGAAAATAATCGAAGCCTATCTCAACATATCCATTCTCTGTTTATAATTCAAATACTCCCCTGGAAGCTCCAGGTAAATTACATCCACACCCTTTTCAGTGCATTCACATCCTTTCTGCTCTTATGCATGTAGTGATACAGCTGGGGTCAACATTTTCTAAAGTTGAAGAAGTGTTCCAAAGAACTGAACAAGCGTTCTGATGCAAAATGTGACCCATCCTTTTTCTCCAGATTCTGCCTGACCCGCTGAGTTACTCCAGCACTTTGTTTATATCTTTGGAGATATAGGGAGTTAGGCATCACCTCATAGATAGTAATCTCCGAAATGCTTATGCGTGCCACGTGCCAGTGAGAGATGGAGTCAGAGGACAAGGCAGATGAATGCATGACTGAAAAGCTGGCGCAGGGGCTTGGGTTCAGGTTTTTGGACAGTGCTATCTCTTCTGGGGCAAAGGTGCAAAAATAATAGGTTGTAATAGTGGTGGATTTTTTCTTTCCAAATATTGACTGCAGTGATAGGTCTGAGCCGTAGTGAGAGGTTGAGCAGGCTAGGACTCTATTCCTTGGATTGGGTAGACGCAGAGTCTCTTGCCCAGAGAAGGGGAATCAAGAACCAAAGGGCATAGGTTTAAGACGAGGGGAGAAAGTTTTAATAGGAACCTGAGGGGTAGCTTTTTTCACACAAAGAGAGGTGGGTATATGGAACGAACTGCTGGAGGAGGTAGTTGTGGCAGGTACAGCAAAGTTTAAGAAACATTTAGACAGGTACATGGCTAGGACAGGTTTAGAGGGATGTGGGCCAAAAGCAGGCACGTGGGACTAGTGTAGATGGGACATGTTGACCAATGTGGGCAAGGTAGGCCAAAGGGCCTGTTTCCACGCTGTATGACTCTATAACTCAATGGACGCCAACAGTTTCAGTTTGGAGATACAGAGAAAAATTGCAAACCAGCTTCACCGGAGAAAATATTTGTGCAATATTCTAAGAAGTGACAACAGAAGAGATCAGAGGGCCAGTTAGCGTGATAGAATAGAAGAAATGTGTTACAGAGATTTCAATCTGAGTTTCTGCTGCTGAAGGGAATGAGCCTCATAACTAGCTTCAACCATGAGCACAAGAAACTCTAAACCTCCTGAGACCGTCACTCTTAAACCCCTGAAAAGTTTCTCTGGGAGATGAATATCATCTCTGAGACAAACTAAGACTAGAATGAGGTAATTAAACCCAGGAAGATCAATCACATTTGCTGGATAGGGATGCCAAGTGGAAGCCAATAATTGTTTTAATTACTTTTTAAATATTTATAACGTTAGGCTCACTTGTGCCTCTGGAGAGTAGTGGTAATAGTTACAAATCTATGGCTTTGAACTTGGAATCAGACAGATTCAGAATTGGGAAGAAAGAACTGATGTGTCCTTGTAGATGCCAGTCTATTAAAGCCCTCTCCCCACCTGCCCTCACTACCATGTAAATCATATTAGATGGCCGTACATTTTATATTAATTGAGTTCCACCCATTTTGGTTTGCGTCTAAATCCTGTGAGACATCTCACCACAAATGATCAGGACACGATGTACTGAATGACCACGGGTTAAACCCCAAATCATATTTTCATTAACTTCTTTTGGCTTGCTGGTAAAAATAGAATATTTGTTTGGAGGCTCCAATGTCTTTATGTCTTTGAAATTCAATGCCATTGTGTGTGAACCTGGCTGTGTTTGAACGAGTGTCCTAGAGGCTTTCACTTGGGACGTTATCTCAATGGAAACAGATGCGCTCCCAACCTGTTCTGGGCACCATCGTGAAGCCACAATCTGCCAGTGGGATGATGAATGCCCTTTAGAAATATTGACATCTAACCAAAATTAGGAATAGTTGGACCAGTTCCACCAATTTAGTAAAGCATTTGTCATGAAAATTGTGCCGTGGATATGTTATTTATCTGGCTACACTGATCAAGCAGTCATTCAGAAAACCTACTGCAACCTTAACCCGTGCTCTGCCCAGCGCGTGTGAGATTGCATGCAGTCACAGAAAAACTTACTTTTAACGAGGAAGTATGGCTGTAAATCTAATAACATTCTCTTGAGTCCTTTTTAAAAAAAATTGTTTAAAAAATAGTTTTATTAGAAGTGATGTACAATAATATACTAAATGAATAATAATAATAATAATAAATTTTATATTTAATGGGCGCCTTTCATACAAAATCTCAAGGACACCTTACATAGTAAAACATATAATCAGAATAAAATAAGTAATAAAGACATCACAGAGACACAAATTAAAAACAGAATTCATTCCAAAAACAGAAAATCAAAAACACAGTGTGAAGAGAGAGCAGCGGCAACCAATTCGTGCCAGCGTCCACTCTCTCTTCACGGCAGCCATCTTGGACACAGACTTACAGGATTACATTAGACAAAAAAATCATCCCCCCACAATGGATACCACTGTGGAGGAAGGCACAATGTCCAGTCCCCATCCCCAGTTCACCCCAAAGTCAGGCCTATTGAGGCCACCGCAATTGCCTCTACGGAGGCCCGATGTTCCTGGCCGTTCTCACCGGGTGGTCTTGCCCCGGCGTCGGGAGAGTCCTCTCGGTGGCTGGGCCACCTGGAACGGCCGCTTCCTAGCTTGAGACCGCGGCTTCCGGAGCCGACAAGGACGCACCGAGTTGGAGCTCCTAGGCTCCCGATGTTAAAGCCGGCGCCGCCCTCTCCGCTCCGCAGACCCGCAGCCCGGGGATGTTGCTCTCGCCGGTCCAGCTCACCAGAGCTCCAGCGCGTCGCTCCAGCGCGGCGACCCAGGCAAGGCATCGCCCGCTCCACTCCGCTCCGCGATAGCGCTCCAACACTGTGCCGCCACCGAGGCCAAGCTGCTGGGCGGTGCCCGCCAGGAAACGGCGCTCCAAGCCCGCTGGTAGGCCACGAGGACGGGTCAGCGGGCAGCCCGGAGAAAAAGCTGCCACACCGACCAGGTAGGGACCTAGAAATAAAGTTGAAACCTACCCCCCACATTAAAAAGTCCATATCCCCTACAAACGAAAAACAGGACTCACTAAAAACTATAAAAAAAACGAATTAAAACGGACGTTCACCAAGAATAACATATTCCATTTCATGTACAATTTATTTTAAATTTAATAGTAGAGAAAAAAGATATGAAAAGCAAGAAATATAGAGAGAGAGAATATTATATAGCTCTTGAGTTCTTCTTTTGGTAAATTTATTTATGCATGAAGTAGATTTCCTCAGATAATAAACCTATAAATGGGACACTAGATGGTAAAAACGCTTATGATTTTTGCCGAAAAATAAGAATAGAAAGCTTCCTCTTATTGTTAATAACATTTTTTATGTCTTCTGTATGTTTTTCTTTTATTCATTCATTGTTTTCCCTCACCGAAAACTCTCCATTTTTATTGGATATCAAACATTTTATTGAGTCGTACAGCATGAAAACAGGTCCTTCAGCCCCCTAGGTCTGGGTCTATACTGACTATCAAGAATTCAATTACAGTAATTCAACACCATAAGAATTTAAAGAAGATAGACACAAAATGCTGGAGTAACTCGGCAGGACAGGCAGCATCTCTGGAGAGAAGGAACATTTAAACCAGCATCTGCACTTCCTTCCTACACAAGACTTTAATTTAGTTTAGTTTTGTGATACAGCGCGGAAACAGGCCTTTGGAGCCACCGATTCTGTGCTGACCAGCGATCCCCGCACACTAACACTATCCTACACACACCAGGGGCAATTTTACAATTTTACTAAGCCAATTAGTCTACAAACCTGTACATCTATGGAGTGTTGGAGGAAGCCAGCGAACGCAGACAAAAACCCACGCAGGTCATGGGAAAACATACAAACTCCATACAGATAGCACCCACAGTCAGGATCGAATGCTGTAAGGTCTCTGGCGCTGTAAGGCAGCAACTCTACCACTGTGCCACCGTGCTGACTCAGTATTTATTGATTCTCAATCAGTACTAGAAACCCTGGCACATACTTTTGCACCTTCTTTATTCAGCTAAAGTCCAGTTTTATGATTGCATGATGAGTTTATTGTCATGTTGCAGAAGTACGGTGTGGTAGAGATACAGCAAAAATCTTCCTTCCAGCAGCATCACGGGTGCATGGACAACGCACAAAAACCTAAATTATACATAAACTATACATAAATTATACATACATTTCTCAAAAATTCGAATGATGGAGGAAAGAAAAAGACTGCAAAAAAACAAAACATTAGTCCTAATCACATTTAGGAACCAAGTCCATCACAGTGCAAGCCATGATCCATAGTATTCTGTTGCTGAAGTAGGGTTAAGGTTATGCGGGTTGGTTCAGGAGCCTGATAGTTGCAGGAAAGTAGCTGCTCTTGGACTTCAGGAACTCGCACCTCCTGGACAATGGAAGCAGTGAGAAGAAAGCAAGCCGGAATGGCGGGGATCCTTGATGAACATGCCACCTCTTTGAGGCAGCATTTCATGTGGATGCTTTCAATGGTGGAGAGATCTGAGTCCATGATGGACTCATGTGAGTCATCCCTCTCCGCAGCTCTCTGTTACTGTTCTTTAGCTGTGAATGGCTCACTCAGATCAGGCATCAAATCTTGATACCTACAGCCTATGAGTATTGTACACAGTGAAACTTTTAGAGGCCTGCTTAGATTTTGATTTTTTGCAAATAAATCATCATTTTTAATCCAACTGATACAAAAGAAGCATTCATACATAAAATCATATTTTCATTTCTCTCAGCGGAAAGGCAATACATGTGTTGTCTTTCCGCTGACTGGTTTGCTTGCAACAAAAGCTTTTTGCTGTACCTCAGTACACGTGACAATAAACAAAACTCAAACTCACAAGTTCAAGTTCACGTTCACATTTACTGTCACATGCACCAATTAAGGTACAGTGATAATTGAGTTATCATACAGCCATACAAGCAAAAAGAACGTAATACACAATAAATTTAACATAAACATCCACCACAGTGGAATCAACATTCCTCACGGTGATGGAAGGCAATAAAGTTCAGTCATCTTCCTCCTTTGTTCACCCGTGGTCGGGGCCTTTGAACGGGGCCGTTGCCGACGGTCTGCTGTTCAATCCCGCTCATTGGGATATCGAAACTCCAGCGTCGGGATGGATCGGAACACTCCACGGCATGGAGCTCCCGAGTCGATCGCTTCTTACCGGAGACTACCCAGGGAGTTAAAGAGCTAGGCAGCTCCAGCTGAATGTTCTTTCTTCAATGTTCAACGTAATGTTCTTCTTTCATAGTCAGTCCTTTAGCGTCAAGGCTGACTTCCTTCCACCCTGCAGGTTCCGATGAGGCCAATGCAGGAATGGCAGAATCTCCCACAGATGGGTCAGGAGGTACCTGACAAGGCAGGATGGTAGTTTGAGAGTTGATGCGCTCCTTCTGCTGTTTATGAAGGGCATCTGTACACTTCAGAAGCAAAGCTCCCAATGCAGTTTCGTTATGTTACAAAAGTCACAATTTGAATTAAATTCCAGCTGGTAAAACTCAATTTCAATAATTTTAACAGTTTCAATAGTGTTACAGGTGGGGAAATACTTCTGATGGATTGCTGTGTTTATTTTGTTTGTTTGTGATAGCCTGGATCAACCCTCACTATTGCTATTTGTGAAATAGCATTCTACATTTTCTACATTTACATGTCTATTGAAAACAAACCCGCTCTTGCAACACAGCAGGGTTTCAAATAAGACAGCTTTCTGTTTCTTGTGCATGGTTGAAGTGCTGTTTTCATATCATTTTTATAATTCAACAGATTTTTGACCACTTAGCATTTCGCAGAACAGTGGTGCAGTTGGTAGAGCTGCTGCCGCACAGCGCCAGAGACCTGAGTTCGATCCTGACCTCAGGTGTTGGCTGTGTGGAGTTTGCACATTCTCCCTGTGACCCCATGGGTTTCCTCCGGGTGCTCCGGTTTCGTACCACTTCCCACAGACGTGCAGGTTTGGGGCTTAATTGGCTCCTAAAATTGTCCCTGGTGGATGAGAAAGTGGGATCACATAAAACTAGCGTGAATGGGTGATGGATGGTCAGCATGGGTGTGGTGAGCCGAAGGGCCTGTTTTCATGCTGTATCTCTAAACATTTCCAAAAAGTTTTGAGTATAAATCCTTTGGACACAAGAATACATAAAAATAATAGCAGGAGTAGGCTACTCAAGCCTGCTGTGCCATTCAATACAATCATGGCTGCCCTTAACTCCTCTATGCACATGATGCATATCCCTCCAATTACTGCATATTCATGTGCCTTTCTAAAAACCTCTTAAATGCCACTTCATATCTTCTTTGTGCTACTCCTCGCATTGCATTGCAGGCACTCAACATCGACTGTGTAAACAAAATTATCCTGCACATCTTTAAACTTTGCCCCTCTTACCTTAAAGCTATGCCCCCCAGTATTTGATGTTACCGCCCTGGAATCATTAGTAAGCTTTGCACTACAGAGCTTATATGGTCCTTCCCTGGAGCCATAATTTCTGAAAGGGGATAAATATGATGGCCACATCACATAAAAAACCTCAAGTAATAACCGTGTCTGAGGAAAAGCATAGGCCAGTAATGGTAATTGGTTTATTAACATCTAATATTATTCTCAACCTCTCCTGGTTCTTTGCCATTCTGGCCAATTATGAAGCCCAAATTGCATAATGCTTTTCATTTGTTCTGTTTCAGTCATACATTGGGGTTCTGTAGTCTGCCAAGTATTTGCCACGTAACCTTCAAATGTTACTGGTGAATCTCTATAGCACGTTATCTTTTATGGGTTACATCGACATTTTGGATCCATTGCAGTATATTGTTCATTATGCAGCAGATATCCACCAAATATCCTAAGCTCATTGCCAGTGTAATATCCATTGTTTTTGCCTCTATATTGCCATTTATTAAGGCAAGTAATCAATGTTGGGACAAATCAAATATACCTTACTGGAGAATGACAAATGCAATGGTTGATGCAGCCATTTTTATGAAAAGTCATACAAATGGTGCACATAGATTTTTAAAGTACATACAGACTCAATTTATACCACATAAGCTGAAAGTATGTTGTTGAGAAGTACCATAAAAGGCATCATAAATATAAATGGTACCTGACATGTGTTATTTGAACCGTTTTTGTAGTAAAATGTAATTTTTTATTTCCCAGGCAATTTTAACATCAAGTGCATAACTAAGTGATTGTCAATCACTTTAAAATTGTAATTCACTTTAAAATGTTCCTTCAAATCTGTCCTATGATTATCAGTAGAAGTCACCTGTACAATGATGTGATGGTATATAATGTTATATTTTTAATCACTTCCTGTGTTGCCACTCAGCAATTGGAAAATTAACAAATGGTGCAATGGAAAGTGGATCACAATCACCATAGTCACAGCACTATTGCAAAGAAGGAAAGTTTATTATTTGCTGGATTTGGGGACAGGTTTGGAAATGTTGTTATAATTCTTTTAATGTTTCTTGCATTTTTTCTAAGCTCGTACCAGAGGGTCAATCTGTTGAGATTAATTCAAAATTAGTAAATGCAATTTAGACCTTTCAATTTTTTCTTATAAATGCTAAATGGTGTCACTCACCCCGCCACCCGTTGCAATTTCTCGATAACTAGGGAATGGCCTTAAAATGACTAACTGAAACCTTAAACTTACCTTTTGTCGTAAAGACTAGGAAATATATACACTGCACTTTTAATTTCCACGGGGATTTTCTAGTGTAGATTTGTGGATCCAATGGGAAAAATAGCATCTTTAAAGAGAACTATTGATGATTAAAGCATTATAAGTGAGTGTCTTTCTCTTTAATTCACAGTTCAATTGTATTTCTATGTGATGATACAGATCCTATTGAATCTTTCCCCTCTCCCTTAATGGTAATTCAATGTCCAAATCTACTGAGAAAAAGAACCATTTAGATTCCACAGTGATTGCGAGCGAAGTTATTTGAAAAGTTAATTGGAAGGAAAAATAGTTATTTTGAAGTTTAAGGCTTGTCAAGAAGTAGAATGTCTTCTGGTGTGGATGGGGAGTTGACCGTGCTGGGGAAAGGAAGAGATTTATTTTTCTTTATTCAACGGTTTTGGATATTGCTGGCATTTACAGTCCAGCCCTCGTTGCCCCTGAAGTGAGGAGACGTTTTAGAGTTAATCACATTGGTAAATTTGGAGTCACATATGCAATAAAGATGCAGATTCCCTTCCCTTTATTTATAACGTGTTATTTTCACCCATTGATTTTTAATGTATTTAATTCGATTATTTTGAATTCTCCATGTGAAATTTGATATGATGTTTTTTTGATCAATGATGCAGAGGTCTGACTACTAGACTGACCAGTCAACCATTATGCTATCGTGGAGAAAGAAGAGCATATGACCCACAAGCTGGAGCGTCACCTTTTACAGATGTTGCCTGGCCTGCTGAGCTCCTCCAGCAGGTTGCTTTTTGCACCATCTGCAGTCTTATATGTCACCTTTTGTGTCGGGAAAGGACATAGAATTAAAGTTACAGCATTGCTGCTGATTTCATGGCTAGAATCTTGCAGATGTAAGATGGTTAAGCAATACATTTGTTGTATTGCTTATTTTGCAATTTTTAATTGTTGACTATTTGATTTTTTCTTTCCTGTAAAGCACCTTGAATTGCTGTTTGCACGAATGGTGCTATACAAATAAATTTGCCTTTGCCTTTGCCTTTGCAGTCCTTACCAGTCTATAAAGTGCTTGGAATCCAATTATATTCACATGTGACTGTTGAATAAAGAGCAACAATGCTTTCAGGCACTGAAAATAAATTTGCTGCTCTAATTGCCATTTTAACCAAAGATAAATAAAGAACAGTAATTAAAATAAACTGGACCTGACACTTCAAAAAACAGCTTCTTTCTATCAGCCATAGATTCAGTAAGACATGAACTCCATATAGATTGGATCTATAAATTGGCATGCGACCTGTATGCAAAAGCAATGCACTTAATGACATTTTATACATCAATGCAGACTTTAATCTTGTGTCGGAAGGAACTGCAGATACTGGTTTAAACCGGACAGACACAAAATGCTGGAGTAATCCAAAACGTCAGCCACATCTACTCTTTAGAGATGCTGCCAGTCCCGCTGAGTTACTCCAGCAATTTGTGTCTATCTTCGGACTTTAATCTTGGTGGAGTTATGGCCAGCACCAGGCCACACCAAGGCCTTCCAATAATCAATTGAGCCAAGTCCATGACAGGAACATCAGATTCCTTATGTGATTTGTTCATTTGATTTTCTTTCACAGTTAAACCACATCTGCATTACCATTCAGAGGTAGCTCACTTGTTATTTGACTGGTAATAAAATGTTTTAAAATAATATAGGCAAATTAGGTGAATGGGAAAAGATAATTCATGACATATATGAATATGGTTATATGTAATTTCATTATATATTTGATTCATGTCAAAAATAAAATCCTTCGAACTAGAGCCTTCATATTCATTTTTATCCTCGTTGCAGATATAATGGGTTACTTTAAAGTCATATTACATGGAAACAGGCCATTCAGCCTTCATAAACATTTGGTTCATATCACCCTAAATCTTTCCTATCCATATACCTGTCCAATGTTTTTTAAATTATTATTGTACCATTCTTAAATACTTCCTCTCACAGCTTGTTCCTTATACCTATGGCCCACTGTGATAACGTTGCCCATCAGGTTCCTATTGAATTTTTCCCCTCTCCCTTAAACCTGTGCCCTTTAGTTCCTAATTTTCCTACCCAGGGATAAAGTCTCTGAGCATTCACCCTATCCCTCATTATTTTGAGATCGCCTCTCAGCCTCCTGCACTGCAAGGAATGAAGTCCGAGCTTGCTCAAGTTCTCACTCTAGCTCAGACCCTCAAGTCCTGGCAACATCCTCGTAAATCTCTGCACTTTTTCCAGCTTAATGACATCTTTCATGAGGCAGGATGACCAAAATTGAATAAAATGCTCCAAGTGTAGCCTCACCAACATCTTGTACAACTGTAACATGATGTCCCATCTTTTATACTCCGTTCCCTGATTGATGGATGTCTGTATGCCAAAGGCCTTCTTCACCAATCTGTCTACCCATGATGCCCTTAATTACATCAACTAGACTAGTTTTTAACAGTTTTTTGTGAAGATTTGGTGAAATAAAGGCAACTGAATGCTATTTGCTGGGAACTGTGTACTTGTACTAGATCCCTCTGTACTACAACACTCCCCAGGCCCATACAATTCAATGTATGTCTCCCCTGCTTTGTCCTACCAAGATGCAACACATCATATTTATGTGAACGAAGCTCCATCTGCTATGCCTCAGCCCTTTGGTCCAGTTGAACAAGATCCCATTACAATCATGGATAACTTTCTTCACTGTCCACTATGCCACCATTTTGTGTGATCGATACTCTACAGTACAATAAAGAAAACAATTCAAACTAATGCATGACCAGGCATAAGTCCTTGTTCCATGGGAAATGATTTGTATTCTCCTGGCCCTTTTCCCCCTGGCATCTTCGAGTTTGCAAACAGATGTTTTTGAACTTGCTCCTATTCCCACTACTTTTGTGATTTACAATTCACCACAGGTCCATCCACTTGTTCAGTGAATGAGAAAGATCCCATGCAACAAAAGACATAAACTGTTCCTGACAAGCTCTTTGGGTGGAAGCCAATATAATTGCCACAATGAGAAAAGGCATGGTGAGGTCAGAAAAGTGTGCTGCAGCCTGCAAATCTGTACCTCCTTGTTGAATATCCCAGTATACTTTCAAAGTTGAATAGAGTTTGAATGGTGCCGAAGGAGTTTGGTTTGAATGGTTGGCCTAGATCAACGGTTCCCAACCTGGGGTAAATTTATCCACAGGGGGTAAATTTCACCTAATCAGGGGGTAAATATGTTTATTCTGGATTTGTACATATGTTTTCTCATTTCTGACTGTGTTTGGTATACCGGTATCTGTTCATCATTAGTTGTTCATAAATAAGTGAAATAACATTGTTATGTGCTATTAAAGTTGCCAGGGGTAAACGGGACGAAAAAGGTTGGGAACCCCTGGCCTAGATCATCTTCACATGAGGCTGTCTAATGCCAACCATCACCCTATGATTCGGACATCAACAGAACAGTGCATTGTTGCCTGTACAACTGTTTGTGTTGACCAATGAAGGTTTGTGGTGTGAAAATGAGGGGATGGGAATGTGTGCAGCTGACATGCAGGAAGGTTGTTTGAAATAGGTGATAGGGAGGTCAGGGTGGTGCTTCCAGTGCTGTCACCTGACAATGAACCCTGTGAACCTTGCTTGCCATCAGACTCTGAAGATGGGTCCTGACCCAATTCAGGCATGTCCATTCCCTCCCCACAGGCTACCTGATCCGCTGACTTTCACCAGTGCTTTATGTTTTATTCCCAGAATGAGCCTTTTTTTATTTACTTGTGCATTGCATGCAATTAGCATTGGAAATTCTCCAATGGATATGCAAGTAAACATAAATGTCCAATAAACTCACCCCATTCAGATGGTATTTTGGTGCAAACTTTGTGCAAATTGGTGGCATCTGGTCTTAAGAACTGTTGAATGATAATAATTCTTTAATGTTAGTATTGGTTGAAGGAGAAACATAGGCAAGAGATCAACAGGGTATGCATCTGCAGAGGGATTTCACGGTAATTTTCATAACTATCTGCAGTGAAATGCCAATCTGAATGAAAATGGTCTTGAATAGGGTATGGAACCTCCAACCTCTGGATCAATGGGAAGAATGACACCATAGGAAAGACATTCTTGCCATAGAGGGAGTACAGAGAAGGTTCACCAGACTGATTCCTGGGATGGCAGGACTTTCATATGAAGAAAGACCGGATAGACTTGGCTTGTACACGCTGGAATTTAGAAGATTGAGGGGGGATCTTATAGAAACTTACAAAATTCTTAATGGGTTGGACAGGCTAGATGCAGGAAGATTATTCCCAATGTTGGGGAAGTCCAGAACTAGGGGTCACAGTTTAAGGATAAGGGGGAAATATTTTAGGACCGAGATGAGAAAATCATTTTTCACACAGAGAGTGGTGAATCTGTGGAATTCTCTGCCACAGAAGGTAGTTGAGGCCAGTTCATTGGCTATATTTAAGAGGGATTTAGATGTGGCCCTTGTGGCTAAAGGGATCAGGGGGTATGGAGAGAAGGCAGGGATGGGATACTGAGTTGGATGATCAGCCATGATCATATCGAATGGCGGTGCAGGCTCGAAGAGCCGAATGGCCTACTCCTGCACCTATTTTCTATGTTTCTATGTTTCTATTGTGCAAAGGTGATATTATTACAAATACATAATATGCAAATATTTCAACTGCAAAATACTTAGAAAGTAATTTGCAATCATTGTAATTTAACCCGAGAGGCATCCAAAGATATTCAAATATATTAATAGCGCTTCGAAAGATTTGCTATTGGATTAAAAATTCATCATTGAGCACCAGGGGATACTGTACAACCTCTTCATGTGCAGGCTTTCGATATGATTCAACTACATCCATTTTAATTCAATAACTCACTTTCAGAAATATATTTTCTGAACTGTGAACTATTTTCACAGTTTGATCAAAATTCCTGGATATTAAGGGAATCAGCGGGTCCTTTTTCTCGGGCTTATTTTTGACAATAAAATGACAAGTTTGCTGCCTGACCTGTTGTACATGTTCCATACTTTCTGTTTTTATTTCTTATTTCTACTAGCTGCAGTTTTCTGCCTATGAAAGCTGTTGGGGAAGCTATGAGTTGAGGCAGCTTCCGGTTTCATTCTTTCCCACTCCCTCATTGGTGTCCCAATCTAAATAATAAAGAGTGGTCTGCCCAAGTTTCAGTTGTATTCATTTGGAGCATCTATCCTTGCCATCTTTACACAACCTTGCACGAGTCAAGCAAGAGATCACTGCAATATAGCATGTTATATAGACAATAGCATTCAGCTTCAGGAACACCAGAACTGATGTAATTTGAACAAGGATCTTTTCGATGTACAGCTCTGTAATGGGTGCATTCTGTACATATCACTTTTTAATAACTGCTGGTATCTGCATGAACTATTTGTATTAACTGACTGCCTAGGATATTTCTGGCAAAGCAGCAGTGTAAGTGCATTATAATGGTGAAATATGTGGCACTGTGAGAGATTATATCATGCTGGTGATAAAATGCTAATGCCCTTTTCTCATGCTGTACCTGACTTTCAGTCTCCTGCGCTGTTTCTGCAAAACAGCTGTTAAAATCATTTGTTGCTCATTAACTCACTTCTGTCCCAATGGAAAATGCAACTCGAACAAATCTATTTAATTCTGAATTGGCTGTAAATTTGCAATATGAACTCAGGTACCAGAGCATGCTTATTTCCAAGATGGAGTATTGACGATGTACTATGTATTATTTAAATGGACAGAGGCAATAGTGAGAATATATTTTATTCAGTATCTGTCAATTTGATTCACTTATGACTTAAGAACCTGACATTGTTGGAATAACCAATGTTCAGAGCACCTGTAACGTCTTGTCTGTAATGATGATAATGTGTGGTTCAGAAATAATGCACCCCTGATTCGGTTAACATCAATGACATCTGCAAAGCAAAGTGGAACGTTATCCAGAACCCTGTTCTGAGCAAGATTAAAGCAAAACTAAGAATGTAGAAGAAAAGAACTGCAGATGTTGGTTTACAAAAAAAGACACAGTGCACAGAGTAACAGCCAGTAAGGCAGCATCTCTGAAGAACATGGATAGGTGATGTTTCGGGTCGGGACCCTTGTTGTGGGGGGTGGAAAGAAAGGCAGGAGAGAGAAGGGGTAGGACAAGTGTAATGACAAGAGTTCAGTGCATGTTTGCTCCTGTTAGTGTGAAGGACAAGGCAGATGGGAGTAAGGAATAAGGAATCTTGGATAATGAGAGAAATTGAAGCTCTGGTCAGGAAAAAGAAGGAGGCATGGGACAGGTATAGGCAGCTGGAATCAGGTGTATACATGGAGGAGTTTCAGGAATGGAAGAGCAGACGTACAAAGGAATCAGGTGGGCAGGAGATAGCTCTGGCAGATAATATTAAGGAAAATCCAAAGCGATTTTATAATGGAAAGAGAGTAACTGGAGAGACAATCAGGCCCCTCAGAAACTAAAGTGGTCAACCTTCTGTAGAACCACAGAATATGGGCAAGGTCCTTCATTAGCGTTTCTCCTCTGTTTAAAATGTGAAAAAAAACATGAAGGCAGGGAAACTTGGGACAATTAATGGAGACGTGGTTGTCAAGTTACTGGAGAGGATTCAGAGGGATAAGTTATATATGCACTAGGATAGACAGGGGCTGATTGGGGAAAGTCAGTATAGTTTTGTACGTGGGAGATCATGAATAGGATGAGAATGTTCAAGTAAGTGTGTAGTAAGTTTGCAGACGGCACTAAGGTGGATGGTATCATTGATAGTGCTGATGGTTATCAACAATTACAGCAGATCAACTGGGCAAGTGGTACAAGGAATTACTAATGGAGTTTAATGCAGATAAGTGCGAGGTGTTACATTTTGGGGAATCAAAACCAGGGATGGACCTTCATAGTGAATAGCAGGGCTCTGTGGACTGTTGTGGACCAGAGGAATCTAGGAGTGCAGGTACATATTTTCCTGAAAGTGGCATCAAAGGTAGATAGGCTGGTCTGGAAGGCTTTTGGCACATTAGCCTTCATCGGTCAGGTTATAGTTGTACAAGATGTTGGTGAGGTGGCATTTGGAGTATTCTGTTCTGTTTTTGTCAACCTGCTACAGGAAGGACATTGTTAAGCTAGAAAGAGTGCAGAGAAGATTTACGAGGATGTCGTTGAACTTGAGGGCCTGAGCTATAGGGAGAGGTTGGGCAGGCTCGAACATTAGCTAGGATATGGGCCAAACCTGGGGTAGGTGGAACTAGCGAAGATGGGGCGTCCTGGTTGGCATGGACAAATAGGGCCAAAGGGCCTGTTTCCATGCTGTATGACTCAATAACTCTCTATGGCCTCAACTTCAGAGATAGAAACCCTAACTACACTAGTTCTCATTCATTATCATCATTATGTGAATCTGTTTTCCATTTCTCATTCCACATAATGGATGACAAAAATAGATATGATTTTGTGTGATCTAGTTGGCCTTTGAAGGACTTCTGCTTTGAAGTGGATGTTGCATTTCCAGTGGCACTCTGAAAACCGGATGGTGCCCGTAATGGCCGCCTCACCAACAGTTTGCCTCATCCCTTCTCTGTTTTTATTATTTTAAGTATGTCAAATGTTTGTTTTAATGTTTCCTGGCATGTTTTAAGTGGGGTGTGGGGGGGGGATCGGGGGAAACTTTTTTCAGCCAAATACCTTGACGGAGATGCCACTTTTTTCCTCCACCCCCCCCCCCCCCCGTGGCCTACAACATGGAGTGGTGTGGCCTTTCCTGGGGACCGGCCCGGAGCTTCAAGCCACGGGCGCGGCGCTGACTTACCATCGTGGAGCGGGCGATCCTCTGCGGAGGATCGTCAGCGAGAGTGCTCCGACTGTGGGGCCTGTGGACTTTAACACTGTGAAGCCGGGGTCTCCAGTAAGGAAAGGCCAACTCAGGAGCTCCATGCTCAGGAGTGTTCCGATCCGTCCCGACGCCGGAGTTTCCATCATCCCGACGTGAGGGCTTGATCATCGGACCATTGGCAGCCGCACTGCAGAGGGTTCAAAGGCCCTGACCACGGGTGAACAAAAGAGGAAGATGGCTGAACTTTATTGCCTTCCATCACGGTGAGGAATGTGGATTCCACTGTGGTGGATGTTTATGTTAAATTTTATTTTATGTGGCTGTGTGTATTGTTGCTTTTCACTTAGCATGGCTATATGGTATCTCAAATTTCACTGTACCTTAATTGGTTAAGTGACAATAAACGCGAACTTGAACTTGAAAACCGAGGTTACTTCCGTCCTATTCTATTTAGAATCTTTTCATTTAAAGAATGTATCTCTTCCCCATTCTCACTTCCAAAATATATTTTCTTTCCTTTGCTCCACTGTAGGCAATATTCAATGTCGTAAGGTTCACTTTTACAAATTTATTTGGCTCTATCAGTGAAAACCCATACCTTAATCACATCTGATTTGTCCGAACATTTACTGAAAGCCTTTATGTCAGCACCAGTTCCCATACTCCAAAAAGCATTTGCTTGGCAGATTGATGGCCTCAGTTTGAGGTGCTCATCTTTAAGAAGTCAATGCACTGAGGGAAAAAAAGACAAATTCATTATATTCAGTGGCTGGCCATCTGTTTGAAGGGAAGAATCTTACTAGCTTAACATTAATGGCTTCTTTGACATAAATATACTATCCGTGCTTTTGTTTAATGTGCATTTGAAGTACGATACGATATGATATGATAGAACTCTATTCATCCCCGAAGGGAAATTGGTCTGCCAACAGTCACAACACACAACGAGGTGCACGAAAACCTGAAATTAAAAGTAAGTTAGTGGGAATAAAAGAAAAAGACAAGCGACTGTTGGCTGGCTGCCGTGTGCACAGCCTTAACCGGAATGAACGAACAAACAAACAACCGCATGCATGCTTATCCTCTGGGCAGAATTTTGTAAAACTAGAGCACCCCCACCCCCTCTCCCACAGCGGGTCCCCCTTTGCTCTCCCACCGTCTCTCACAGCGGTCCCCACACGATGGTTCCAATTGTTCTTCATGGCGATCCCCTCCATGCCGGATCCCATTGTCTTCTCCTCCCCCCCCCCCCACGCTCATCGACCGCTGATCGCGGGTTGATCATGAGGCCTCACCGCCGCTGAGACTGCCGCTGCTGCCAAGGCTCCCGTTGCCGCCGCCGAGGCTCATGCTGCTGCCGACTTTAACTATATATAGTTAATCAGTATATCCATAGAGAATATCATGGCATCAGGATGCCCATTTCACCAAAAAACATGTTTGAAGAATGTCCTAAGCTGCATGTTTTAATATTTAATTGATGACTTCCATTTGTATTATTTTTTGCATTCATACTACTACCTCTACCTCTTATAATGACATGGCAAATGTCTGAAAACAATACTCCATCAACGCAGTATTTTACATTTTTAGAGAAAAAAAAGTGGGTGTACATTAAATTCTGTATAGGTTGAAGATTAGTTAGTCTTTTAATTTGCTTCTTCACATACGGCATTTATAAGGCCAGGTTGGGGGGAGTTCCCCCCGCCACGGGTACCATGTAATCCCGTGCTACCTGCTCCATGGTCGGATAGTCGGCGACTAAACCATCTCCCCCACCTGGTTTGCCAGGTGAGGAGGGGGCTGTGGACCCCCAGCAGGACCAAAAACAAGACTTGTCAAAGGGAGGATGAGCTCCGAGTGAACCAACGGCCATCCATACTTCAGTAGAAGTTGCGATCACTGTTGTACATAACATTGTAAGGCACCGTGCCCCTTGGTGTCTTCAACGATGATGATGATTTATAAAGGCATACGACTCATAAAGGTTTATGGGAGTTATTTTTCTGGCATAAGAGCAAAATAAAAATGCAAGAAGTTGTATCCCTTTGGTCTTATTTCAGTTGAATGGTTGTTTCTTGGAGTACACTTCACTAAATTGGAGTGTATTTCATAACATTCTGTGAACCCTCCAAACTGGACATACTCTTCAAGATCTTGACTATTCTTTCCCCTTGCAAATCTATATTTTTTCTCAGTTAGCCTATCCACTTATGGATAAGTAAAAATGTAAAGGAAATAGAATGGGAGTGAAGATTAAGAATGTTAAAAATTATCTTTGTAAATTCTGTTCAACATATGGAGTACATTTTTCAAAAGCTTTGTCTTCCTTGACCGAGCAGATTCATATGTAGATCACATTTCCTCTTTAATTACTTGGATTGGCATGAATTAATATTTCTGTGCCAGTAATTAGATTCACTGAGATGGCTAACAACCATTGCTATTAGTTTCCATTACTCCATGGAAATGGAGCATTTCAGATTCTGCAGTTAAAGTCAATTAGCATAACTTGGTGCAGAATTAGTGACTGTTTTAACCTTGGCTCAGTTTATGACATTATATGCCGAACAAAATGAGCATATAACAGCTATAAAATATGCTCTGGAATTTTCAGATAATTTCCATTTTCATCAAATGACACTTTCAATAGATATTTGAAGTTGCACACTGTGATTTGATACTCAGTTGTCAATTCAGTTCCCATTGCGCCATCAGTGTCTGTTCCCACATGTTCACAGCACCAGTGCAGTGATTGTAATATTAAATAGTGACCTTCCAAACATAGTTGAAATCCCAATGTGCTATTTTAGTTAGTGACTAATTTTAACCCAATGGTTAACTTTACTGCATACATTTGGATATAAAGAGATCAATGAATCCATTAATCCCACACTAACAGTTGATCTCAATTCAACTTTAATTGGTCCGACTCCTTTCTTTCAGTTTTTCAATTTGTGTTTCCAATACATATTGTTTGCAATTACTTGTGATTTAGAGAATGTTTTAATGATCTGCTTCATTCATGGATAAATGGACTACAGTTTCCAGCAATGGATATATTGTGTATGCGTTGAACACTGAAATAAACTTTGTTGTTCCTGGTGTATGGAGTTTAGTTGGACTGAGGAGAGATGGAGCTTTGCCTAATCATGATATTCTTAGTATCCTTTGGTTGTCTATATGGTTGGAGATATTGTTTGAGGTATGATTGTTAAACAAGGTATGACAGGGAAATCTTCTAATCTTCACAATATTAAAACAAATCTGATTTGAGAAGCATCAAGACCAAATTCAATGCTTAAGTATGTGATCTTAGGTACTGGTGTCTCATCTAATCATCTTTTCTGATGTTTAACTTGGGAAGTCAATTTCAATTGAAGTTGAGAAATAGAGACACAAGATACTGCAGATGCTGGTTTACAAAAAAACCCATAAAGTACTAATTAACTCAGGGGATCAGGGAGCATCTTTAGAGAACATGGATAGACGATGTTTGGGGTCGGGAACCTGTCTTGAGTCCCAAGTCGCTATTAATGTTCTCCAAAGATGCTGCCTGACAGGTTGAGAAGTACTTTATTAGGACAAAGCAAACTGAAATGTGTATCACTTTAGATCAGCAGACTCCTTGGGAAAGATAACACTGGACTCTCCCTACAGGGCCCCGATCCAAAACTTTGTCTATCCATGTTCTCCAAAGATGGATCCCCTGACCCCCTGAATTACTCCAGTACTTGGTGTATTTTCTTGTAAACCAGCATGTGCAGTTCCTTGTGTCTCTGTTTCATGACCTCAATTGAAATTAACCTCCCAAGTTAAACAAGGCATCAGAAAAGATGAGACAGATCACGTTGGACTTGTCCCACAGACCGGGTGCTGTAGAAGACCTTTGCCACTATTTCCAAATATCTCGGACAATCAGAGATATTTGGAAAATTTGTAAAGAATTAAAAGAAACATTAGTAACAAATTAAAAGCAATTTTTTAAGAAATGTTTAATTATTATTAATTAATTAAAACACAGTCACAGTAATATAACAATTAATCAGATAACTTAACTGAACCTATCGTATTCATAGTTTATGCACTGCAATGGACAGATGTATATGTCAACAACACACCCACTAACAGCAGTTCTTCACCAAAGCACTGGCTGGATGTCAATGTGATTCAGCCCCAGTGAGTTGTTATTTCTCCTGGTAGCAGATTCAGCAGGGAAGGTGAGGAGGACCCATGTAGAAAATGTAAATCCTCCTGAAGCTGCACATTTATTTGAAGTTGGAGTGAATCCTTGTGATGGATAGAAGCCCTACTTTTTATTGGGACCTGAGAGAATCGCAGATGAAGGAGCAGCAGACGATAACTGAAATGTAAATATGTTTAGAAACAATCTTCATTTGCTTTACCCCATCCTTACCTTTTCTCACTGAAATTTATATCCATTTGTCTATATTTTTATCACAAAGAATAGCAGACAGTACAACCAAAAATGTGTAGTGTCTAAATATATAAGCAGATTTGCAATTCTGCTATGAATCTTACATGTTAATTTGGTTTTAATTTATTTTGCATTCTACATATTACCTTATCTCGCACCAGTTAATACATAATTATATTCATTAATAGAGTTAATTAAATGTTCCTAATCTGGATATCAACAAATCTGCAGAAGTCTCCTACATGAACTACAATTCTATATTGTTGCAGGTCAAATGAAGAATAAATAAAAACTGGATAGCTAAAGACTTACCTAGTTTAAACATAGACTAGGTTAGTCAAGTTTACACATACTGTTGAAAAAACCTTTCTCTTTTTGTTTCACTTTTCCCTCGGGCACTTTGAATGTTGTGTTTGTTGATTAATTATTTTTTTCACATTCTTAACCTTTCACTCTGATTTAAACCAGGATGATGCATCACATTTCCCACTTGGAACAACTATGGATGAGCAGGTTGATTTAAATAGTTGAGATTACTGACATGTTGCTGGAAAATGTCCCTCAATGAGGGGAGGGGCTTTTAACTGAGCTGGTTTTTTCTGTGGTGCAACAAATGTACAGGGCACCACGTATAAAATGGATGACAACTTCATCACATTTCCCAAGGGTACATAGAAATCATCTGGCAAAAACTGATCACTTTCACTGAATGGAGAATTTCTTCCTATAGGAAAGCTTCTCCGGTGGCAATATGTAGACATTAGATTTCTTTCTGTTACCTCACGTGCCTTATAACCATACAAAGTCATTTTACAACCACACCTCACTGCATAAGTATTCTGCAGTGGTATTTTTCTATTATGCTATTGCAGTGATCAGCAAAAGATTCAAATGCCTTCAAAGCATGAAGCCAAGTTGGATTTATTTGCATTAAATTTCACGCTCATCTACAGACAAGTATTTGATCACCTACCTCACAACCAACAATGGACCATTGTGGGTTCAACCTTTCCTTAATCATCATTGCTTTTTCCATATCTTTCATTCATTTGTGTAGGAAGGAACTGCAGATGCTGGTTTAAACCAAAGAGAGACACAAAAAGCCGGAGTAACTCAGCGGGACAGGCAGCATCTCTGGAGAGAACGAATGGGTGACATTTCTGTCACCCATTCCTTCTCTTCAAAGATGCTGCCTGCCCAGCTGAGTTATTCCAGATTTCTGTGTCTATCTTTCATTCATTTGTTCCATGTAACTTCTAAATCTCTCATTTTCCTTTCCCCTAAGTCTCAGTCTGAAGAAGGGTCTCGATCCGAAACGACACCCATTCCATTTCTCCAGAGATGTGGTCTGACCCGCTGAGTTGCTCCAGCTTTTTGTGTCTATCTTCAGTGTTTTGCTGAATCTCAATGTACTTAACAGCCAGTGAAATTCAATTTTTAATCTGGGCCCAGTGTGAAATTAAGAAGCCATTTTGTGTACAGGAAGATCAGACAAACAGCAAGAAATCGAATGCTTGCTAAGGCAGTGGGAGAATGTCAGGCTCAGTAGGAACACACTGGACCAAGAGGTACATCTGGATATGCTGTTGTTATCTCACCATCCAACACAAGGTCACTAAACAGTATTTGAAAATGCTAACTGATTGTTTCTCTCTGCTTTAAACCCAATTAAACCCACTCAAAGTTTTGACTTAGAGACAAAGAGCCACACAGTATGAAAACAGGCCCTTCGGCCCAACTTGCCCATGCTGACCAAGATGCCCCATGTACACTAGTCCCACCAGCTCACTTTTGGCCTTTATCACTCCAAACTTTTGCTATCTAAAATGCAGGGAACTATAGTTTAGTAAACTTAACATCCTTGTAGGGAAAGAAGCAAATACAGGGTATTAAATATGTTTTTTAAATGTTAATTCCTTGGAAAGCATGAGGCTGAGGGATGATCTTATAGAGGTGTATAAACTAAAGATGCCGTTAAGCTGGAAAGAGTGCAGAGAAGATCCACGAGGATGTTGTCAGGACACGAGGGCCCGAGCCATGGGGAGAGGTTGGTTGGGCAGTCTAGGACTCCATTTTATCCACTTCATCATCAAAGAAGCTATAACCTAAACCTTACATAAGGCAAAGGTTTGGGCACAGATTACCAGAATGGCTGCTGGAAATAAAGAAATAAACCTAGAATATTAACAAGCTGGCAGAAGTGCTGAAGCTACATTCAACCAAAAGTAAGGGTTGCAATATCAGTCACTTTTTATTACTCTTTTAAGACTGTCAGAATGGATATAATGCCACTTTGCAAGAATGGTTCTGCTTTCCAACTGTTAATAACTTGCCAATATGCAGTAAATTATTCGATAGTGCTCGTCACAGCATTAGGATTTTATGTTGAATGCAATATCAGTCACTCTTTATTACGGGAAAGAATTTTGTCAAAAAAATGATCCAGCAATATTCACCTTTAAAGAATATTGAGATTAACAGGAGATCTGTGAATGCCACCAAGAATAAAATGTTCGTTACTGTAGCACCACTGCATTTTTTGAGGATGATTTAGACTTTCACTAGTACATAATATATAATGTTAATTTGGCTACAAGGTGTCTAATGGGCACCTGGAAACCATCATTTAAAAAAAATATTATCTTTCAACGTGTAAATTAACCATTCAGTATTTGAACAAATTAGATTCTTCCCCAAAATGAAGCAAAGATAAGTACAAACTATGTAGTTCGTAATTAATATTCAGTTGGTAACGCACTCGAAAATGGATGTAGAGAGGATGTTTCCACTAGCGTGAGAGTTTAGAAGTGGAGGTCATAGCCTTAGAATTAGAGGACGTTCTTTTAGGAAGATGAGGAGAGATTTTTTTAGTCAGAGGGTGGTGAATCTGTGGAATTCTTTGCCACAGAAGGCTGTGGAGGCCAAGTCAGCGTATATTTTTAAGGCAGAGATAGATAGATTTTTGATCAGTGTAGGTGACAGAGGTTATGGAGGGAAGAGGAGAATGAGGTTAGGAGGGAGAGATAGATCAGCCTAGATTGCATGGCAGAGGAGACTTCATGGGCCAAATGGCCTAATTCTACTCCTGTCATTTATGACCTTATGCAATCCATTCTATTTAACCAAACAATGTCACTGTTTTGCTTAATTCTATGAGGATAGTTTTGCTCAATTCTTCTGTGTCTGGACACGTCTCCCTCTCATTATTCCAGCGCAGGACTTTCAACCAGGAGAGTGTCAGAATACCTCCAGTCTAAAGGTAGGGATGAGTAATTATGTGGCTGGTGAACTTTGGCATGGATGGAATATTTTGAGCAATTTGGAGTATTGTGAGCAATTTTGGGCACCATATCTGCGGAAGGATGTGCTGGCCCTGGAGAGAGTCGAGAGGAAGTTTACACAAATGATCCCAGGCATGAGTGGGTTAACTTATGATGAGCGTTTGACAGCACTGGGCTTGTACTCGCTGGAGTTTAGAAGAATGACCACGACCACCGCGGAATCAACATCTAGGGCTCGCAGTCTCGGGTGAGCCCGAGTCGGGAGCTCCAACGTCGCGGAAGGTTCGACCAGCCCCGACGCAAGGTTCGATCGACCGGCGCGGAGAAGCTGACATCCCCCCCGATGCGGGAGCGGATCGTCTCGACGCGGGGGGTCCAAACGCTGCCGGCTACGGGAGTCAAGATCGTCCCGTCAACGGGGGCTCGAGGCCCACGATCGAGGAAGAACTAAGGGAAGGACTTGAACTTTATTTTGCCTTCCATCACAGTGAGGAATGTGTAGGAGTCACTGTGGTTGATGTTCATGTTAAAATGTGTTTTTCAGTGATCTGTTACTTTTAATTGTATGACTGACCAGGCCAATGAAATTCCTCGTATGTTGCAAAATGTACCAGGCAAATAAAGTGTGATTCTGATTCTGATGCCAAATTTCCTCAGTCTGCTCAGGAAATAGACGTGTTGGTGGACCTTCTTGGCTGTGGTTGGCCCATGACAGATTGTTGGTAATGTTTACGCCAAGGAAGTGAAAGCTGTCAACCATTTCCACTTCAGCACTATTGATGCTTTATTTCTTTGATTTCTTTATTTCCAGCAGCAATTCTGGCAATCTGTGCCCAAACCTTTGCATTATGTAACTATAGGTTGTGGCTTCTTTGATGTCTTCCCATGCTTTCTGAAGTTGATATCTAGCACCGTTGTCTTGCTCACATCAAGGGAGAGGGTGATGCCCTGACACCATGTTACTAAGTTCTATATTTTCTTCCTGTACTCCGTCTCGTCCTTGTTCATTATCTTGCTGGAATTCATAGGTGGCTCAGGTAAATGGAATGTCTCTGAACCATTTAAATCCCATTTTGTTCACCTTCAAACCTCCCTGGAAGTGAGGATAGGAGTAAGACTTACCTGCCCTACCTAAGGCACAGCTATGTAAACTGCGATTGGGTGAAATGTGTTTTGCAAACATTTCAAAAATCCCAATTTGATGGGATTTTGTTTTAAATTTGGAAAATGTAATGGAAAATTAAATAGTAAAAAATGAAGAATGTAAAATACAACAGCAACACCAGCCCCAAATTCTGTTCATTTCTGATTCATTCTTAATAATTGAAAGATGTAGCATGGAAACGGGCCCTTCGGCCCTCCAAGACCACACCTAAAATCATCACCCATTCGCACTAGTTCTATGATATCCCACTTTCACATCCACCTCTTACACGCTATGGGCAATTTACAGGGGCTAATTAACATGCAAATCCATACAACTTTGGGATGTGGGTGGAAACCGTAAGCACCTGGGTGAGTTTCAAGCTGTCACAGGGAAAACGTGCAAACTCCAGACTGACAGCATCTGGGATCAGGATTGAATCTGGCTCTCTGGTGCTGTGAGGCAGCAGCTCTACCAGCTGCGCCATTACGCTGCCCCTGCATCACTGCGCCGCCCTGTGCTGTCAACAATAATAAAAAAAGACATATACTTGCAGAACCTATTCATCAAAGTAGAAATACCTGATGAATTGGGATGTTTAGGAAAGGTTTTTGATTAAGGATAACAGCCTTTTCACGAGTGATTGTAGTGGCTATCAGATTTCAGAGAACTGAGAGGTTCTCTGACTCTACACAGGGTGTGGTTTTCAGCCCTGCTTGATTAGGTACACCAAGTAGCTGCATCCAAGCTTCTATAAGCAGGAAATGCTTCCTTTCTCAATGCGCCAGCTGCAGTAATGGGCACATGAGTTTGAGATCTAATGTTGCTGTTATGCTTTCATGCTTCACAGCACAGTATCTCAGCTCCATTTTAACACCTGCATCTAGGGACCGGATGAAGATTCCTTTGCACATCCCGATGGCAGGTTTGAATGAGCGAAATATTGGAACACCCAATAGAAGGCATAAAGAATCACTGACGGATATTGCATAATCCACCAAGGAGCATCGTGTGGTTCATGGTGATGTATCGTGTATTTCACAACCTTGTTTTCAGGAAAGAACTCATGATAAATGTCCCAGAGGGCAGAAAGACTGATAATTATGTGGTTTTGACAGACACAAGCACAGTGATAGTGTGCTCACATTATAAATATGTAATTCAATTAAATCATTTGTCAATCTCAAAATATCAAGGCAGCACACGAGCTCAGCTGGTAGAGCTGCTGCCTCACTGGGCCAGAGACACGGGTTCGATCCTGATCTCGGGTGCTCTCTGTGTGGAGTTTACTGTACATTCTGAAGGCTGGTTCTCCTCTGTATTAATTCTTACCCAGTTATTTCTATGTCCTTAATATCCTTTAAACATGCCGAACCTCATTAGTTCTTCTGAGGAAGTAGAGGTGTGTGTGTACAAATGTAATGACAGATATAAAACAGCAGATTGTAGTTGCGAAATTGTAGTGCAATCTCAGATAGAGCAAAAAAAAGTACAATAACAGAATGACTGAATGAGGTAGAGTTAAGAATAAGAGTGTTTGGCAGTACATCTGGGAATGTGTGCGAGAGAGGTGATTGGTTCAGAAGTCTGACAGCAGTGAGGAAATCTGGACATCCAAGCTTTCGGGCTCCTACGGTATATCTTATCCCTAAAGGTAGAAAAGAGAAAAGAGTAGGCCCAGAAATGCAGGCATCTTTGATGATACTTATAGTCTTCCTGATTTAGTTTTAGTTTAGTTTTAGACATATAGCGTAGAAGCAGGCTATTCAGCTCACCAAGTCCGCACTGACCAGCAATCCCCACACATTAACACTATCTACACATACTAACGACAATTTACATTTATACCAAGCCAATAAAACCTGTACGTCTTTGGGAGGAAACCGAAGATCTCGGAGAAAACCTATGCAGGTCACGGGGAGAACGTACAAATTCCATACAGACAAGCTCTTCTAGTCGAGATTGAACCCGGGTCCCGGGGCTCTGGTGCTGTTAGCAACTCTGCCGCTTCGCTACCATACTGAAATGCTTTGTGACGTTGGACTATACCACTGTTGTTGGATGAATAACAGGTAACCTGAGTCAGAGTGCAGGATGGAGATCAATAAATTGGTTGAAGGATGCCAGAAGAATAATCTGGCTCTCAACATAAGCAAGACCAAGGAGCTGATTGTTGACTTCAGGAAGATTAAGCTGAGGTACCATCTACCTATCTTTGTAGATGACTTGGTGGTAGAGAATCAATAGATTGAAGGTGCCAGATGTACACATCTGTCCTCGACACATCACATTGTTGCATTCACAAAGCCAACTTCTCAAAGTCTTTACTTCCTCAGAGTTCGAGAAGATTCAGCATGTGGCAGAATATTCTATTTTACATCTGAAGTGGTGGAGACCATGCCGACTGGTTGCGTCACGTCCTGGTTCAGAAACTCAAATGCACAATAACAAAGAAGAGTACAGAAATGGTGACATTGCTGAAACCATCACAGATACTGACCTCCCACAATCAAAGGGATCTACAGGAAGCACTGACTCAAGAAGGTATAATATCATCAAAGACCCACCCAAGCAATGTTCCTCACTGTTATCATCAGGAAAAAGGAACAGTCCACCCAGATGGCTGGGAAATTGTCCACCCAGATGGCTGCGGAAGCTGGAGTCACCAAGATCACTCCAAACACTTTGTCAAAATGTTCTCAATTTTTAACTTGGCCTCGGAGAAACTCAATGCCGCCCGACTGGAAATATGGCTGGTAACTTTAAAAGTCTTTAAAAATATACAGTACATATAGTCATCTATTTTTATTATCATCTCCTCTCTGGCCCTCTACTAATTTGCTCAGATGGTTGGGGAGTCTTAACCTACCAGTTTTATTGAAAATTAAAGTTTGAGTGAAGTTATTGGGAGGCAAAACCCATATTAACGGTTAGACCGCATTTCACATTTCTCCTGCTTGAAGATTCATTGTTAGACATGGTGAGGGGAGGCAGAACGCTGGCACTTTATTACATCGAGCAAATTAAAATGAAAAGGCGGTGAGCAAAGAAGCGGCCAGAGGACATTGTGATCTACCATGAACGTCGCAGGATTTATTGCAGGATCATGCGCTGTACTTAAAATAGTACATATTGCATCTTACAGTGTGGTATTTCTGTCGCTCTTAACGTGATGGATCATCTAATTTACCGCGAACAATGTGACAAGAGATCTGCTTATGCGCCTGTGTCTGTCACACTTGGGTATCACACCTGATATATTAAATAGAGGTCACATTTTCTCATGATTAGTTCAAACACTGATTTCATTAAACAGAAACTAAAGACAGCTGAGGAGATAAGACCAGCCAGCAACCAGCCAGATAGAAACTTAGAAAATAGATGCAGGAGTAGGCCATTCAGCCCTTCAGCCCTTAGAGCCAGCATCGCCATTCAATATGACCATGGCAGATCATCTAAAATCAGTACCCCGTTCCTGCTTTTTCACCATATTCCTTGATTCCTTGCGCCCTAAGAGCTAAATTTAACACTTGCTTGAAACATCCAGTGAATTGGCCTCCACTGCCTTCTGCGGCAGAAAATTCCACAGATTCACAACTCTATGGGTGAAGATGTTTTTCCTCATCTCAATCTGGTCATGGTGGCGCAGCGGTAGAGTGGCTGCCTTACAGCGAATGCAGCGCCGGAGACCCTGGTTCAATCCTGACTACGGGTGCTGTCTCTACAGAGTTTGTACGTTCTTCCCGTGACCTGCGTGGGTTTTCTCCGAGATCTTCAGTTTCCTTCCACACTCCAAAGACGTACAGGTTTCTACGTTAATTGGCTTGGTAAATGTAAAAATTGTGAAAAATGTAAAAATTGGCCCTAGTGGGTGTAGGTGTATGATAGTGTTAACAAGCGGGGATCGCTGGTCGGAGCGGACCCGGTTGGCCGAAGGGTCTGTTTCCGCACTGTATCTCTAAACTAAAACTAAACTAAACTAAACGGCCTACCCCTTATTCTTACACTGTGACCCCGGGTTCTGGACTCCCCCAACATCAGGAAAAATTTTCCTGCATCTAGTTTGTCCAATCCTTTAAGAATGTTATATCTTTCTATAAGACCCGCTCTCATCCTTCTAAATACCAGTGAATTTAAGCCCAGTCGACCCATTCTCTCATCATATGTCAGTCCCGCCATCCCGGGAATTAACCTGGTGAACCTACGCTGCACTCCCTCAATAGCAATAGTGTCCTTCCTCAAATTAGGAGACCAAAATTGTACACAATACTCCAGGTGCGGTCTCACCAGAGCCTTGTACAACTGCAGTGGGACCTCTTTGCTCCTAACCTCTCAAATCCTCTTGCAATGAAAGACAACATGCCATTAGCTTTCTTCACTGCCTGCTGCACCTGCATGCTTACTTTCAGTGACTGATGTATAAGCACATCCAGGTCTCGTTGCACCTTCCCTTTTCCTAATCTGACACCATTCAGATAATAATATTCCTTCCTGCTATTGCCACCGAAGTGGATAACCTCACATTTATCCACATTATACTGCATCTGCCATGCATCTGCCCACTCACCCAACCTATCCAAGTCACCCTGCAGCCTCGTAGCATCCTCATCGCAGCTCACACTGCCACCCAGCTTTGTATCATCCGCAAACTTGAAAATGTCACATTTAATTCCCTCCTCTAAATCGTTAATATATATTGTAAATAACTGGGGTCTCAGCACCGAGCTTTATGGCACCCAACTAGTCACTGCCTGCCATTCTGAAAAGGACCCATTAATACCCATGCTTTGCTTCCTGTCTGCCAACCAGTTCTCTATCCATGTCAATATCCTAACCCCAATATCATGTGTTCTAGTTTTGCACACTAATCTCTTGTGTGGGACATTGTCAAAGGCTTTTTGAAAGTCCAGATATACCAATTCCATTGGCTCTCCCTTATCCATTCTACTTGTTAGATATTCAAAAAATCCCAGAAGGTTAGTCAAGCATGATTTCCCCTTGACCGATCCTGTCACTTCTTTCCAAATGTGCTGCCATAACATTTTTGACAATCGACTCAAGCATCTTCCCCACTACCGATGTAAGGCTAATCGGTCTATAATTCTTTGGTGTGACAGTTGTCTCATTTCATCGGCTTCATGTATTGCGCGCATGGGAGAGATGCTTTACATGCCACTTGCATCTATTCAACCAAGTGTGCCCTTAATGAAATCTCACATCTTTGCAAGGGAGGGATGGAATGGATGTGACCACTGGCTAAAGCAAAGGCATAGTTTGGACAGGGAAATAATCCCACCACTTAATTAACCAGATTCCCAAATGTAAGAACTATTTATACATTTATACATTTTGTTTTTAAATCAATCTTTTTCGATTTTTAATGCCGAGTTAAAACCCCGTCCTGTGGGAAGGGCTTGTGGTAGCTGGTTTCATAGTGCCTTCATTGTTGGTAAGTGCTGTCCTTTCACATGGACCACTGTCAGTGCCAGTTTTCTCAACTACCATAGCCGCTCTACATTTTCTCTCCAGAGATGCTGCCTGTTCCGCTGTTAGTCTAGCTTTTTGTGTCCATCTTCGGTTAAAACAGTTTACAGATTATCTGGTGTTTTGTGCGTGGGAGCTTGTGTGCATTCCGCAGGTAACCAGATGATAATAAATAAAATGTGCTTCTTGGTGTCAAGCGGGGCGGGGGGGGGGGGAGAGTGGGAGGAGATAAAATTGTTTGTTGTCATGCACACTTGTCATCGGCCCGCCAGGGAATGTGTGTGTGTGACCCATGTTTTAAAAACGATTTACTATGCTCCGAGCCATCTGTCCCCATGGCCGGGGTGGGGGTGAATCTCCCGGTGTGAGTGTCAGGGTCCGGGGTTCAGAGGCGGGAGGGGGAATCACCCTAGTGTGGGGGTTGGGGTCCAATGGTGGTGCATCGCGGTCAATGACTCTGGGTGGGCGGAGGGACCAGCCTGTCCCACATCTCCGCTCCACCCGACCCACAGCCCATCACAGTGCGGCCGCCCGGGGGAGACGAGGCGGAGGGCGGCCATGGCCGTGGGAGAGTGGGGGCTGTCCCGAGGGATGCGCACCTTTGGCCACTTACAACTTGGTGCTTGGGCTCAGATTGCCCAGTTACCTATGGCTTGTGTGGAAAATGACCCCCACCCTCCCGTCTCCACCGTCCAGTGATGTGATGGACGCCAGGGTCTGGACCAATCGCTGACAAGTCCCGCCCCCGGCAATGTCATGTCCGTTATTTGACTTTTCTGTTGAGCGGCATTCGGTTTGTTGGCTTGTAAGCGACGCAGCCTTTCGGGTAAGTGGCATTTCATCAGAGCGGCCATTCGGTGAGTTTATTTTTAGGTGTCTCGCCCTTTTGGTTAGTTGACGTTTTGGCTTTGTACACTTTCGGTTATTTGGCGTTTCGGCTTAGTTTCCATTCGGTTATTTGGCTTCCACATCTTTGCTTCGGCTTCTCGTCCTTCGACACCACGTCTGCACACGGAGAGAACATTGGAAAATGATCACCAATGCATCCACGATTTCTTGGCCCACCTCCTTGAGTGTACTGGGATGCAGACCATCAGGCCCCAGGGATTTATCTTCCTTCAGTCTGAACGGTTTACCTAACACCATTTCCTGACTAAAGTGGATGCCTCTGTAATTATGCTCCTACAGCTTACCCCCTTAGTCTAGTTCAGTAAAACACTGAGTCAAGCACTGGATCAACTATTCTTTATTCTTCCCAAACACAAACAAACTTACTATAGAATGCCTAAGCACCGCTGGTCCAATCCTTGTCTCTACTCATCCAAGCCCTTCAGCCTCGTGCAAGTAGACACCTCCAGACAGTCACACAGTCCCAAGTGCACCTCCAGAAGATCGACTCTGATCCATGTGGGGTTCACTTTTATAGGGTATCGCACCTGTGGCGTGAATCTATATGGGAGGGTGGGAAGGTAAGAGACTGAAAAAAAAGTTTCCCCCGACCGCGATGCACCCACATTAAATAAACCGGAGAACATTTACACAAACTTATAAAACGCACTAAAAATAAAAAAAATACGAAAAAACAAACAGACTGTTGGCGGGGCAAACTCTTGCAAACCTCATAGCTAAAATCCCTGTTTAGTTTTCCTCCCTCCCAAACGTCTGTGAGAATTAACTTATTCTGTTTAGTTTAGCATAGAGACACAGCGAGGAAACAGGCCCTTCGGCCCATTTAGTCCACGCCGACCAGCAATCACCATACACCAGCACTAGCATACACATTAAGGATAATTTACAATTTTTTCCAAAGCCAATTAACCTACAAACCTGCACGTCTTTGCAGTGTGGAAGAAAACCAGAGCACCCAGAGAAAACCCACACGGTCACTGGGAGAACATACAAACTCTGTACTGACAGCACCCAGAGTTAGGATCAAACCCTGGTTGTTTGTGCTGTCAGGCAACAACTCTATCTCTGCGCCACCATGCCACCCCTTCTGTGAAAGGTTTGTGCCTTATGTGTTTGGCTCGAAAATTACCATTGATGCCTGCAGAGCATTTATACTTCATGTGTAAATGTCATGTGAAAAGAACATATTGAAATTATCTTTGTCAACGTAAGTTTAGGCACCAAAGTCCCATATCAAACATTGTGTGGAAAAATAACCTGCAGGCACAGTTGTTTTTATTTTCTTTGATGGTCTACATCAGTTAGTGTGTGCTGCTGTGACTCTTCAAAATGTTTTGAAGCCTCTATATTCTGCAAGTATTGTTCAGCTTAGTCAATAGTCCATTATAATTCAAGGTCTACTCAAATACATTTCAATTGATGTGAGGCTGTTTTGAATGACCAATGTGGTTTGGCAATTGGGAAAAATCTTGTTAAATAAATGAAAAGCATTGTCGCATTGATTGAAACTCGAAATAGTTGGCATTGGAACTAGAGATAGTTCCCTCGTCTTGTTTGATATGGAACGCATGGAAATCTCTGTTGCAAATAGTGGGAACAGCAGTAAATTATTTACACTCGTGAAGCTCCTGGTGCTGGGACTGAATGCGCATTTGCACAGTTACCCTGAGTCAGTGTGAAGAGAATGTGAGTGGTGCAAGTAAATGCATTTTACTTGAGACATAGCAGCACTCAGTCTTAAAGCAACAACAAACAATGACAACATTAAAGTCAATGAAGCAGTGTTAAGTCTGGAACATAATAGAACAAGGAACATAGTAAGGGTCTCGACCCAAAATGTCACCCATTCCTTCTATCAAGATATGCTGCCTGTTCCTCTGAGTTACTCCAGCATTTTCTGTCTATCTTTGGTGTAAACCAGCATCTGCAGTTCCTTCCTACACATTGTGCAACCCACAAAATCTGTGCCTAAAATGATGCCAAATTAATATATCCCTTCTCCCTGTGCATAGGTAATTTCCCCTCCATTATCTGCATATTCATGTGTTCATCCAAAAACCTCTCAAACACCACTATTGTATCTGCTTCCACCACTACTACTGTTAATTCCACTCTCTGTGTGAAAAAACTTGTCCCACATAACTCATTTAAACATTCCCCCTCTCACCTTTAAGCGGCCTTTTCACGGGGCGACTTGACGCAAGAGTTAACCAGAGTTTAACATCGTGGGAACCTCGTGCGATAACAGTACGGCATTCGTGGACTACCGTGGACCACCGTAGCGCTAACGGCAGGTAATCGTGTATCTTGGTCACTCGGGAGAAAATTCAAGAAAGTTTGAATTTCTCCAAGAGTGACTTATACACTTGTGGTTGAGCATTGCAACATTATATGGACGTAGTGGCCAGTGCGATATCCGTAATAACTCTTGCGGGTGCCGTGGGAACTCCTGCGAACGGTGAACCCGGAAGCTGGACAGAGGGGACAGCAGGTGAGTAAAAAAGGTGGTCTCAATATCGACAAGGGAACATGTGTCCTTCGAGGACGTCCCACCTAATTGTCATTGTTGGATAATCTTTTTAACAGGAACACTTGCAGAGATGGCTCCCAGAAAATCTCAAAGAAAGGGGGTAAAGCGTGTCAGAGATGTTTTTGCCATGTTGCTCTATTCAGTTTCTATATTGTTTCAGTTTCTATATCTATATTGTTGCTCTATTCAGTTTCCCAGGGGGTCGGGACGGGACTGGAGTTGGGAGGGAAAGGTGGGGGAGTCGAGGGAGAGGAGGGGGAGACAGATGGGGGTGTCTTCATTTACTGGCGGCGGGTGTCTGTCACTGAAACAGGCAGGTGAGATTTCACATCCACCTTGTGTGTTCCTCTCTCCCTCTCCCTCCCTCTTACACAGGCTGAGAGACTCTGCCTCTGTGAGTGTACGTCTCTTTCTCCCCCTCTCCCACACACAGTAAGACCGAGGTACTGTGCTCAGTCCATCTGTGTCTGTCTCCCACATACACAGTAAAACATGTCTCCAAATGAGCCAATTCAACCAAGGGAGGATATTTATAGTGTGTGAAAAAAAAAGTTACATAATTTGTGTCACGTGTAGTTCACGATGTTCATTCAAGATTTAACGCGAAAGCTCGGGAGACGGACAAGTCACTCGCACAAATAACAGAAATGCCGAGTACCGTGGGAACTCTTTATCTACAACCCGTTATATCGTGCGAGACTCGTGCTGGACCACGACCACTTCACTCTGGTGACATCTTGCGTCAACTCGCCCCGTGAAAAAGCCCCATAAAGCTGTGCTTTCTAATATTTTATATTTCAACATGAGAAAGAGGTTCTGATTGACAACCATATCTAAGCATCTCATAATTGTATTCACTTTTCTCAGGTTCCCCCTCAGTCTGTATCACATACAGTCCATGTTTGCCCAATCTCTCCTTAGTACATGCAGCCACCTGGTAAACCGCTTCTGCACCCTCTCCAAAGCCTTCACATATCTCCTGTAATGGGGCAACCAGAGCACCACACAATTCAGCAAATGCAGCCTTACCAAAGTTTTATAAACCTACAACATGACTTTGTGACTCTTATACTCACTGCCCTGACTGTTGAGGGCAAGCATATTCTTTACTATTCTATCTACTTACATTGCTACTTTCAGGGAATTATGGATTTAGACCCTAATGTGTTTAATGATATAGGTTTGTGCATTGTGTCAGAGATGAAAGAATCCTCTCAAAGGTGTTAGGCACAAAATTACTTTTGATTTAGCTTGCAGGGTTTCGACTTTCATTGGACTGGCAGCAAGATTGTTAAGAATTGCAAACCATCACAAGCACAGGAATAGTTGATTGTCGACAATTCTCAAAGCTCAGTCCAGATCCAGAAACAGTAACGGAAGTGGTGAGATTCAATTATGTAAATATATGGGCACCCATTCCTCAAAGTAACTATCCTTTTAGCCAATTCAAATTCTGCAGATGGCTGGAGAGAGAATTGCAACAGAGTCCATAACAGCATTTAAAAAGGTATGCAGATGAGCACTTACATCACCTGGACATTGAAGGCAATGGGCCAAGTTTAAGTTCAAGTTTATTGGCATATGTATGAGTAGGGTGAGGTAGAGGGTGACACAGTGGCACAATTGGTACAGCCACTGCTTCACAGCACCAGAGATCTGGGTTCAATCCTCAACTCGGGTACTGTCTGTGTGGAGTATGCATGTTCACCCTGTGACTGCTAGTGTTTGCTCAGGGTGCTCTGGTTTCCTCCTACATCCCAAAGAGGTACATGTTTGTGGGCTAATTGACCTCTGTAAATTGCCCCTGACGTGTAGGGAATGAATGTGAAAGTGGGATGACATAAAACTCATGGTTGACCGATGGTTGGTGTGGACTTGGTGGGCTGAAGACTTGCTTCCATGCTTTGTCATTAAACTGAACAAAACTAAGCCAAGGTACAATTAAAAATCTTGCTTTTAGCCTTATGACAAGCACAGAGACTCAGAAAAACACACAAAAATAATACAGGGGCTGTGCAAAAATCATGACACAAGTACAATAAACATAATCAGAAAAAAAGGAAGCCCATAGTAGATGGGTAGTAGTGTTCTGTTGTCGAAGTAGGATTAGGATTGAATTGGGTGATATGAGAACCTGATAGTTGCAGGAACATAGCTGTTCCTAAACCTGGTGATGTAGGACTTCAGGCTTCTGTACCTCCTGCCCAATAGTAGCAGTGAGAAGACATCATGGCCTTGATAATGGGGATTCTTGATGATAGATGCTGCCTTTTTGAGGCAATGCCTCATGTACAGATAATTTTGATGGAGGAGAAAGTCTTGGCCATGATTGACTAGGGTAAGTCTACCACCTCCTGCAGCTTCTTGCGTTCCTGTGCATTGCAAATGCTGTACCAAACCTGAAGTAACCAGTCAGGATACTTTCTACATGGGTCTGTACTGTACTGTCCTTCCATCCAAATGCTGGCTTTGGGATTAATTTGTGCCCACAAGTCAGCAGGAATGTGGGCGGCCCGGTGCGGGGCGGAGACGGTGCTCCGGCGGCTGAGGCGGCGTTCTGGCGGCGGCGACCTGGATCCGGGGCTCGGCCGCGGGCCAGTGGATGACAATGTCTGGAGCTCGCAGGTCACAGGCTGGTGCCTGTTTTCCGGAGCTCCCGTTGCAACAGCTGCGTCCGCTGGACTGGAGGGCGGCAGCTTCGACCACCCCTGGGCTGCGGAGCTTGAACCGCGGGACTGATACCATCGCCTGGTGGGGTATCGCCTCGGCGCAGAGGGAGAAGAGGAGGGAAGAGACAGTAACTCTAAGACTTTTGCCTCCATCACAGTGAGGAGGTGTTTGGTGAACACTGTGGTGGATGTTAATTTGTGTTTATTGTGTGTTGTTATTATTACATGTATGGCTGCAGGCAACAGCATTTCGTTCAGACCGAAAGGTCTGAATGACAATAAAGGAAATCTAATTTAATCTAATATGCCGAGTGGCACATTTCAATGCTGTTTGACTGCGTGACTTTAGGACTCTTAGAAAGGACACCCAGTAGTATTAGTGCGAAAATTGAAACTCGGGAAAATTATAACAGATCTGCCTATAATGCAAAATCAGCACAGAGTTACCAACCTTCAGTTCAATTCCCACTTTATGTATAATATCACAACTATTCCAGATGACTCAAAATTTACTTTGGTTAGCATTTAAACAACAAACTACCATAATGTGAAACAATAAGATTTTGGCTTCAGTCATTATCACTGGAAACTTAATGCAGACGCAGTTCAATGTTGCTGCAGACATTTCAATAACCATAAAGAACACCTACAGTTTATTCATCTAACCTTGGTAAGGTGCCATTTTAGGACTTACATTGGATAAGTTTTGAAAGTCGAGAGAGATGCAATCTGTCATAATAGTCAGAGTTTTCAACTATCCATTTTTGTGGTAGACTAAACTCTATCAGGCAAGGGCTGGTTTATAGTTTGGCACTCCATGGGAAGGATGTATAGAGCAATCACATCAATATGTTAACCCTGGTGTCAAACCTGTCGACTATAAACCCCGGCTAGATTTTATTCCCTGAAAATCCAAATGGAAAACAAGATGAAGATGTAAAAAAAAGTTTTTTTCATCAAGAAAACTCATACATCAACAATTCCAATAGTATTTGTGTCAAAAGAAGATTGTACTTTGCAATCATATGACAACCACAAGGTAACATTAAATCAGAGATTGGATAATAAACAATATCTGTCTCTTGCTTTGGATGATGGGGCCTCAGATATGAAACATTAACTCTGTTTCTCTATCCACACTCATTGTCTGACTTGAAGAACATGAATGGAATTGAACTCATGTGCAGCATAAATCCAATGCTCATTTAGCACAGATGAATGGCAACTTTCTATAAGTTCCCTATTGTGTGGAGGGAACTTTACGCAAGCACATGATGCTTTAAGTTCCCACACAGGTGATGATGGGCAGAGACAGCACGTGCTTTTTGTATTCTTAATGAAAGTGAATTTAATTACTCCTGCAAACTGAAAAAGAACCATTAGTAGGCACCTTTAATGTGAAAAGATTTAAACAATCTTTGTTAAGGGCCTGTCCCAATTGGGCGTCATTTGCGCGTCACGCAGATAGCGCACAAAGATTTTGTACATCCCAAAATCCTGCAGCGACCACGCGTCACTGCCTACGTCACCATGCACCATGCGTCGTGATGCGTAAATAACGTCGGGTAAATGACGCGCAAATGACGCCCAAGTGGGATAGGCCCTTTAGCCATAATTGGTGATTTTGGGTGGAAAGCAGCAAGTCTAATAGCAACTTCCTCAATGCCAAGCTGGGCAGTTATGCTGTAACAGTGCGTTTATAGAACTAAATATGTTCTGTTCAGTTTGCCTGTGATACTGTAAAATCAAACGGTACCCTCATTTTCCGTCAAGACTACATCAGGTTGTCCAGCCATTGAGACTGTTCAAGTAACTTAGTCAGTTAAAGCATTTTTATGAACATACTTTGGTGGATTGAACGGCCTGGAAATGTGTCCACATTAACTTCACAGCCACTCTAACTGTAGGTTTGAATTGTCAATGAACCAAATAATTAAAAATGGTGACATTGAGAAGTCAATTCAAGTGAGGTTAGGAAATAGGTTGCAGAACTAGACACTGAAAATACTAGAATTGTGAATGTGAAGGCAGTTGCCAGGAGTTTGCCCTGATGGTCGAACACTGGTAAAGGCTTGGAGAAAGTTGTATTAATGTCTACAATTTGTTCCAGAAAATGGAATAACGTCACCTATGAAACAATTAATAGCATGGAAATAGCTGATTTGATTTCTCCAAGGCAACCATGATACTCAGAAAAGGAATGATGGTTTCCTTGCTCTCAATAATCTTTGCTCAAAGTAGTTTGAAGTCAGACATTGAAGAATTACAGTGAATTTATACCGCATATGCAAGACGTGGAATTAGTCCCTGATATTAGATCAGAGTTCATTTTGCATTTACATGAGAGTTTTATGGGATAGAATAGGATGAAAGATGTATTGATTGCTCGTATGGTTCTGCTTCTGCATTTATGTGTACCACAGAAATTAGATACATGATAAAGAACATAATTATATCATATTGTATAAGCATAGAGAGACCACATGTTTTTACATTGTGGTTATGGGACTGGCAGCTAAGGTTCTGGATCAGTGGTACACAGATATGATTTAAATCCCAACAAAGCAGCTGGAACTATTTAAATCCAAGTATTTAAAATAAATCTGCAATTTAATCTCAATAGAAACTAGTGAAATGTTTAATTTCATTGAGGTTAGAGATACAACGTGAAAATAGGCCCTTCGGCCCACCGAGTCCACACTGACCAGTGATCCCCCTGCAAGAGCACTATCCTACACACTAGGAAGATTTTACAATTCCTACCAAAACCAATCAACATACAGACCTGTATGTCTTTGGAATGTGGAAGGAAACCGTAGCTCCCGGAGAAAATCCACGCGGTCACGGGAGCAATTACAAACTACGTACACACAGCACCAGTAGTCAGGATTAAACCTGGGTTCTTGGTGCTATATGGCAGCATCTCTACCACTGCGCCACCGTGCTGCTCTAACTAGGGTTACAGCCCACTCATACATGGCTTGTTGTACACTGTCCTCATTCTACGCTTTTTTTATCACCAATGCGATGGGAAACTTGCCAGAGTGTTCATCCTTTCCTTGTGCTTACTTCCATATCCTGGTCCACATCAACTTGCATCATGACCTCTCTACTGTGTGTGACTCTGATCTAGAGAGTAATGCTTTTATTTCTCAATAATGCCACCAACTCCAGTGACACTTTTGTCTAAATCTATGCCCCATTCAATTTCGAACCAATTCCAAATCTGCATTTGGTATTCCTGAGCTATTTCTAGTTTATGCATCAGTGATGTCTTTTCCCATCAGTAACTCGCTCTTCCTGGCCACATCACCCAGAATTTCTACAATCCTTGAGCCAAACTCAAGTCATTCAGGGTGTTTTCATAGAATGTAGAACAGTACAGCACAGGCACAGGACATTCAGCCCACAACGTATGTGCTGAACACGAGGCTGTTCAACTAATCTCCACTGTTTGCATGTGATCCATATCCCCACTTTCCATACATATCCATCTGCCTATCTAAAAGCCTCTTAAATTCCATTATTGTATCTGCCTCCACCACCATCCCTGGCAGTGCGTTCCAGGCATCCACCACTCACTGTGCAAAAAAAACTTGCCCTGCACATCTCCTCTACATTTTGACCCTCTTACCTTAAAGCTGTGCTCTCTCGTCTTTCAATTCTACTCTGAAATCAAACTGTGTTTTTCAGAATCCATGCTCCCCATGCTGCAATTCCATCCAATTTTCAGTAGACGTAGCCCTTGCCATTTCTTCCAAAGTATACTGTTTTGATATTCCAATCCTAGACCCTCACTTACTCTTTTTCAGTAACTTCCACATCTGTTCAAACCTATCTGCCTCCTTTCCTTATTGCACATCCTCTACTGTACTGGCACTGTTGTAGCGGTATCATTTCATGCTCATGCTCAGTAGCCTTTCCACAAGTTAAAGCACACTCTTCTTCTTCTTGCGTATGGCGTGCACAGCCTAAAGTTGTAGGTTAACTTGTTCTATTTGATCTATTTGTTTGTGCAC